>NC_135817.1:45229062-45589089 GCF_964213995.1 Mustelus asterias
TGATCGGGTCACACCTTCTCCCCTCCCACCTACCCTCCCCCCCAGGGGATGATACATCACACCCCCTCCTCTCCCACCCCCCCCCCCCCCCCCCCCAGGGGATGAGATGTCACACCCCCTCTCCTCCCACCACCCCCCCCACCTAGGGGATGAGACGTTGCATCCCCTCTCCTCCTCCCACCCCCCTCCCGCCCTGACCAGAGGATGACCTGGGTCAGAGAGCCGTTGCAGTCTCTGACCCCGCTCTTCGGAGGCTGCAGCGGCGACTTCAGACTTTTATTTTGCAGGTCGGTAACAGCGCGGACGCGGATCGGGCCAGAAGACGGTAAAGTGGGATTTGGTGGTAGAGTTGGTAGAGTTGGTGCGGTTCATTAAGTCGATTTAAATGCATGCAAATGCATTTAAATCGTCGGGCCGCCCGATTCGGGCGCGAGCCGGACCCGCGCCCGGATCGGGTGTCGGTAAAGCACGATCTGCTCGGATTTGGGTGCAGATCGTGTTAAAGGCCCGACGCCCAACTTTACCGTGATTTCACGCCCGAAAACGGGCACAAAGTTTTGGTAAAATCAGGCCCTTGGAGTGTGCCCGCAGGGTCATGAACACTTCTTCATGTAGAATAGATTAATGAAGGGTTAGATCTGAAATATTAATTTATTTTCTCTTTACGATGCTGACTATCCTGTATATTTGCAGCGTTCCCTATTTTCAACTTTTTCTATGCTTCTTCAGCTGACAAAATCAAGTGTGAAGTTTGGATTGAAGATCAACAACAAGAAGGCTTACTCGATGACAATTCAGAGTGTGAGCAGTGTGTCATTTCACTCCACAACGAGCGTGAATCAATTTAATCTTCTGAGGTCAAAAGTGATCAGCATTGAAATCGAGACAGGGCTCGCAATTGCTCGCTCTACAACTCATCAGCTAAATGAAACATGGACAGCATCCAACATTGGCCTGCACTTGATAAAGCAACTTGCAAAATCCCTGATGTGGAGCATTGCGCTGAGTGGGTGTGAGAACTAAATACAATGAAAATGACAACTTTTGAAATATGGCTCTGGCAAAGGGTCCTCAGAAACAGCTGCACAGAACAGGAAGCAATGAAGTTCTCCACATGAAAATTGGAATCCCAGCATCTCAAGGAGAGGTGATGGCCTAGTGATATTATCGTTAGACTATTAATCCAGAAACTCAGCTAATCTTCTGGGGACCCAGGTTCGAATTCCACCACAGCAGGTGGTGGAATTTGAATTCAATAAAATATATCTGGAATTAAGAATGTACTGATGACATAGAACATAGAACATTACAGCGCAGTACAGGCCCTTCGGCCCTCGATGTTGCGCCAACCTGTGAAACCAATCTAAAGCCCATCTAACCTACACGATGACCATGAAACCATTGTCAATTGTCAGAAAAACCCATCTGGTTCACTATTGTCCTTTAGGGAAGGAAATCTGTCATCCTTACCTGGTCTGGCCTACATGTGACTCCAGAGCCACAGCAATGTGGTTGACTTTTAACTGCCCTCCAAGGGAAATTAGGGATGGGCAATAAATGCTAGCTAGCCAGCGAAGCCCATGTCCCACAAATAAATTTTTAAAAATCTCAATGAGCTTTTGGGAAAACTAAAGGAGTGCAAATTGAGGAAGTATAACCACTGGAAAGGACATGGTAAGATTCTAGTGCTGGCACCAATAAAAGGTGAGACATCAGAAAGGAACAGGCCAGGTCGGAGAAGGTTTGAATGGGTGGACAACATCAGAAACTGGACAAAGAGAGGAATGATACCAGCGCACAGAATGGCAGTGAAGATAGAGAGATGCCCACAGCCCTTCATGGACTATGCCTAATTATGGATGGATGGAACAAATAAAATTGTTCAAGAACATTTCAAAAAATATCCAGAGCCTGAAATGAAATATAAAATAAAAAGAAATTGATGTTAATGAGATTTTATTACTCGACTGTTGAAGAAAGAACTGCAGCAGTAACAGGAGAAGCAATTACTTTTTTATAGATTTTATAAACTGAATTAACCTACAAAATCAATGTAGTTCAGTGTTTTATTCTTAGTTAACCACAGTAATATATTTAAAAACAACAATTCAAGGCACTTAATTCAGACAAACTGATCCCAGACAACAGTGATGGTAGGGTGCAAATATTTTGGATAAGGGAGGGTATAATTGTTCAAGGTCTCTGCTGCTGAAGTCACACCTGCTGAAATGTATGTGGGGACATGCCAGGCAGGGAAATGGTTGCTCGCAATGGTTGAATTTCATGCCAACCATATCAAGGTCCATATATGAATATTGGTCTTTTGAATGAGATAAGACAACAGATATTGAACCATTGTCTGGCAAGCAATCCAAACCTTCAAAAGGAGTAAAGGACATTAGCAGCAATTTGTTTTAAAATGAAATAAATCTATCATAGTATCCCTACGGTGCAGAAGGAGGCCATTCAATCGATCATGTCTGCACCTAACTCTGACAGAGCATCTCACCCAAGCTCACTCCTCTGCCCTATCTCTGTAACCCATGTAGCCATTTATCACTGTAGCTATTTACCATGGATAATCCATCTAACCTGCACATCTTGGGACACTAAGGGGCAATTTAGCATGGCCAATCCACCTAACCTACACATCTTTGGACTGTGGGAGGAAACTGGAGCACCCGGAGGAAACCCACTCAGACACGGGGGAGAATGTGCAAACTTCACACAGACAGTGACCCGAGGCTGGAATCGAACGTGGGTCCCTGGCACTGTGAGGCAGCAGTGCTAACCACTGTGCCACCATGTCACCCTATGTTGTTTGGCTACATCATTTTATAATTTTCCTGTAACGCATACATTTGTTTTCCAGGTCATCATTTTTTCTGTTACATATGTACAGCAGAAAGTGGAAAAATCTCAACAGATGTGATTTCAAACAAAACTCTGAAACACAAGGTCATTTATAGCACATATGTATCATCAAAAAATTTTTTTTGCATTTTGTAATTTTCAATGATTGCCAGCAGATTTTATTTTGTCAAAATATAGCTGCTTCTATAATGAAAAATGGGAGCTGACAAAATGGCTGGAACAGCTTTGCTTAATGGAAGTGCCTTTGTATTGTGCAGAAGCAAAGCACTCAGCACTAGTTTTTCACTGGCTACATCGCTGTCTTTTTATTTTTAGCCAGAGGAATTCTTCTAGCTTGCGGGGTTGATGTTAGACCTTGATTGTGTTTTGATGTTTCTGCAGACCTACGATTGAGTTCAATTCGCGGCAGCCAAAACAGACATTTGTCATCTTTATGCAGTGAATTCCTGTGGCACTCTTTCTGGCAAGTCACGCAGACCAAAAGCTTCTACAGAGCATGAGAATGATTCCAGCCCACTATGACCTGCAGTGAGCGGTGTCACATATAATTACCATTATTTATAAGGATCACTCAAAGCTTACTGGTATTACCACACCAGTTTTATTGCACTGTAACATTTAAGTAAATATTTGCACGCAAAGGAGAACTGTTGAGAATTTCTTCTGTGGCAAGTGCTTCCATCACATGAAATATTAAACTGTGAAGTGTCTCTGGTGATGCGGAGTGGCGGATTTTATTCTGATTTGATTATCAGTGATGATTTTTTCATGAGCTGTGACTGTCCTCTTAAATTACTATCAGCACCGAATCTTTCTTCCAGTCACGGAAAAGGCAAACTGGGAGAAATTCACTCGTAAGTGCATTTATAACCTCCCATTTGCCAAGTCTTCCCTGTGCAGGAATTCATATCACTGGCCACAAAGGTACAAGCAAACCACCTATATATTAACATGAAGGAGACCAAGAGCTGAAATGGTGTATTGATTGTAAAGGTATTTTCATAACCTTCAGAAAAATACTTACTGGAGCAGAGAACTGCTCCATACATATTACATGCACTTTCATCCACAGATGGTTCCTCTTTGTCTTTAGATGGGGTTTGTTCTTTTTCACAAAGCAGCAGGTGCTTTGCAAAGCAGAGGTGCTCTTGTTCATTTGCCAACAAAGCCATAGGAGTGAACCCAGTCCACGACAATAATGAGGAAATAAACTCGCCCTCTTGGCAACTGGTGTAAAATGTCAAAATATTTGCAATATATGAAAGTTTAGAGAATGTTTCAAGAAAAAACGGGGGTGTTTTTTCAATCACTATTGCGTTCTAGTTGAATCCTGAGACATGCATTGTCCATTGAGAAACGTTTAGATCCTGATTCCTGGATAATTTCAATAAAATAGCCAAATTGTGACTTCTTGCATTTTTGCCCTTTAAGCATTCTCAAAGTAATGCAATCCAAAATGAATGGAGAAACTGCTTGCAATCCATGATTAGAAAAATATCATTAGACAGCTAGTCTGCTGCTGACGCTGGATAAAATTGGTGGTGGATAGTCTATAATTTATTTAGTGTTAAACAGAAGATTTGGGATTGTATATTTAACCGTATGGAACAGAAATTCTACACTGCAGATTGGATTAAAAAACCTTTGATATTACAATTCTATTCTTAGGCCAGAATTATATTTGGATCAGTTACATTTCGATCCAAATTCAACTACTATAGGTTCAAGTACCGGAAATTTACAAGGTTTTCTCAGATGGGCTGCGATCTAAAAGTAGAACACACTTAAAACATGGAAAAAAACAACAAAGTTAATGTTTAACATTTGGGTTATACAACTGCTTTGAACCATTGAAGATTAGAATGTCGACATGATTTGGGAGCTTTTTCTTCTAGGTTGCTCGCAATACAATTTAGTAAAGCAGCAATCTTAGATCAGCATAAAAAATTCAACGAATTAAAAAAATAGAAGCACTATAACCATAATATTAAAAATATTTGTCTGGCATATCCTTGTCTCATTGTATGCTTGCTTCATCTTGAGCCATTTCCTTGGCAGCTTTCTTCAGTGGTGGTTTGGCATTACCTTCCACTCTCAGGGATAAGGTGAGGAGGCAAGTCTCAAGTCTACTTCAGCCTGCAGAGAAATCAAATCCACGCTGTTGGTCCTATTCTCAACAACATGCTAGCCATCTAACCAACTGAGCCCCTGATAATTTCCACTGCCAATGCCATAAGTCCTTTATAATCAGAGATGCTCAAGATTCTACACATTATTGACTATGTATATATATGAAATATTGACAAAACTGCTGTTGGCAAATTTTAGGTGGGATAAAAACAGCAGTTAAATTTCACCCCATGTAATCCCAGCTATGAATGTGTAATGACAGATGAATAAAATAAGAAGTCATCAAATGTAGTACGTATTTACAAATGAAACCAACCTCAGCCAACCAATATGGATTCAGGTGAAATAAAAATAATTTGGAGAACATCCCAACCAGCCATGTCCAATTTTAGACAACATTTCAGCCATACATGGAATTAATTGAAAGCAGTGTATATGATTTTCAATATGTTAGACCTGAAACAGAAATGTTAATATATTTGCTGAACTGGGTGAATGCAGATTCATTTTCTTTTTCAACTCAAAAATCATCTTACTTCAAACCAAGTCGAAAGTAATATCTTATTTTTTAAAATAGCAGCAAGGAAATATTGGGAGACAAGCAAAATATCTCCCATCTGGGGATTGAATCCTGTGGCAGTGATGGAAATGTCCGGTGTCTCCCACTCCGGAGGCCACAAGGAAACCACACCAAATCTTCAGGCCCGGATCTCATTAATTATGCAAGCAGGTCTTTTTCGTCGTAATGCATGGTGGGACAGGATTGATGGCATGTAGTCCGCAATGTTATCTGGCTATCATATTGAAAAGGCGCCCAATATCACTGACTCACTATTGAAAGAAGTGGAAGTATATGAACCTCCTGAAAATGAAGATAGATCTCCAGGAACACTCTGCGATCGGAAGATAGACCCCCTCGTTGATACAGAATCTGGAAGATTCACCTGGAAGATACTCTTGCCAGCAATCGCAGTGATGTTCCAGGATCCAGGGTTGGTGGCGGACTCCATTCTGATCTCCGGAGGCAGCCCCAGGTAACGTTCAGGTGAATCCTGACTTCTGCACGCCATGTTGTTCCAGATGTGATGTAGATCAACATGTTTTCTCACTGCTATCCTGTAGAATTGGGCATAGGTGGCAGATTCCGGTCGGACCTTCATCTGCATCCAATTAGTGGGATGAAAATCAGTTTCATCCCGGCCTCCAGCGAGTTTCCCGTTCCGCTGTGGCAGACACCAGTAGAAAATATCATGGGAAATTCACACCAGCGTGAAATTTATTTTTGTTTTCCTACCAAATTCTTCCCGCTCGCCACTATTGAACATGCCGGTGAGGTCACAGGAGAACTCTGCCCTTACTGCTGCAGTTTCAAGCTGAACGAACTGTGCAATACATATGGATTTTATAACAGGTCCTTATTGCATCTGTGGGACTATTGCTGTTTTCCCTAATGCTGGAAAAATGCATTCGCATATCAATAGTAATTGTTTCCAGTGATTCTGGCAGCAAGAATAGGCTAGTCAGTATAAACTCCTGTGCAAGGTTAGATAGCATGCATGTCCAACATTGCGCATGTTTGTCCAATAAAAACATAACACGCTGCTATTACCCTGATGTTGACAACAAACTGCTTTGATTTCTTTAAACTCTTTCAGGCAATATTAATTTTACAATTTTTTTTGTTAAGATTTCTAACAGGAACAATTTCTATCAGCCAGTGGCCGGAACTTTCCAGCCATTCATGCCGTGGTGGGTTTGACACCGGCAGTACCAGAAGATCCCACTGCCGGCCAATGACAGGCCTCCTCCACCTCCGTGAAACATGCAGTGTGTTGTGCGGAAAATCCCATCCAGTACTCTGAAAAAGATGTAAAAGAACATAGAACATAGAACAGTACAGCACAGTACAGGCCCTTCGGCCCTCGATGTTGTGCCGAGCTTTGTCCGAAACCAAGATCAAGCTATCCCACTCCCTATCATTCTGGTGTGTTCTATGTGCCTATCCAATAACCGCTTGAAAGTTCCTAAAGTGTCCGACTCCACTATCATAGCAGGCAGTCCATTCCACACCCCAACCACTCTCTGAGTAAAGAACCTATGTTTTTATTGGACAAACATGCGCAATGTTGGACATGCATGCTATCTAACCTTGCACAGGGGTTTATACTGACTAGCCTATTCTTGCTGCCAGAATCACTGGAAACAATTACTATTGATATGTGAATGCATTTTTCCAGCATTAGGGAAAACAGCAATAGTCCCACAGATGCAATAAGGACCTGTTATAAAACCTATGTTTTTAAACTTTCTCGGTAATAATTTCTTCTCCTAATTTTCTCCTCTCCTATCCTGAACTCTGGAGATCTTTCAGTTTTTGGCTGCAGTGGTGCCAAGTGCACTCCAGAACTTCATCCAAATGTGAGCATTGGCCCTAAGTGTTGGCAGATTATGTGACTATGGAGGCAACACAACCAAGTACGAATCTGTTCTTACTTGATAGCTGTACAGGGGCACTTGCAGCAGTAGTCGGGAAGGCAGGCTGTATTCTCTCTAACCTGGTAGTACTGAGGCAGGTTATAGTATCCTGACTGCTACTTGTCTGAGATCAATGGTCTAATTACAATGCAGGGATCAAAACCAGAGATCTCCACAGTATGAAAGCATAAAACCAAATTACTGCGGATGCTGGAATCTGAAACCAAAAGAGAAAATGCTGGAAAATCTCAGCAGTCTGACAGCATCTGTGAGGAGAGAAAAGAGCTGACGTTTCGAGTCCAGATGACCCTTTGTCAAACTAAAAGGCATAGAAAGTGGGAGATGAATATAAATATCTCCCAATTTTTTTCCCTTTTAGTTTTGACAAAGGGTCATCCGGACTCGAAACGTCAGCTCTTTTCTCTCCTTACAGATGCTGTCAGACCTGCTGAGATTTTCCAGCATTTTCTCTTTTGATCTCCACAGTATGCATGGCTTGGTAATGCAGTGCCTTAACCAACAGACAGAGGAGCAGAAGTAGGCCATTTGGTCCATTGGGTCCGCCCTACCATTCAATGAGGTAATTACTCATCTGATATGATAATCCTCAGTTCCACTTTCCTGTCATCTCCATAACCTTTGATTGCCCTACTGATTATCAGTCTATCTCAGCCTTGAGCATACTTAATGACCCAGTCCTCTGTAGAGTTACCAGGAAATGTTTCTGGGATAACATATTGGTTATGCTATTGGGCTTGTAATCTAGAAGCCCAGAGACATTGGCAGAATCTTCAAACGTGCTCACCATCTATCTATATGTCTTAGAGAATACAGCCCACAAAAGGAGGGAGAGAGAGAAGGCAGGAGAAGGGATACATGAGCTCAAGCTGCTCATTCAATTTGAGCAGCAGTTACAGAGCTGGCAGGCAAAGATAGAGGCTGTTGCTGTACAGAGGGCACGATCAGCCTCTCCCAAAAACCTAGTGAGGAAACATACATTATTCCAAGAACTTGGAAAATCGAGGTCGTTGATGCGTGCAGTGCTTTGAGCCAGCCTAGACAGTCACTTATTCTCTCTTGTATCCATTCTAATTCCCAGTAGGAATAAGAGGAGTTGGAGGCCAGTGTCCTGCACAGAACAGAGCCCCATTCCCCAGAATACCTCAGGAAGGAGACAACCTCATGCCTGAAGAGCCAGTCTCTAAGCTGCAGTTTTCACCTGCAGCTTAGAGACACACATCTTGGTGGGCCATAGGTCCAGTTTAGGTTTGGGGTTGCATTCTGGTGGTCACCTTATAAACACATGTCCACAGCAAGTGGAGGCAGTTATAGCCAAGGCCTCGGCCACTCAGACAACTGCTGACTAAGAGGCCCTTGCTGAATCAGAGTTAGATGATGAGCCTCTGGACATGGCTATGGAAGTCCTTGTTAAGTGGGTCTATTTCTCCAGAAAAATTTAGACTTGTAGACTCGACTTGGCTGCCATTCCCCTGCAAGTTCCTTGTAGGCATCTGTCTGTTTATGTATTTCTCTCACCCGCTCCCACCCACCCCACCCCCTCCACATCCCTCCCTCTGACTGGAGCGAATGGCAAGTGGCTAGAGTAAACAGCAGCACTACACCTTGCTGGGATCTTGTTGTAATGAGAGGCCTATTGGCCAGACCTACTGCCGTATGGGCTTCACCAGACAGTGAACATTTCAAAAGAACAAAGCTCTAAGACAGTCTCCACATGATTATTAGGGTTTCTCTTTAGTTATCCCATTGTGTTGAACCTTATAAAAGAACCTTCCCCACCTTGATCTTGATGTACTGCAGTTAGACATTGAGGGTGCAGCTTTGTTGCTGAGCTGCCTTTCTCTCATGATGGTTTGCATCACTTTTCAAACTCTCTCCACCGCCTTTTGCCCTTCACTTGTCAACCACCAACTTTCCCCAACACAATGGGACATTCACTCTCCCATCTGTAACCCTTGAACCTTCCCCCATCACCCTGGACCCTATAACCATCAACTGGACATGCCATCCTCCCCAATGAGCTTACACTAGTCAGAATGTCCATGCCCACCGTGACCCTGCCCATTCCCGTTATCCGTGCCATCATTCTTGACCCCTTAGTGACCCTCCCAATAAAAGCTACACTCGCCCACATCCTGACCCTCCCAACTTACCACATTCCACCACCCTCCTCTCACTATCACCATTCCTTCACTCCAGCAATTCCCTCAGTTCTCCGCTCAGGACTCTGCCATTGACTCCACTGACGCCTTCCTATAAAACATTCCCTGCTCAAACCCTTCCCTTCCCTGTTCACATCCACCCCTCCCCGCTCACACCTACCTCTCTCTCCAGGCCTTTAGCCCCCCCCCCCCCCCACCCTTCTCTCTCCTTGAGCATGCAAACCCCCCCTCCCCTTCCTTGAAGACTTTAACCACCCCCCACTTCAAGACTTCAACACTTTCCCTCTCTTTGTGCCTTTAACCGCATCCCCCCTCCCCCACCCCCTTGTCTACAACCTCCCTCTCAGCCCCACCATTTGTGTACCATCTTGTGTGGTCCTCACCAATGGTGCAGGTTGCAACGACTGAGCGGTGAGTCCGCTAAGTGTCCCATGCTGGGAGCATAGCCTAAGGTAACTGATTGGTGTAAATCCAGAGACCCAGGTAAAATCTGGGGATCAAGGTTCAAATCCCACCACAGTAGATGGTGAAATTTGAATTCAATAAAAATCTGGAATTAAAAGTCTAATGGTGACTGATGGAATCTGATAGATAGAATCCCTACAGTGCAGAAGGAGACCATTTGGCCCATCGAGTCTGCACTGACTCTCCAAAACAGCATCTTTCCCAGGCCCAACCCCCACTCTAGCCCCGTAACACCATGCACTTACCATGGCTAATCCACCTAACCTACAATCTTTGGACACTAAGGGGCAATTTACTGTGCCACCGGGCTGCCCTCAAAAATGAAACCATTGTCAATTGTCACAAAAACCCATCTGGTTCACTAATGTCTTTTAGGGAAGGAAATTTGACACCCTTGCCTGGTCTGGCCTACATGTGACTCCAAACTCACAGCAATGTGGTTGACTTTGAAATGGAGGGCAGTTGAAGATGGACAATAAATGCTGGCCCAGCCAGTGGAGCCCACATCTTGGAAAAACACATTTTTAAAAAAATCACTACAGTTGCGGAATTTACATTGCGGTTAATTGAAGAAAATATGGGATGAAAGAATACTTTCGATAATGGTAACCATGAAACTGCCACATTTTTGCAAAAAAAACCCATCCAGTTCACTAATGTTCTTTAGGAAAAGAAATCTGCCATCCTTTACCAGTCTGGTTTATATGTGACTCCAGGCCCATAACAATTTTAACTGCCCTTTGAAATAACCCAACAAGCCACACAGTTGCCTTAATGAAGCCTTCTCAATTAGGTTATTTAAGGGTGGGCAATAAATATTGACCTTTTCAGTGAAACCCACATCCTGTGAATAATAAAGGAAGGGCAATAATGAGT
Source organism: Mustelus asterias (assembly GCF_964213995.1). Taxonomy (NCBI): domain Eukaryota; kingdom Metazoa; phylum Chordata; class Chondrichthyes; order Carcharhiniformes; family Triakidae; genus Mustelus; species Mustelus asterias. The sequence goes on from NC_135817.1 coordinate 45,240,063, forward strand.
TGGTCACCTATTTTTTATCTTTTCCCATTTTTATTTCAATCAAGAGGGATGTCAGATGGGCCACTGACTCACTATTATCCGTATTATGCTGCTGGTTACCAACCACCACCCCCCCCCAACCATGTTCAATTATCTTTCGAATCAAGTCACGAAACAGAACAGAAAGAGTCCATTTATCTCTTCATGTCTGTGCTGGTTTTGAAGAGCTATCCAATTAGTCCCTTTCTACATAGCTGTGCAGTCTGTTCCTCTTATTGTTTTTATGGAGATTCAATTAATTTTTTGTATCTCGAATAATGTCTCAGCCATTGTGTACAATTGTGGCCCTCTTTAATTTGTGCATGACTTTTATTTTCTAGTAGTACTCAAAGTACAGAGAACTTGGCCAGACACGATTTTTGAATCAAGGTCGATTCTGATTTGAATAGAGCAAGATTAGAATGTTTTGCTTCACATTGATTGTCGAGTAGCCAAGGTGTGAGAGGCAAAATTGAACTTTAGATATGGCCATAAAGGTTTGTGAATATAGTATTCTTGGCTTGATATTGTACTGCTCTGGAATAAAACCCCAAATCCCTATTTGAATTCTGTAAAGTTTCATCAACTGCATTTAGATTATTGATGTATTAACTGCAATCCCCAAGTCCTTTAAATGTAAACACAAATGATTCTTATTATTTACTTTGACTGCATTATTCATAAATTATCAACCTTCCTCAAATTTTCATATTTTCACATTCATGCATGAATTTATAGAAACTTATATTATTCTGAAACCAGGCACAGACTCAGATATATTTAGACTGTAACATATTTTCTAACTACAAAGATATTAGGTTTACCCTAACTGCTACAGGATTTATACATACATTTCCCAGAGAAATATAACTTAATTATTACTAGCTATTAAATTAGACATAGCTCGCACATTATTTGGAGTACCAGGTTATGTTTTGGACTTGAGCTAATGGAGACTGGATTGAAGCAGTTTGAAATAGAAAGAAGGTTTTTACTTTTTAATTGATATTTGTGCAGCGGAAATAAGGAGATAGAATATACAAATTAATTGCAATGTAACGCCTCATATATTTGCCTCAACAATTTAAATCAACCCTTTTTTGTGTACTGCAACTGTGTTGATTTTTTTTTCTTTTTCATTCCACACATTCCAGCGTACTTGGATGAGCACTTGAAACATCGTAACTTTCAAGGATATGGAACAGGAACGGGAAAATGGAGTTAACGCAGCTTAAGTGGTAGCTATTGTTGGTGCAGACTCAATGGGCCGAAGGGTTTTTACTGTGCTGTAGGATGACTCTCACTCGAAGATGGTCTTCATGGACAACACTGTGCTCTGGACCCATGGACTCTCCTGAGTCACCGAGTCAGATCATCACATCGCCTGTGGTTGGGGAATATACGGGTCTCCTTTCCCTGGTGCCACGCACCAGTGTCCATCTAGACCGCACTGGGCTGCGGGACTCATGCAGCCACCACAACAAATGCCTGAAGTTTGACTTGGGGTGGGGTGCAAGGTGAGGCGGGAGGGGTGAGGTAGTATGGCCTCATGAAGACAAGGGAGCAATGTGGAAGGAGGGGTGTACAAGGGTGGGGGGAGGGTGAGGGCTCACAATGGCAGGCAGAGGGGCAAGGAGGTGGATGAAGAAGGTGAACAATGGAAGGCAGAGGGAAGACCAGGGGGACGGAAGCTGGACCCCGACAAAGCTGCACAAAAAGATCACAAACATGGGGGTCAAAGGGGTATCACATTGTTTACTGGAAGGGGATGCTGAAAACTCTAGATACAGTGGGTTGAGGTCCAAGTGGGATATGGGCGCCTCACAGGTGATGGGCTCGGGGAGTAGGATGGTTGAATCAAGGAACAGGAACTTTATTTTGAGGCTACTAGCCTTTTCCCTCTAGATTGCTGACATTCTGGACAGTCTGGCGGAGACAGCTTGGCTGGAGAAAGTGATACGAATGTACTGGATTGTGTTTAAAGATGGCACTGGGACGGTGACTCAGAGTGGAACTGGTTTGCGTATAATTAATGAGGATGCAAGCGCAGAATCTGGTGAAGGTTCCTGCTATTCTAGCCGGTGGGAAAGGTGCTGCTGGAGCTGTCTGCCACTGCACTGACTCTCAAACTGGGAGAACATTGAGAACTATTGGCTGCAATTTTGCTCCTGCATTCACCTCGAATGCAACCAGCAATGTGGGGGTAAAATATCAGTAGACTCGGAGAATGAGGCCTTTGCCATCGAGATCTCGTTGTCCCCATCTCCCCACCTCTTACCGGTGACATAACGAGGTTCCCATCCAGGAAGGCTGGGAACCTCATTTCAATAAATTTAAACATAATTAGTGGGCTTTCCTGCCATGTCATTCCCCCCCCACATTTGGAACTCTCCAATGTGATGTGATGTCGGCAAGGTTCATAACTGCTTTTTAAAAACATGAAGCAGGCAAATCGAAACTGCCTGGGGCGCACAGGTTAGTATAGCCCACTGGGAGGAGACAGGTATGCCTGGGCAGTACCCTAGCATGCCACCTGGCACCCTGACACTGTTCCCTGGCACTGCCCTGGCACAGTGCCAGGGGGAAGTGCCATTATTCCAGGGGCAGTGCCAGGGGAGGCCTCTGGGGAGCTCCAATGGGTGGGGTCCCCTTCTCGATAGGGGAGTTCCCCTTCTGCATATGGGTGTGGGGTTCCCTGTGTCTGTAGGGTTTGGGGGGAGTGGGGGTGGGGGGGGCGGAGTCTCCATGTGAGTGTGTGGGATGTTCTTTTTCTTTTCTATTGGAGATCTTGGGATTCCCAGCTTCCATCTTTTCTGGTCCCATCCCAGCGTGACATTGTGGGCCACGCCTCCAGATTTTTCCTACACAGAGTGCTGGATTATCTGGAGAGAAAAGCCGGCTGTGCAGTTGGTGAGCTGCACATCAGGGGGGCGATTCTCCCAACAGTGCTGAATTGGCAAGAAAACTGGTCCAGATCACCACTTTTTTTTCAGTGCAACTTCAGACCCGAATCTCCCCACTCTGTGCAATGCAGAGGTCCCAATCGTGAATATCATCATAAGCTCTGGGGGTGGGGCCTATTCGTGCCAAAGAGCCTGAAATCGACGGGATGAGCAGGAACCCGCACATGCGCACATCTCTGGGAGATCGTTGAAGAGACCTCCCAGCATCCAGATCACTGCCATCCAACCGCCTCAGTCATCGCTGGCCTCATTGCTGGCCCTCACAAACCCCCCACAGACATCGTTGGCCTCATATCTGGCCCCCACAACCCATCCACAGACATTGCTTGCCCCCACAACTCCATAGAGACATCGCTGACCTCCCCTCTCCCCACACACAGACATGGCTGCCCACTCACCCGAAGCCCCCATGGATCCGGATAATGCGGGTACCCAATCTCTCAGAGGCCACCCAGGAGCACCTGCTAGATGCCGTGGAGGAGAGGCGTGAGTGGGCAGCCATGTCTGTGTGTGAACCCTCACCCAAGGAGTGCATCTGCCATGGCATTGTGGGAGGAGGTGGCAGAAGCGGTGAATGCCAGGAGCCTGAAACCGTGCTCTGGCCAGCAGTGTCGGAAAAAAATGTACGACCTTCTGCGAGCGGCAAGGGTGAGTGAGCATCCCACTTGGAACCGCGCACATGCTTGGCACGGATCTCCAACCCTGTTTAGACACCTGAAGGGCATGCAACAAGTGACCCTTTCCCCAGGAACAAAATCTAACCCCTTCCCCTCACCCCTCAACGAGGACCCTTCAGTGGTGACCACTTTCCCCAAAACGGCCAGCACAACGCCCGAGACACAGGCACGCATTGCGCACCATGCACTGCAATATATTAATGCTTGTTATCCGCCTTATGTTCCCACAGGAAAAGAAAATCCACAATGCACGGGAGACTACACAGACTGGTGGTGGTGTGCCTGACCTGGGGCAGCTGCGTAGCATGGAGGAGCGTGCCTTGGAGCTGGCAGGGGGTGATGGGGCATCCCGAATGGTCATGGATAGCCAGGTCGGCGTCCAGCGTGCAAGTGAGCAGAAGCGCACCCTCAACCTAGGTCCTCGAAGTAAGTGCGATGCTGCATAGAATGTTTTGCCTCCCTTCCCCTAACGTGTGTTCTTTATTGCAGCTCTGGACCCAGAGGAACCTGGCCCTTTGGGTGTTGCTGCCGCCCCTGCTGCTCTGGAGCAAACTGCGCACGACCCCCTGGATGACACCTCGGAGGGAGGCGCTGAGGAATCCTCCGAAGGCAGCACCACTGAAGCGGCACCAGCATGTACCACACAGCCCACCAACACAGAGGCGATCATCGCAGTGGTACCTTTAGTGTTGAGGCTTTTGGGTCACGAACTGGTGAGCACATCACAGTCGCTGATGCACATCGGATGGAGGTGAGCACATCCGAGGGCTCGGACACATGGAGTTCTGCCAGAGGCCAGGATTCAGCGGTCCCCAATCTAGCTGCTGGGCCTCTGGGTTTGTTCCCCCAAGGCTGGTGGAGATGCATCAGGAAACGCGGGGAGTTGTGGAAGGGCTGTCAGCAACCATGCGGCAACTGCAAGGCTGTTTAGGGGAGTCCAACAGAGTGCTGTTGCAGGAGGTGGTGCCGACATAGCGTGCGACTAGGCCAACACTGCAAGGGTGGCGACCACAGTGTACAGTCTGGCTCAGGGGTCTGTCCTCATGGGTGACAGGGTCCAGGCCATCCTGGAGACACTACAGGCCACGGGAGAGTGAGTTTCCGGCATCCAGGAGGCACAGTGTTCGATGGCCATGGGTGTTGGGGGCTTGTTGGAGACACTGCTGGCCATGGCTGGAACTCTTGCTGGCATTCTGGAGACACAGCAGGCCATGGCTGTGAGCCTCAACAACTTAGCCCAGGCTCAGAGGGCTACAGCTGAGGGGCTCCAGAGCTTGGCCCAGTCTCAGAGGGCCAGGGCTAAGGGATCACACATCATGGGGCAGACGCATCTAGGCCTCCAGGATTGGCAGAGCCAGGTGACGCCGGAGCTTCTGGAACTCAGTCCAGCCACCCTGGCATCCCATGGAGTGTCCTCGGGGCCTCTGGGCACCTCAGGGGAGGAGGAAGGGCCTTCTACCCAGGAGATCCCGGACATCCCGAGTCCTTACAATTCCCCCCTTCCTCACACGGGGTATCTCAGGGCCAGCGAGATGACAGGATGGCACTGAAACAGTGCCATCCGCAAGTCAGCCGGGGTCCTCCAGGTCCCGGCCACCCAGGGGACGTCCGCCAAGGGCATCACAGGCAACGGGGCGTGGATCACAGCTGGACACCTCCACCTCCAATGTGCATCCTGGGGTAGCACCTAGAAGAAGCAGTAGACAGCACAGGGTAAAAATGTTGTAGTTTACGAAAAGGGCACAGGTGATGGTCACCAGTAGTCAGGGTTTATTAATCAATAATGTTAAGAACACAATCAACTTTTAATTGCAACTCACAGCTGTGACTAATGTGTCTCTGATTCTTCCCCCTGACCCCCCACAGAGCTGAGTGGTCCCGATTCCCAAGCATAGAGGTGCTGTCTGTTGTGCCTTGGAGACTCAGCCACATGTTTCAGAGTGCCTGCCCCGCCTTCCACAACATCCACCAGACCCTTGGTGCGAGTCCTCCACCCCTCCTATTGGCCAAAAGGCATGTGTCCTAAACCCTTACAGCTACATGGGCCAGGGTGGCAGCGTGCATTCAGAGTACAGGTAGGAGTGGCATCAGGGGCAGGATCCCAGTGTGCACAACAGTGAGTTGTCATCATCCTCCAACCTTCAACCAAGACTCACAACCATTGCCAACCCAGGCACATTAACAGTTTGGATGTTTCTGGGGGATGTTTCTAGGCTGGTGGGATGAGAAAGGCTGGGGAAGGGTGATGTGGTGGTTTGAGGGCCCAGGTCAGTTTGGAGGGGAAATAGCGGCTGCACTTGTTCCTGGAGTGTGGTGGGTGTGGTGGATGTGTGGTGGTTGCAGCCCCCTCACTGCACAGCACCAGCTAGATGAAGCGGGTTGTAATCAAGACATCGCTCGCTGCCCTTCCCTGCCGGGCACCTGCCATCACCGCCCGCCCCCTTTCCTCCGGCTCTTCATATGGCGGGACGTCTACCTCGCCCCCTCACCGCTCCTCCTCCTCCTCCTCCTCCAGCTGGTCCCCCGCTGCTGGGCAATGTTGTGAAGAGCGCAGCAAACGATAATGATGTGTGAAGCACACACAGGGTCATACTGGAGAGCCACCCCAGAGCGGTCCAAGCAGCAGAACTGCATCTTCAGCAGGCCGATGCACTGCTCTATGATGGACCAAGTGGTTGCATCGGCCTCGTTGTAGCGGGTCTCTGCCTCGATCTCGGGCCTCCGCACTGGCGTCATCAGCCATGACCTTAGTGGGTATCCTTTGTCACCCAGTGACCATCCCAGGAGCTTGGGCTGGTCTTCAAAGAGCCCAGGGATGTCTGACTGCCAGATCACAAAGCCGTCATGGACACTCGCTGGATGGTGTGCATTGACCTGCATGATCCTCATTAGATGATCACAGACAATTTGGATGTTCAGGGAGTGGAACCCCTTCCTAGTTCCCCTTGTTCACAAGTTACTGCGGTCCTGCATGGGGGGCCCGCAAGGCGATGTGCGTGCCGTCCACTGCTCCCTGGACATTGGGAATCCCGGCAATGGCAGCGAAGCCGAGAACCCGGGCCTCCTGCTGTGCACGGCCCATATCAAAATGTATGTACAGCCCTGCCCGGGCGTACAGGGCATCTGTGACCTGCTGCACACATCTGTGCGCGGATGCCTGGGAGATCCCAACTCAGTCGACACTAGGTGCCTGAAAAGAGTCAGAGGCGTAAAAATTCAGGGCAGTCGTAACCTTCACATCATCAGGAGAGGGTGGCTCCCCCTCCCCTCAGGTGCCAGGTGTGAAAGCACTTTGCAAAGGTGTCGCACCGTGGTCTTGGAGAGCTGCAGCCGGCGACGGCACATCTCCTCTGAGAGGGCCTCGAAGGAAATTGTGGGGCCTGAACCGCCTTTGCCTTGGCACCCTCTGTCTTCTATGCAACCTCTCAGGAGGCTGCTCACCCACCTTCTGGCCCTCAGCGGCAGCCCCCTGCCTTCCTGAGGACTGGTAGTGGCTGTTCCTGCGGTGGTCTCTTCACACCCGCCACATTCTGAGCTGCCTCCTCCTCCTCCTCCTCTGCCGTCACCACAATGATGTGGAGATGCCGGCGTTGGACTGGGGCGAACACAGTAAGAAGTCTCACAACACCAGGTTAAAGTCCAGCAGGTTTATTTGATAGCAAATACCATAAGCTTTCGGAGCGCTGCTCCTTCGACGAAGGAGCAGCGCTCCGAAAGCTTATGGTATTTGCTACCAAATAAACCTGTTGGACTTTAACCTGGTGTTGTGAGACTTCTTACTGTGGTCACCATAATGGCCAGCTCCAGATCGATTAGTCTGAGATTCATCTGCGCAGTGGGGTTTAGAAAGAGCATAGAATGACAGATTATTCTCATTTGCTACATAGACCCAGCACCACCCCAATCCCTCACTTGGGTTAGTACTGCCACTTGTCGGAGCTGGCAACACCACACAATCCATGTTGCCGTGCGTGACCCGATTAGGGTTGTGTGAGATTCCCATCATGACAAATGCTGACACAGATTATGCAGGTCGGTGTGCAGCCATGGGCAATGCGCACCCTTGAGCCATTGCTGTGTGTGCAACTGCAGCATCCGTTACAGGCATGTGTTGCTGGTCTGTGTCACAGGGCAGGGACAGACTGCAAATCAGCACCAGATGTGTGCCCGGTGACAGCAGATTCCATGCAGTCCATGTCTGAATCTCTGCACCCCGGCCTGGAGCAGCAGTTGCTTCATCTGGTGAGACCTCAGTCAGCACATGGTGCACTCCTCCCCCACCCCTGAACACCAGCGCTCATTCGAGTCCCTGACCACACCCCACGGCAAGACAATGCCAATGCAAAGTGCCCTGGAGGGGAAGGCTGAGCAGGACTCCATCACGGAACCTCACTCGGAGAGCTTTGCGAAAATTGAAGCTTCCCACCCCAGATATCACTGGTCCATGGGCCAGCCCCTGAAGACAGCAGGAGGAAGGCCACCAGGCATCTCCCGGGTCTGTCTACAACATCCCCTGCGCTCTGCTAGTAGCACTTACCTCCCCACGCCAGTTCAAGGTTGCCACGCCAGATTGAGACTTTGATTGACCTACTCTGATTCACGCCAAAATGACATCACGCCAAAGAGGTGGGAAACGCAAACATGGGAGGAGATTGCCGTGTCGATCCCGACAATGGCATGCTAAAGTATGGTAAGTAATGCAAATCAGCGGCACCCCGGTTTTCAGCGCGATCCCGGTGGCGCCATTATTTTCCGCTTGGGAGATGCGTGCGAGTCGTAAGCGCTTGCGGGGAACCCGCAAAATGGCCGACATGCGCATCTCCCGACCCGACCCGACAGAAAATTTGCGGATCGCGATGGGAGAATCGCCCCTCAGGTTTCTCACCTCAGCCTGTTGTAGTCAATGGAAAATTCCACCCATTGTTTTGACACATTACAAACCTTACCTGCTGGTACAACATTATTCTCTGTTAATATTAACCATCATCATTGTAGAAGGGACAAGGCAAGTATTAGAAACACTGGTCCTGTAAACCTACCATACATCTTAAGGTTTAAGAATGTAAAAAAATGTTTGACTTTCCACGACCGTTCATTGCATCAGGGCAATGCAAAAAGGAGCAGCAAGAAACTTCCATCAATTACTCTTTGTTAGTGTTTCCTATACAAAGTGTTTTCACTTAAAATGGCTGTTGTCTTTTTATTTGTATGTCAGAGACAACAGTTTAATTGAAAACTCCCTAATAAATCAATTGTGTTAGGCTGGGCCATGACAGTTCTACTGCATTATCTGTGAGTGTCAGACAGACCGGCTGTGTAATCAAAGTCCTATGTAAATCACCAGAATTCTGGGACTCATCTCTCTATGTTTTTCTTAAAGCCTTAATTAAGGTCAAATGATTGATTGATCTGGTTTAGAATCTATTGCTCTTATAATCTATCAGATAAATGATTGAATGTTTCTTCTCATTGTCTAATAGGTGTCAGGTTAACTGTCTCATTGTGTTCAACATCCACCATCGCAAATAAATGTAATAAATAAGTAATGCGTTTTACAATCGTATCCTGGACAGTGCAGTCCCACCGGCTTCAGGTCCAGATGTTGGGACCAAATGGAGGTCCCGAGCCTACACTTACCATCAGCGAGCCTGACAGAGCAGTCTTCCTGATGGCAGTATCCTGACTGGCTGCCTCCAAGCTCACCATCTGAGTAGAGCCTTGGCAGTCCCACCTCTCCTGGTAAGATGGTAGCTACCGAGCCAAGTCAAAAATGGAGACATTCTCATGGGAGAATAACAGAAATAACAAAAGTAAAGTTTATTTATTAGTCACAAGTAAGGCTTACATTAAAACTGCAATGAAGTTACTGTGAAATTCCCCTAGTCGCTACATTCTGGTGCCTGTTCGGGTCAAGGCACCTAACACTACATAATGCCATAACCTATACAAGGGCCCAGAAGGAAAAAACTAGTGAAACATGAAAATGAAGAGCACCAGTAAGACTTGTCTGATGGTCTTGTATTCATTAAAATGGAACTCCAGTGTTACTGGTACCAACATTACTGGGTTTTACCGGGATTTGAAGATTTTGACCTGTATTTTTTCCTTTTGGATCGCTGAATCTTCCCACCCTCAGGTTGATGGGCTTGGAGGAGGAGATGGGGACCAGAATAATAGCTGAAAGTTGTGTTGAGATGACTCCTAAATGCATTCTCACCACTAGGGAGCTGCCCCAGAGCCAGGCAGGAAAGCAGATCAGATGTCAATCTTTTGGGTTGAACAAATTAAATAAACTGAGGGACAAAGCAGGTAGTGCCAATTGAACCTTGCCTCTTTACCTGCACTGCCCACATATGTTTGTGTCCTGTTTTTGGGTGCAATTGAGTTTATGGGTTCATGTCTGCACGTGAATATGAAATTAAAACATAAATCTATAAGTATGTGCAGAGAGAGCATGAGATACATATAAATATGGTATTTCTATATTACTACTCCAATGTAATAAACATGAAATATAAGCCTTGCTTCATCTTCTAATCATAATGAATTATAATAGAGATAAAATACATAAAAATGGAGCATGTTGTAATATCTATGGCAGATGTCTGTTGAGTTGCATAGCTGTTTTAAGCAGATTTTATGCAATCAAGTTTTGAGCTTCCTTTCATTGCCTGACTTAGACTGAAATATCAGCTCTTCTATCACTATCACAGACATATACACACACAAATGCACACACACTTACACACACACACACATGCACACACACACTTACATACACACACACTTGCACACACACACTTACACACACATGCACGCACACACTTACACACACACGCACACACACACTTACACACACACGCACACTTACACACACACGCACACTTACACACACACACACACACTTACACAAACAGTCCAGACCATTTCTTTAGTTTCTCTAAGTAGCTGACTTGTCAGTCACTGGGGACATTTTGAGCTGAAAATTATGCTACAGTAAAGGTATATCTACATTTTGACAACAAAGAGAGCAGAAAAAGCACGGGGAGGCACAGCGGCATAGTGGTTACCACTGCTGCCTCGCTGCGCTAGGGACCTGGCGTTCGATTCCTAGCTTGGTTCACTGTCTGTACGGAGTTTGCACATTCTCCCTGGGTTGGTTCCTCTGGTTGCTCCGGTTTCCTCCCACAGTCCAAAGATGTGCAGGTTAGGTGGATTGGCCATGTTAAATTGCCTCTTAGTGTCAGGGGGACTAGCTAGGGTAAATGCATGAGGTTATGGGGATAGAGTCTGGGTGGGTTGTGGTTGGTGAAGACTCGACGGGCCGAATGACCTCCTTCTGCAATATAAGATTCTATGAAATATTACATTCAATCAACTGTGAGGTGTATGTTTTCCAGTTTGCACAAACCAACCTTATAATGATCTCACCTTCCACTGATGTATAATTGGACAAATAGGGCTGGATTTTATGAGGGAGACTGAAGTCCCACCACCTGGGCCAAAAGTTGAGTATTCCCTGTGTGACAAATGAAGTGGTAGCCACTGGAGCTGACATCCCCATTAAGGATGGCAGCGCAATGAGGGCCAGCACCCCGGCTGTGCCACTGCTAGCATTCTTCATTGCTGGGGCTGCACCTGGAGGAAGGGGTCACACTGACGGCTGGGTGACAGACAGGCAGATTCTGATGATTGGGATTGTGGTAGTCACTGAGGACAGGAAGTGCCATTGCTACTGTGGTGGCCACTGCCTCCGGGGGCCCTCCTAATTGCCATGAAATTAGGTCAGAGGAGGAGCCCACTGGGATGACTTTGGGCACATCTCACTCAGTGCTATCTTGTCCCATTTTGCCAGCCTTCCCACCTCCCAGCCTAATGCCAAGGGGTTGGTAAAACTCCAGCCATGATTTCCAACGTAGGAAGTTCTGGACACTAGGTCATTGTATTTGCTTCTTGCCCATTTTACAGTGGATGGAATTCACCCATAAACTGTAAGCATATTAATCCATGTATAGGCTATCACTCAAAAATAAACAATGCTACACATCAACATCCAAAAGCATATTAATTTTCAAAATCAGATGGAATTAAGAAACACAGAACTGTAGTAGCCCCCATTGTAGAAAGAAGCCTGAGGTAAAGGGGAGGGGTTTCTCAGGATAAACAGACTGAGAACTAGAGGGAGGGCTTGTATCATTCTTGCATACCCCTTTCAGTTCAGAGTGAAACAGGCAAGCCTTAAAGTGGGTCACATTTCACTGAGAAATTAGATGTGATGCGGGGGATGTTAGATGAAGGGAAATATGTTTCAAAATTGCAATACAGATATTTTTGTAGATTAAGGTGTCATTTTATGCAGACTATTAAAACATCTGTCTGGCCCTTTAAACCCTTCATAGAATCATAGAAACATACAGTGCCAAAGGAGGCCATTCGACCCATCAAGCATGCACCAACAACAATCCCACCCAGACCCTTTCCCCGTAACCCCATATACTTACCCTGCTAATCCCCCTGACATTAAGGGTCAACTTAACTTGGCCAATCAACCTAACCTGCACATCCTTGGAGTGTGGAAGGAAACCGAACACCCGGAGGAAACTCACACAAACACAGGGAGAATGTGCAAACTCCACACAGTCACCCAAGGCCGGATTCAAACTGGAGTCCCTGATGCTGTGAGGCAACAGTGCTAACCACTGTGCCGCCATGCCTTCAGGTTAACCAAATGAAACCATTCAAGTTTCAAGGAGCAAGAAACTATAAATACCATAAAGAAACAGCAATATCTTTGTATTCTAAATGTTATAGTCTCAGAAATCCTTTAATAATGTTTCAAAATTCATATATTATTGAAAGAATTATGTATTATTTCTAACACAAGCAATTCTTGTTAATTTAATTGTTTGAACTGACTGTGATCATCAAATTCAGATGAATCTCTATGTTGAAAAAATTTTTGTTTTGTAAGTATTATTATTTTAGGTATGGGGCCATGGGCTGCTGAGAGATAAATCCTTAAAACACAACTCTGTTCATATCATTAAATAATTCCAGTGATTTGTTTGGCTTTTTTTAAAAGTGTTAGCTTTTTCACCTGATTAATGATCATGGATTGATTTTCAATGTGATTATTGACTTGTGTAGGAAACTTGTTTTTATTATGTGTATTGACCTTATGATTGATTTATGTCAAGTCTATGTTTCCCACAGCCTGGAAGAAATGGATAGTGACTAGCTCGTACAGACGAAACAATATGGCCACATGATGGGTGGAATTCTGAGCCTGTGTTAGCCAGCAAAATTTTGTTTCCAAATTTTCCACGCACCTCACCTGTGACATAACAAGGTTCCTGCCCAGGAAGGTCTGGAACCTCATCTTAACAAATTATAATATAATTCATGAGCCATCCTGCTGTCACTTCCACCCTCATTGAATATTCAAATAAGACGTCAGGGGGATGTCATGCCAGCATGGTTTACAACAGCTGACCCTGGCGATCTCACCTCTGAGGAGAATAGTGTGACCAGGATTACGTTAGCATGAATGCATCGTTACAATGGGAGGGGGGAAAACTGTTGAGCTGCCATCCTCTCTGAGAGGAGATTGAGGATGAGCCAGCATTACATTTCCAGTCTAGATGTGGAGGTTGGCTGTGCACGCTGCAATGAAATGAGATGTAGCCCATTGTCTCCATGTGCTCCCCTGATGGCTCTGTGTCATTACTAATGCAGACTTCAGGAAGAATCTGGTTTTCGACTGTCAGCCTGTGCTCAGTGAACAGATACAATGCTGCATTAACATCTGGGTGAAGGAGATCTCTGGGTGAAGGTTTAAAGATGTGTAGGTTACCTGGATTAGCCATGGTAAATGCACATTCATACTATTCCAGTTGCAAGCACCCTTGATCCCTGCTGGTTCTGTTCCTCTCTGTAGTGTGGTAGCATCCTGTAAAAGAAAGGAAAATATGTCAATGATTGTGCAATATTGTGTGTGTGTGGCTAATGTGCCTGCCATAGTTGAATAGCTGGATGTATGTGGAGTCGGTGAGTTGGGGGCTGAGGGATGAGGCTAGTGGGAATGTCAGGATAAGATACAATATTAAGCATGAATCTTGAGTACCAGAGTACACTGTTTGATTAGTAACGGAAGGTTTGGTTCATTGAACAGCCTGATAAGCTGGTGATATGGTGGGTAGAAGATGTTGAGCGGAATTTTCCCATCCCATCCGCCATGGGAATCATAGCAGGAAGGACATGAACCATGAAATATATAAGAGCAGAATTAGGCCATTCAGCCCATCGAGTCTGCTCTGCCATTCAATCATGGCTGATAGATTTCTCAACCCCATTCTCCCGCCTTTTCCCTGTAACCTTTGATCCCCTTACGAATCAAAAACCTGTCTATTTCTGAGTTAAATGTACTCAATGATTTAACCTCCACAGCCTTCTGTGGCAATGAATTATACGGATTCACCACCCTCTGGCTGAAGAAATTCCTCCTCATCTCAGTTTTAAAGGGTCGTCCCTTTACTCTGAGGCAGTGCCCTCGGCTCCTAGTACCTCCTACTAATGGAAACATCTTCTCCATGTCCACTCTATCCAGACCTTTTAGTATTCTGTAAGTTTTAATGAGATCCCCCCATATCCTTCTAAATTCCATCGAGTACAGGCCCAGGGAGCTTAAATGTTCCTCATATGTCAAGCTTTTCATCCCCGGGATCATTCTCATGAACCTCCTCTAGCCCTTTCCAAGGCCAGCACACCATTCCTTAGATATGGGGCCTAAAGTTGCTGATCAATAGGTACCCTGAAGTCTTCCAGACCTCGGGTGGGATTTTCCAGCATTGGGGCAAGCACAGCCAGAAAATCCCGACCGTTATGTGTATTTGTTTCCACAAATCTGCATGGGGTCCCTAGATTACTTCAGGTGCTACTGCCAGCTCCTGAGGTTCAAAGCCTGGTCACCTGCTTCCACTCTCTTCTGAGGGTGGTGTGTGTGGGCCCCATGCACCACAACTGCCTCCAGCATCACTATGGACATACCCTGCTATCTGCCATGGTGTTCACTTTGCAATATGTTGCGTTGCAGCAATATTTTTGTGCAGCTTTTCTTTAAGATACAACTCCCCTTAAAAAAATATCAGCTGCTGTGTCATGTAGTCTGTGGCTGATGCTGCCAGGACCTCCTACTCTGAGCATTCAGCAGTAGAGAGCAGCACTGGGGTGGCTCAGGGCAATACCACAATTATTCTGACAAGATGGGTTACACAAAGTTTGCATCTTACCCACCTTGAACTGAACGGCTGAAGGCAGGTCACAATCTACAATATCACAATGCCCAAGAAAAGGGGCTGAACAATTTCTGGCCCTCTCTTTTGCTGACTGCCCATTCGTGCCTCACTAAGAGCCAATTATCCATATGTAAGCCTCGATACTGAATATTGGCCTGCGAGTGAACTGTGGATGGATAAGTTCATAAGTTCATAAGTTATAGAAGCAGAATTAGGCCATTCGGCCCATTGAGTCCGCTTCGCCATTCAATCATGGCTGATATGCTTCTCATCCCCATTTTCCTGTCTTCTCCCCATAACCCTACAACCCATTACACAAAAATCTGTCTAACTCCTCCTCAAATTTACTCACTGTCCCAGCACCCACCACACTTTGGGGTAGCGAATTCCACAGATTCACAACCCTTTGGGGGAAGTAGTTTTTCCTCAACTCCGTTTTAAATTTGCTATCTCTTATCCTAAGAGCCACTCAAGCGGAAGCATTCGCTCCACGTCTACTTTATCCGTACCACTTTTATCATGTTGTATACCTCAATTTGATCTCCCTTCATTCTTCTAAATTCCAGAGAGTATAGGCCTAAACTGTTCAATCTCTCTTCATACGACAAACCCCTCATCTCTGGAATCAATCTAGTGAACCTCCTCTGAACTGCCTCCAATGCCACTACATCTTTCCTCAAATAAGGGGACCAAAACTGTGTGCAATACTCCAGGTGCAGCCTCACCAATACCTTGTATAGTTGCAACAATACTTCCTTCCCTTTGTATTCTATTCCTTTAGCTATAAATGCCAACATTCCATTTGCTTCCTTTATTATCTGCTCTACCTGCATGCCAGTTTTCTGTGACTCATGAATGAGGACACCCAGACTCCTCTGCACCAGAGCACCTCGAAGTCTCTCCCCATTTAGATAATAAGTCGCCTTCCCATTTTTCCGACCAAAATGCATGACCTCACACTTATTCACATTAAACTCCATCTGCCACATTTTGGCCCACTCTCCTAACCTATCTTTATCCATTTGTAAGGTTCTTATTTTCTCATTGCAATTTACTGACCTGCCTATTTTTGTGTCATAAAATGTTGTCCTATGCAATGGATCAACCACCTCTTTTATTCTGCTGTCAAGAACATCAGAAAAACTTTCGATTAAATATGAGGTGGAACATTTTTCAGACACTTGTATGACATTGTGTCCAGAAATTGGTACTTTCAGCATCAGTTCTCTAATTAGTTCACACCTTACTATTCACCACTATTTCACCTCAGACAACTATATTTTCATTCAGTGAAATTATCTTGGGCAGCACCCTTTCACAATTTAAGCGACATCGAAGCCAAATTATGTTTTGGAATTAGCAGGATAAGTGCGAGCAATGTTGCACTGGGATCAAAGTTTTTATCTTCAGTCAATGTGGCCCATTAAACTGAGTCTTCCTGCTGTGCTAGAAAAAGGAAAGGATGAGGATGCAGTTGTGAAGTTAAGCACTATTAGATCAGTGGGAGTGCAATACACCACTAGGCTATATTGTTCAGAAGTTATTGAGTGTGTGACTCGAACTGTTAAGTACAAATGGAAGAGAAAGAAAAAGTGTCAACAAATCCCGTTGTGCCAGGCCATTTGCAATGCTGACTGCTGTGCACCTCCCGTGAGGCCAGTGACAATCGTTATCAATGGCCTGAGTTTTTGCAGTGTGATAGGACCTCTTTCTCTGCTAGTTGTCCATCTCCTGTTGTGTGCTAGTTTTCCTTCACAAAGAGAGGAAATGGTTTCATATGTGCCCGAGGCAATGTTTGTCAGCTTTGTGTGAGGACAGGAAGAAATGACAAGTCCAGTTTGGAAAGAGAGGCAGCTTTTGGTGGCGTGAATGTAAAATAGAAAGGAAGTGTCGGGAAGAATTTCTCCTGATATATGAGCAGCCATGCTAAGTGGGGAGGGTTAATGGTGTTAAGACAAAAGCAGGATCCCCAGGTCTGTGTGGAAAGTATGGGAAGTCCTACTGCAGCATTCCTGGTGAGATCATTAAACTTCTTTCTGCACTGCCGCCGGATTGTGGAGGTAATGGCCGCGAATCTTCCATCACATTGGCTGGGAGATTCTCGTTTCGGCCAATTCGCAAGGTTCGGCCGAGCGTTCAGGCCCCGCTTGCGTCTCCCAGCGCTGGATTTCCAGCAGCATCTGCTCTGTGCCGGAAATCAGGAGAAGTCTCTGGGCCCACTAGCATCTCCCACCCCGCCAGAGTATTTCACTCCAGCAGGGGTTACAGTAGCTCCCCAAGGAAGAACCTTGGCACTGCCCCATCAGGCATGGTCCAGTGCCAAGGGGGCAGGGCAAATGGGGGCAGGGATGAGTGGGCGGGGCCTGATGAGGGCAGGGCCTAGGGGTGAACGATGGGAGTGGGGGGTCCCACTACTACCCTGCATAGGGATCGTTGGGGGAAGGAGGGAGGCCAGTGGTCGGGACAGGCGGGGCTGGGGATCAGCCGGGGGTCAGTCAGCCTGCTGGGGGGGGTTGGTACAGCGGGGGGAAGTTACTGTTGGGGGGGGGGGGTGGAATTGGTGGGGGGGGGGTGGAGATCTCGGGGGGCCAGGAGTGAGGGAGGTCGGGGCTGGGCCTGGGAATGGGGAGCCAGCGATCGGGCTGTGGGGGTGGGGGAGTGCGGAGAGCCAGCATTGTGGGGATTGAGCTAGCCAGATATCGGGAGGCCATTAGTGCCTGACAGATTGGCACATCCGCAGTAGCCCCCTCAGCGCTTTGCTAATTTCAGCCTCTCCAGCGGGGATAGGCCCTGCCCCGTGAAATGTAGTGATACTTACACTGGTGGCCTCTCCAGTGCGCAGAGTGAACTCCCATTGAAAAAAACACTGTGAATTACTCCAGTTTTCACACAAATTCGACTAGAATTTTTTTTGGGAGAATTCTGCCCAACGTTCATGACATTTATGGTTGCACCACTTCATTCACCAGATTGCCTTAGTTCTCACCAGCCATCCAAGAGGACCTCCTTTGTATTCTGAACTTAATCCAGTAACACCTCCTGACTGTATCTCAAAACATTGAATCATAGAATCCCTACAGTACAGAAAAAGGCCATTCGGCCCATCGAGTCTGCACCGACCACAATCCCACCCAGGCCCTACGCCCATATCCCTACATATTTACCCACTAATCCCTCTAACCTACGCATCTCAGGACACTAAGGGGCAGTTTTTAGCATGGCCAATCAACCTAACCCGCACATCTTTGGACTGTGGGAGGAAACCGGAGCGCCCGGAGGAAACCCACGCAGACACGAGGAGAATGTACAAACTCCACACAGACAGTGACCCAAGCCGGGAATCGAACCCAGGTCCCTGGAGCTGTGAAGCAGCAATGCTAACCACTGTGCTACCGTGCCGCCCACTAGAATCCCACTGCACCACTAGAATCATTCTTGCCCATAGACATCTCTGTGTGGTATTCCTTCCCTGTTGTGTCCACCTTCTTTTAATTTGCTGTTAAGAACCTGCCTCAGCGTCTGATTCCCCATCTAATTAATAAACTGCCTATGGTGATTGTGTTTGATGTTTGCAACTTGTTTCAGACATGCAAATGAGAAACTATCCATAATGTGAGATGGGTTCTCTAGCCACTCCTACAAGCCACCACCATGACTGTGGGCCTAAGACTTGGTTCTGCGTATAGCGTCCAACGCCAGATGGTTTGCAATCATCGCGGTCAATTTCAGCTGGCGCAAACCGAATCCTGTTCAGAAAGGATGTGAGGCTGATTAGTATGAGATTGACTGGATATGGAACACTTGCTGTTTTCAGTCGTGGCATAGAGTATAAGAGCAAGGAGGTTGTGCTGGAGTTGTACAGAGTGTCGGTTAGGCCACAGCGGGAATACTATGTGCTCACTATCAGAAGGATGTGATTGCACTAGAGGGGGTGCAGAGGGGGTTCACCAGAATGTTGACTGGGATGGAGCATTCAAACTATAAGGAGAGATTGGATAGGCTTGGATTGTTTTCTTTAGAGCAGAGAAGGCTGAGGGGTGAGGGGGGACATGATTGAGGTGTATAAGATTATGAGGGGTATGGACAGGGTGAGTAGGGAACAGCTGTTCCCCTTGTTGGGGTTCAATCATGAGGGGGTATAGTTTTATGGTGCAGGGAAGATTCAGGGGGATTCGAGAAACAATCTCGTCACTCAGAGGGTGGTGAGAATCTGGAATGCACTGCCTGAGAAGGTAGTGGAGGCCGGAAACCTTACAATTTTTAAAAAGTATTTGGATGAGCACTTGAAATACCAATTCATTCAGGAATAAGACACAAGTGCTGGACAATTGGAATCAGCGCAATTTCAGTGGTAGTTATTGTCAGTGCAGACTCAATGGACCGAAGGGCCTTTCCCACACTGTTTGATGTGTTATGCCTCTGCGGGTACAGATGGGGAATGAATTCCCTATGGGAGATGGGGCACAGACAGAGGAGCTCCGGCTATGAGATGCAATATTCTTTAATCGTTATTATTTACAGTGCACAAGCTCCTGCACCTGAAGGCTATGGGACTCCTCCAAGCGGGTAACAGGCGGTAACTATGAATGGATGGAGATAACTCCTTTCCTTGATTGTGTTAATTACTTGTAATCACATTTGAAACTATAACTGCTTGTGTATTCCTTAATTCTGCACTCTGGCTAGTTACAGGCTCTGACCTGTGACCTTCCAGTGTCCTCGCTTTCGCTTGAATTAAAAACAGCTGTTAAAGAGAACTCCGTGACTTGGTCTGGTTATTTGAAGGCGACAAAAGTTGTGATCAATTAAAAGGCTGAACATCAAAGCCCACAACAGTGAGGAACTGCAAATTGAACTGTGCAGTCGTCAGAAGCACTTTCATTTCTGCTCGGGTCTCTGATGAAGCAGTTGAAGATAGTTGGCACTACAGGGAAACATTTCCTGCATTTGGAAAATGAATTGATTGCTTGTGAAGTATGTTGGGTACGGTGAAGACTGGACATGTGTGATCTGAGTGCAAATGTTTCCTTATTAAACTCTATGAGATGAAAACTGCACGGTCCTTCCAGCAAAATTCAGAAAGTTCAGCAGGAGTGTAGTAGAGCAGCCAAAAATTGTGCCAGGCCCTGGTCATTGGCAGGGTGTAATCCAGTTTCAGCAGAGTTCAATACCGCATAATTAGAGCCCACCATCCTACTTGGTGGTTTACACTAGGATTGGGACACTGCATTCCTGAATTAAAAGGAGGTTGATATTTTTGACAAGGATTGCATTGGGACAAGATTAAAGTTTTCTTTCTGAGAAAGGCCTTTGAGTCAGATCCCCAGACCAAGCACAGTTTACCATACATTGCAAGAAAAGACAGAATGAAAGATTTACATTTGCACAGGGCCTTTTGCAACCTCAAGATGCCCCAAAGCACTTTACAGCCAATGAAGCACTTTTGGAGTGCTGTAACGTAGAAAGCACAACAGCCAATTTACTCACAGCAAGCTCAATCCTCATAGAATCTTCATAGAATCCCTACAGTACAAAAGGAGGCCATTTAGCCCATCAAGCCTGCACCGACAGCAATCCCACGTATTTACCCTCCTGATCTCCCTGACACTAAGGGACAATTTACCATGGCCGATCAACCCAACCTACACATCTTTGGAATGTGGGAGTGACGGCACGGTAGCACAGTGGTTAGCACTGCTGCTTCACAGCTCCAGAGACCTGGGTTCGATTCCCGGCTTGGGTCACTGTCGGTGTGGAGTTTGCACATTCTCCTCGTGTCTGCGTGGGTTTCCTCCGGGTGCTCCGGTTTCCTCCCACAGTCCAAAGATGTGCGGGTTAGGTTGATTGGCCATGCTAAAATTGCCCCTTAGTGTCCTGAGATGCGTAGGTTAGAGGGATTAGTGGGTAAAATATGTAGGGATATGGGGGTGGGGCCTGGGTGGGATTGTGGTCGGTGCAGACTCGATGGGCCAAATGGCCTCTTTCTGTACTGTAGGGTTTCTATGATTCTATGATTTCTATGAAACCGGAGCACCCGGAGGAAACCCACGCAGATACGGGGAGAAGGTGCAGATTCCACACAGACAGAGACCCGAGGCCCGAAACGAACCTGGATCACTGGCGCTATGAGGCAGCAATGCTAAACTCCTGCAAACAAAAGTATGATAATGACCAGATAATCTGTTTCTGTGATGTTGATTGAGATATAAATATTGGTCAGGATATCTGAACCAACTCTCTTGCAGCCACTGGTAAAACGTACTCATCAAAGTTGGGCATCTAGAGGATACCATGTTAATACCACATAAGATTACAAGATCCTGATGGGACTTGACAGGGTAGATGTGGAAAGGATATATCCCCTTGGGGGAGAATCTAGAAGTAACACTGTTTAAATATAAGGGGAAACCGTTTAAGACAGAGATAAGGATGTTTTTATCTCCCAGGGGGTTGTGAAACTTTGGAATTCTCTTCCTCAAAAGGTTGTGACAGAATCTTTAAATATCTTTAGGACAGAAGTAGATAGATTTTTGGTAAGCACTGGGGTAAAAGGCTACCAGCGGTAGGCAGGAATGTGCATTTGAGATTAAAATTCAATCAGCCATGATCTTATTGAATGGCGGAGTGGGCTCGAGACCCTACTGCTCTTCCTAATTTGTATGTTTATATGTATAAAATAGGGACCCTCGCTTCCCCACCTGAAAGATCTGCCGTTGATTCAGCATTTATAAAATCTGACATCAATGATCTGACATCAAATGTGTAATTTAGAATGAGTATTGATCGCAGATCGCAGTCGTAATTTGCTTGTGGAAGGAATCGTTAGTGTTTGGCAGTGATCATTAGGCATTTTTGGTTTTAAGTGCGATCATTAGGAATTGGATCAACCCAGGAAGTTATAGGTGCAGCCGCCTGCATGTCCTGATGTGAAAAATAAACACATCTTATGAATTAGTTTTGAAATTTGAGTATGTAGTAAGTGTTTAAGGTTTATTCGATTCCTAAGTTTTAAAGTAGTATAAGAACTGTTCTTTTGTAAGTTGAAAATATATAAAAGCACCATAAATTAATAATTTAATTAAATAATTATTTAAAGCCTATTAAGGATGGCAGGCTAGGTGATATGCCAAGCCGGCAGCATGTGGGGGCTTCTGGATGACATTGTGATCCAGGGTAAATATTTCTGTAATGTTTGGGGCTTGAGCAACTTCAGCTCAGTCATTGAGCTGGAGGCTGAGCTGCAGATGCTGTGGCATATCAGGGAGGGACAGGGTTCCCTGGATGCGTTGTTTCAGGAGGTGATTACATGCCTTACGATAGGGTCTTCTGGTTTGGAAAGTGGTCAGGGACAGAGGGATGTGACTGTTGCTGAGGAAGGTAAGGAGACCCAGAGGGCAGGATGTCAGCCTCTGAAATTGTCCAATAGGTTTCAGGTTCTTTCAACCTGTTTGGATAAGAGTGGGAGTTGCAGGGTAGATGAGCTGACTGACCATAGGACAGGAAGCCATTCAAGTCGGGAAACACATAAGAATGTAGTGGTAGTGGGGGACATTATATTAAGGGAGATTGACACTGCTCCCTGCAGCAAAAAGCAAGAGTCCCTGCCCGGTGCCAGGGTTCAGGACATCTGCTCTAGGATGGAGAGGAACTTGGGGTGGAAGGAGGAGAATTACATTGTCATGGTCTATGTAGGTACCAATGACATATGTAGAATGCAAGAGATTCTCCACAGAGAGTTTGAGGAAATAAACACTAAGTTAACCAACAGAACCTCCAAGTGAATTTTTACCAGAGCCATGTGCAAATTGGCACATAAAATTAGGGAGATGAATGCATGGCTCAAAGACTGGTGTGGGAGAAGTGGAACCGTGCCGGGACCAGGGTTCTTGCAAACCACATCCAGGGGAGTAGAGAAGATTTTAAATAGAGTGGGGATGGTTCTGGAGAGGGGTTATGTAGGCTTACAGAGCAAAATGATATGGCAGCATTGCAAGGCAGCTATTCAGGCAATGATACCCAGAGTGTGACAGGAAGGGACAGAACATACAAACATTTTAAAAAAGCAACAAATAGGGAGTAAAAGGGGGAATAGTGGTAAATAGGCAAAATTTATGGTTTTTTACTTAAATGCACTTAGTATTTGAAACAAAAAGCATCAATGAACAGCACAAATTGAGGTTAATGAGTATGATCTTATAGCCATTACACAGATGTGGTTACAAGGAGATCAAACCTGGGAATGAAATATTTATGGGTATAAGACGTTTTCTAAGGACATGTAGGAAGGAAAGGGTGGTGGGGTGATTTGTTAGTATGAGATGGAATAAGTATGATAGCAAGAAATAATCTTGGATCAGAAGATGTAGGGGAAGAAGACACTGTTGGGAGTAGTCTATAGGTCCCCGAACCTCCAGAAACAACGCATCCAGGGAACTCTGTCCCTCCCTGATATGTCACAGCATCTGCAGCTCAGCCTCCAGCTCAATGACTGAGCTGAAGTTGCTCAAGCCACAAATATTGCAAAAACACTTACCCTGGATCACAATGTCATCCAGAAGCCCCCACATGCTGCAGGCTTGGCATATCACCCAGCATTTATACTGCAGGAGGGAGAATAAAGCAGAAGATAAAGAGAGCATGTAAAAAGACAGTACATTAATCATGGGTGACCTTAATCTTCATGTAGATTGGGAAATTCAAATTGGCAGATGTAGCAATGAGGAAGAATTCATGGGAGTGTATTTAGGACAGTTTCCTAGAACGATATGTTGTGGAACCAACCAGGGATCAGGCTATTTTAGATTTGGAAATGTGTGATGAGGCAGGTTTAATAAATACAGTTTTGTGTATTCTGACTTCAATGGTGCACCCCGACCTGGCTGTCCAACATGGCTCTATCCTCAACATGCCCCGAAATTCTGAGTGTACATTCTTTGAATGGGATGAGACGCAGCTCAGGAACCCCATCTCCGGTCTTCTACTGCTCGTGGAGGTTATGGGCCACCTTCTGTTGCAGGGACAACAGGGAAATTGAATGCCTGTTGGCTGGAAAGTCATGGGGTGTCGAGGGTACCGGGGGGGGTGGGGGCAATTGGGTGGCATATATTGGGACTGTGCCTCAGCAGGCAGGGAGTTGTCAAGGGGGATGACAGGTGGGTTGTACAAAGGTGCTGGAAGGCCATGGGGTGTCAGGGGATAGATGGACATTCCAGCTGCAACAGATGGGACTGATGCCAGAACAGGATGGGCACTCATCCTTGCTACCCAAAGGTCATTCATCGTTTTTGGGCATTGAGCACAGGTCCTTCGTGCCAGTGCACAGGCACACACTGCTGCTGCCACCGCTTTCCAGGCTTCATTGCTGGCCCGACTCCTGGGTTGTGGACCATCTCAGAGAAAGTTGATGTCCCTCCTCTCCTCTGCTGCATAAACTGAGGAGTCGCTCTTTGTGGTGCCATCTTCCTTGTGTGACTGACAGTGAGACCATTGTTAGCGCTTTGATGAAGCTCCCCTTGTTAACTGTGCACAACGGCGGCCACTTTGGGTGAGTCAGGTGCCTGGAGCCACTGTGCTGGCATGATTTACACGGAGGTTCTTTCTTTGCACTAAGTGGTGAAAGATTGCCTGACGGGGTGCACCGAAAAAGCCGACGCGGAGGATTCCCATTTTCTTGCTGTTATGATACTTAGAAACATTTTGGGAAAATTACACCCATGAAGTACTTCATCTGCCTTTAATTAAATGTAGAGCTGTCCCACCATGTGCAAAATGGGTAAAAAGGTTATTTTTTCTTAGTCCTTTCTGCCTGTTAGCAAATTGTAACCATTTATTTACTTGTAAAGTATAAGGTCCTAATTATATTTGAATTCTACCTAATATCTATACTCTGCCTAATTACATGTGCATATTCCATTCTACCAGAAATGGGAGGGGGAACGTGTTCACTGCTAGGCCGGCCCATACTAATTGCTGGTATGTGCACTTAGTCACATGGCACGGAAAAATTTCCAAGCATGGGCTGTGGGGACTTAGTTCATTTCCAACAACAATTTCTACCTGTGAGTGCTTAAACAGGCCAATTTACTTGCCGTGAGCGCACTTGAAGCGAGCCGAATGCTGGTTCTGCACCTTTCCATCTCAGTCCAATATCAGTGAAGTCTGCTGAATGATTGTTGTTGACAATTGATGTGGTTTCAATGCTTGCAGACAAATAAATGTTCATAACTTTTGTGATTCGGGTTAATTCCTTCACTTGACCACTTTCAGGTGTCAAATGATGACTTAAAAATAACTTCCAGAGACAGAGTATTGCTGAGTGGAAGTTAACACTGTTGAGTCCAACTTCTGTCTATGTTTTCATCAAGGGCCCCAGACAGCCTGCCAGGGTTAATGGTGCAGGTTTCAAGCAGCTGTTTCCTGGCACTGATGCTAAATTTTCATCAGTATCCCTCTATCCCCTGCAGTGTTGCGGCAGGGAGTCAATGTTTGAAAAGAAAGTATCTTTTTTATACTTGCTTATTCACTGGTTTCAAATTATAAACTTTCACATTCGCTTTAAGCACTGAAAATGACTCAGCTTCAAGGACTGAGAACATTCTAGAAGAATTTGTACTTTGAAAGACACTTGCCCTTAAGGAATTAATGAACGACTCTGTTGCCATGCCTGGGGAAAAAAATCCTTTCATATGAAAAGGTAATTAAGCAGTTTTAAAGAAGCTATACATTGCCCGACCCTAGTGAACTGTGTATGAAAGGGATCACATGGTAATTCATGACTATGAATGAAACCATACCTGGAAAATTGTGTTTAAAAGTTGGTTTTGGTTTTGCTTTGAGAAGAAGGACTAACCGCTTGTGAAAAGAAGATGACAGCCTTTTTGCAGACCAGAGCCAGTCCTCAGCTAAAGGTGAAAATGAACTAATCCTATGGAATCATTATGGGTAGAGATGAGGAATAGTAGAGGGAGAAAGACACTAGTAGGTGTGGTATATAGGCCCCCAAATAATAATGTTGAGGTAGGGAGGGCTATAAACAAGCAGATAAGGGATGCGTGTAAAAACGGAACGGCAATAATCATGGGGGACTTCAACATGCACATTGACTGGCAGACTCAAGTCGGTAAGGGTGGAATGGAGGAAGAGTTCTTAGAATGCTGTCGGGATAGTTTCCTTGAACAGCATGTTACGGAACCGACGAGGGAACGAGCTATTTTGGATCTGGTATTGTGTAACGAGGTAGGTAGAATTAAGGATCTTATTGTGAAGGACCCTCTTGGGTCTAGTGACCACAATATGGTCGAATTTCTGATTCAGATGGAAGAGGAGAAAGTTTGGTCTCAAACCAGTGTCCTCTGTTTGAACAGAGGGAAATATGATAGGATGAGGGATGAATTGGCTAAGGTAGACTGGGAGAGCAGGCTGGCAGGTAGGATAGCTGAGGAACAGTGGAGGATTTTTAAGGAGATCCTTTTCAGTTCTCAGCAAAAATATATTCCAGCAAAAAACAAGGATTGTAAGAAAAGGGAGAACCAGCCGTGGATAACGAAGGAAATAAAGGAGAGTATTAAAATAAAAACAGCTGCGTACAGAGTGGCCAAAAATAGTGGAGAAACAAGTGATTGGGAAAAATTTAAGAAACAACAAAGAGAGACTAAGAAAGCGATAAAGAAAGGAAGGATAGACTATGAAGCTAGGCTAGCAATTAATATAAAAAATGATAGTAAAAGTTTTTATAAATATATAAAAAGGAATAGAGTGGCTAGAGTGAATGTTGGACCCTTGGAGGACGAGAGGGGGGAGATAATAGTGGGAAATGAGGATATGGCTGAGTCTTTAAATAAGTTTTTTGTGTCGGTCTTCACGGTGGAGGACACAAATAGTTTGCCAAATATTAACGATAGAGGGTTGGCAGCAGGAGAAATACTTAATACAATTAATGTTACCAGAGAGGCAGTGCTGGGTAGACTAATGGGACTGAAGGTGGACAAGTCCCCGGGTCTGGATGGAATGCATCCCAGGGTATTGAAAGAAATGTCAGAGGTAATAGTGGATGCGTTAGTGATTATTTATCAAAACTCGTTGCATTCTGGGGTAGTGCCGGTTGATTGGAAAACGGCTAATGTTACGCCGCTGTTTAAAAAAGGAAGGAGACAAAAGGCGGGTAACTATAGGCCGGTCAGCTTAACGTCTGTAGTAGGGAAAATGCTGGAATCCATTATTAAAGAGGAGATAGCAGGGCATCTGGATAGAAATGGTTCGATCAATCAGACGCAGCATGGATTCATGAGGGGAAAGTCGTGCTTGACGAACATGTTGGATTTTTATGAAGATGTGACGAGGGCGGTTGATGGAGGAGAACCGGTGGATGCGGTGTTTTTGGATTTCCAAAAGGCGTTTGATAAGGTGCCCCATAAAAGGCTGCTGAAGAAGATTAGGGCACACGGAGTTGGGGGTAGTGTGTTAAAGTGGATTGGGGACTGGCTATCCAACAGGAAGCAAAGAGTCGGAATAAATGGGTGTTTTTCTGGTTGGAGGAAGGTAACTAGTGGCGTGCCGCAGGGATCGGTACTCGGGCCGCAACTGTTTACCATTTATATAGATGATCTGGAGGAGGGGACGGAGTGTAGGGTAACGAAGTTTGCAGACGACACAAAGATAAGTGGAAAAGTGAATCGTGTGGAGGACGGAGAAGATCTGCAGAGAGATTTGGACAGGCTGAGTGAGTGGGCGAGGATATGGCAAATGGAGTATAACGTTGAGAAATGCGAGGTTATACACTTTGGAGGAAATAATAACAAATGGGATTACTATCTCAATGGAAACAAATTAAAACATGCTACCGTGCAAAGGGACCTGGGGGTCCTTGTGCATGAGACGCAAAAGCCCAGTCTGCAGGTACAACAGGTGATCAAGAAGGCAAATGGGATGTTGGCCTATATTGCGAGGGGGATAGAATATAAAAGCAGGGATGTCTTGATGCACCTGTACAGGGCATTGGTGAGGCCGCAGCTGGAATACTGTGTGCAGTATTGGTCCCCTTATATGAGGAAGGATATATTGGCATTGGAGGGAGTGCAGAGAAGGTTCACCAGGTTGATACCGGAGATGAGGGGTTTGGATTATGAGGAGAGGCTGAGGAGATTGGGTTTGTACTCGTTGGAGTTTAGAAGGATGAGGGGGGATCTTATGGAGACTTATAAGATAACGCGGGGGCTGGATAGGGTGGAGGCGGAGAGATTCTTTCCACTTAGTAAGGAAGTTAAAACTAGAGGACACAGCCTCAAAATAAAGGGGGGTCGGTTTAAGACAGAGTTGAGGAGGAACTTCTTCTCCCAGAGGGTGGTGAATCTCTGGAATTCTCTGCCCACTGAGGTGGTGGAGGCTACCTCGCTGAATATGTTTAAAGCGCGGATGGATGGATTCCTGAGCGGTAAGGGAATTAAGGGTTATGGGGATCAGGCGGGTAAGTGGTACTGATCCACGTCAGATCAGCCATGATCTTATTGAATGGCGGGGCAGGCTCGAGGGGCTAGATGGCCTACTCCTGCTCCTATTTCTTATGTTCTTATGTTCTAATTGGAAAATCATGTCTCACAAATTTGATTGAGTTTTTTGAAGGGGTAACCAAGAAGGTAGATGAGGGCAGTGTAGTTGATGTTGTCTACATGGACTTTGGCAAGGCCTTTGACAAGGTAACACATGGTAGGCTGTTGCGTAAGATTAAATCTCACGGGATTCAGGGTGAGGTAGCCAAATGGATACAAAATTTGCACGCTGACAGAAGACAGAGGGTGGTTGTAGAGGGTTGTTTTTCAAATTGGAGGCCTGTGACCAGCGGTGTGCCTCAGGGATCGGTGCTGGGTCCACTGTTATTTGTCATAACTGTTCTAGATCACGACTGTTTTTTCAGTGCAGCTTCACACTCGAATCTCCGCACTCTGTGCAATTCAGAGGTCACAATTGGGAATCTCATTAAAAACCCAGGGGGAGGTGGGGCCTATTCTTGCCGGAGTTTGACAGCTCTGGAAGTCTGCACATGTGCAGTGACCTCAATCTGTCAGTCTCCCCGTTTGCTGGCCAGCTTGATCGCGGCCCCCACACCAATTCCCGGGCCAGCCCTGACCCCCCCGCCCCAGAGTGTCCCGATGTCTAGCCCACTCCCCAGCAGAGGCGATCCCCTACCCCCTCACCCCGGCAGACCCCCCTCCCGGCTGACCCCCTCCCCCGGGGTCAGACCCTCCCCCAGGAGGTAGGAGGCCTCCCCCAGCAGACCCACCCCCCAGTCCACTCCGATCGCTGCCCTCCCTCCATCCCAGACTGATCCCAATGCAAAGTAGCAGCGGGACCCCCCAACCCCACCAATTACCCTTAGGCCCTGCCCACAATAGGCCCTACCCCTTGGCACTGCCCAATGCCCGATGGGCAGTGCCAAGGTGCACCCTGGACATGGGCACTTTGTCCATTGGGCAGTGCCAGGGGGCACAAGCTGGCACTGCCAGAGTGCCCATACCCAGGGGGGCACCACCCCCCACCGCCCGACCCCCAGGGGGGCCCCAATTGTCCCCCCTTCATTCCGGCGGGTCTCCCGCTAGTTTCCCAGACGTGGGAGCTACTCTAAATCTCACCGGATTGAAATACTCCTGTCGGGGTGGGAAATTCTATCGGGACCGGCAAGTTCCCGACAATGACATGCAAAATATACTTAAACGACATTAAAAAAAGATTCAAATGACTTACCTCTCTTCCTGCCGGTCTCGACTGCGACTGTTCTCCGGCTCTGGGAGATGCGCATGTGTTCCTGGCGCATGCACAAATCCCGGAAAAAAGCCAATGACACGATTCTCCTAACCGGACCCGCCAGAAAAGTTGCGGGTCGCGATGGGAGAATCGGGCCCAAGGTTAATAAGTTTGCAGATGACACCAAGATTGGTTGCATAGTGGACATTGAAGAAGCTTATCTCAGATTGCAACGGGATCTTGATCAATTGGGCCAGTGGGCTGATGAATGGCAGATGGAGTTTAATTTAGAGAAATGCAAGGTGATGCATTGAGGTAGATCGAACCAGGGCAGGACTTACTCAGTTAATGGTAGGGCATTGGGGAGTGTTGTAGAATAAGGAGTTCATAGCTCATTGAAAGTGGAGCCACAGGTGGACAGGGTGGTGAAGAAGGCATTCGGCATGCTTGGTTTCATCGGTCAGAACATTGAATACAGGAGTTGGGACATCTTGTTGAAGTTGTACAAGACATTGGTAAGGCCGCACTTGGGATACTGTGTCCAGTTCTGGTCACCCTATTATAGAAAGGACATTATTAAACTAGAAAGAGTGCAGAAAAGATTTACTAGGATGCTACTGGGACTTGATGGTTTGAGTTATAAGGAGAGGCTGGATAGACTGGGATTTTTTTCTCTGGAGCGTAGGAGGCTTAGGGGTGATCTTATAGAGGTCTAAAAATAATGAGGGGCATAGATCAGTTAGATAGTCAATATTTTTTCTCAAAGGTAGGGGAGTTTAAAACTAGAGGGCATAAGTTTAAGGTGAGAGGGGAGAGATACAAAAGGGTTCAGAGGGGCAATTTTTTCACACAGAGCGTGGTGAGTGTCTGGAACAAGCTGCCAGATGTAGTAGTAGAGGCGGGTACAATTTTGTCTTTTAAGAAGCGTTTAGACAATTACATGAGTAAGATGGCTATCGAGAGATATGGGCCAAACGCGTGCAATTGGGACTGGTTTAGTCGTTAAAAAAAAGGACGGCATGGACAAGTTGGGCTGAAGGGCCTGTTTCCATGCTGTAAAGCTCTATGACTCTAAGTCACTATAGACTTTAGAAGTGAACATCTGCAAGTGTCCCTCAAGCCAGCCTGTAAAGCAATGCAAGAGTCATTGATTGTTTAACAGATCAGCACTGACAGAACAACCATAGAACTCCATCCCCAATTCAAGGACTCCACTATCGTTTTTTTTCCCTTGAATGGTTAACTTTTAAAGCATGGCAAAATTTCTTTATTTTAGTTTTATTATTTGTGTGTTTGTGTGTGTGCCTGTGTGTGTGTGTGGTGCATGTGCGTTTTTATGTGGTGTTTGTGTGTGTGTGTCTGTGTGTATGTATGCGATGCATATATGTGGTGCCAGTGCTTTTTTGTGTGAGTGTGTGCGTTTGTGTGAGGATACCTCAAAAGGGTAATTAGTATAGTGTCATATTTAATACATTATGTTCATGAGTTCTGCCTTTCCATTTGACGATATTGGTTTAATAATAAACTGATAATTTGTTGTTTATTGAAAGAAACCTGGTTAAAATCTCTTTTACTCTGAGTAACAGCAGCAAAGCTAACCAGATGGTCATTTTGGTGAATGAGCCAAATGTTTAAACTAATGGTGCAACCTCTGGAGTACTGGGGCAAGCCAAACTTTATACTCCTCCCATCCCGCTCATAACAAGTTATCAAATGTGTCGTAATAATAATTACAAATGCTGGAAAGATATAAGAGGTCCATCGTCATCTGCAAGAAGGTAAAGTAGGTTCATGTTTGTAAGTCACAAATCACATGGTGCTTCCTCACGTCTATAATTCCACTCTTTAAGTTGTTTAAAATAAGAAAGATATGTTGAGGTTAGATTCTCTGCACCTTATCCCATTAGCTGCACCTTTCCTTAAAGCTAGCAATTCTATCTTCCTCAGTTCTTACACTATTTGCATAACAGTGCTTGTCAGATTTCTAGTTATAGAGAGTTGATACACATGTCCCCAGCAGAAGTCACGATTACAGACTGTACAGCATCCTGGCCCTTGCGTGACAAGTGCTCCCCTGGGCACTGAAAATCCCATCTATCTCCTGACAGTAAATTACTATCAGACTTTCATCACCACAGCAGAAGGTACAAACAGATTTATTCCCTTCAGCTCTATAAAACACTTGCTTTCTTTTGAGCTGCTAAATCTATGCAGGAAAAGTCAACAGTTCATCAATCTTTGTAGTCCATTGCGTTTTGTTCTTTGATGCATTTTACATCCATTTGTTTGATTGCGTGCCAGTCCCGAATGGTGGTGAGGTGGAGGTGGGGGTGGGAGCGGGGGAGGTGGGAGACAGGGCTAGGAGGAATAGCAAAAAGAATCTAATTTTAGACTTCCTCAGCAATGTGGCAGAAGTGGCATTGGAGTAGGAAGCTCAGAGTGTTAAAAGATTGTTCTTATTGATTTGTGTTGTACAGTATCTATTTTGTGTCTTATATTTTGTTGTATCTGTTAGCCACCCTTACATGGACTTCATTATAAACAACCATTTACACT
This sequence comes from Mustelus asterias, assembly GCF_964213995.1. Classification (NCBI taxonomy): domain Eukaryota; kingdom Metazoa; phylum Chordata; class Chondrichthyes; order Carcharhiniformes; family Triakidae; genus Mustelus; species Mustelus asterias. The sequence continues at coordinate 45,272,307 of NC_135817.1, forward strand.
TAACTAGGATGTGTTCTCTATCCTTAATAAATAAATAATCTTCCCTTTGGCATGGACCTGGTTTTTTAATATTTGCTCATACTGCTGGACTTCCTACAGGTAGGTGAACAGATGGCAGATTTTTTACATTGCCCCATAAAGATTGCGATAATTGATACAAGTGAAACCTTACATTCCGCCTGACACTGATACAGTGGACTGACAGCTTGGTGGCAGGCAAAATCGACAAGCCTTTTTTTAAACGGACTTTTATCAATATTTTATAAGGTAAAACTGCTCAGCACATCAGATAAAAGGGAAGGTGTATGAGGCTTTGAGATTGGTGCTTAGGTAGCGAGTGAAGAGGGAGTGGCTGAGGAAGAGGACATTGAAGTACAAAGAACAAAAAACAAAGAAAATTACAGCACAGGAACAGGCCCTTTGGCCCTCCAAGCCTTCACTGATCGTGCTGCCCATTTGAACTAAAACCCTCTACACTTCCGGGGACCATATTCCTCTATTCCCATCCTATTCATGTATTTGTCAAGACGCTCCTTAAAGGTCACTATCGTATCTGCTTCCATTACCTCCCCCGGTAGCGTGTTGCAGGCACCCATCACCCTCTGTGTAAAAAACTTGCCTCGTACATCTCCTTTAAATCTTGCCCCTCGCACCTTAAACCTATGCCCCCTAGTAATTGACTCTTCCACCCTGGGAAAAAGCTTCAGACTATCCACTCTGTCCATGCCCCTCATAATCTTGTAGACTTCTATCAGGTCACCACTCAACCTCTGTCGTTCCAGTGAGAGCAAACCAAGTTTCTCCAACCTCTCCTCATAGCTAATGCCCTCCATACCAGGCAACATCCTGGTAAATCTTTTCTGTACCCTCTCCACAGCCTCCACATCCTTCTGGTAGTGTGGCGACCAGAATTGAATACTATATTCCAAGTGCGGCCTTACTAAGGTTCTATAAAGCTGCAACATGACTTGCCAATTTTTAAACTCAATACCCCGGCCAATGAAGGCAAGCATGCCGTATACCTTCTTGACTACCTTCTCCACCTGCGTTGCCACTTTCAGTGACCTGTGTACCTGTACACCCAGATCCCTCTGCTGATCAATACTCTGAAGGGTTCTGCCATTTACTGTACATTTCCCATCTACATTAGATCTTCCAAAATGTGTTACCTCACATTTGTCCACATTGAGTAGCTGAACAAAAAATCTTAACTTGGAGGTAAACATGTGAATGGGCTCCTCTTAATTGTTGCTATGAGCCTGGGGAAAGTATTTTGTGGTGGATGGAATGAGTTTGAATTTGCGTTTCCTCTTCAGTGTGATTCTGGAGTAATAAAATAATTTGGCTCACTGGAACTCATCTCCCTATTCAACCTCAGACTGTACTGTTCACAACCAGCAGGATTGACTGCCTGGTCAGTGGGTGAAAGTGGAAATTTGAGTGCCAGTAAGTCAAAAGTGGGGATCCTAAATTAGAGTGCGAGAGGTCCGGGACAAGAGGCCCCATATTTCCTCACTGGCTGAATAGCTTAACCTGAAAGCACCTTATCACATGACCAAGACTTGAGCCATCTACCCTCCTTTAATTATACAGCTTTTGAATTTTAGTCACTGTTTGACCTCAGAAAAGAAGCCGGATTCCAGGTAACCAGCCTGTCTCTGTCTACCATTTTATCATTGAGCAGGTAGCAACAGAAGGAGCTCTGTCCAGGTAAATGGCCTGCCCCTCATCTACACTTTGAACTACTGAAACATTAGAACTACTGTGCAGCATGATCTAAGGCTGTTCACCAGGTCATTCCTGTATTTAACCTTGCTGCCACCTGTCTGACCACCTCTGTGGGCAGCTGCTGTATTTCGAATACAATAAAGGGTCATTAAATTGTAGAAGCTTTTTATGGATACAGAGAAATGCTGGGCTTGCAATTGCCATTTAACATTATTAATAAGGCTAATAGATTATTTTCTGCAAATGAAATAACAGAGAATCTTAATGGCTGTTTACGGTTTTATGCTAATATGAGGAAGGTGACTAGTTTAAGGCCAAAAACAATCAAAGGTCAGGCAACAATTGTTTTTTTTTCCCAGTTGGTGACCTTTTCGATTACAAATATTGTGTAAAGTTGTTTGTTAAAACTCAATGTAAATTCAAAGGTAATGGCTTACTGTAATACAACTGACTATTGCTGGTTATTTAGGACATCATTGAATAAGTAGAAATTTGGCAGTTTGTAAACACCCTAACGAAATGATTGCTTGGTGGACCAGGGACAGGTGGGGAAGGTGGGCCCCTTCTATTATACAAAACTGCATGGACACTGGAACAGAAGGGCATTACTGAAGTGGCACGTTGGCACAGTGATCAGCACTGCTACCTCACAGTGCCAGGGACCTGGGTTCAATTCCAGCCTCTGTCTGTGTGGAGTTCGCACGTTCTCCCCATGTCCGCGTGGGTTTCCTCTGGGTGCTCTGGTTTCTTCCCCCAGTCCAAAGATATGCAGGTTAGGTGGATTGGCCATGTTAAATTGCACCTTAATATAAGAGTAAATACGTGGGGTTACGGGGATAGGGCCTGGGTGGGGTTGTTGTTGGTGCAGACTCAATGAGCCGAATGGCCTCCTTCTGCACTGACGGGATTCTTTGGTTCTATTTTATGGTTATAAATGGTTCTAAGAGGAGATTGTCCAAACTTGCTCACGGGACCATCTTGTTCAAGGAAGGGTTGCCAGGGGTGTAAATGAGCCAGTCATGGATTGTTGCGATCGAAAAGTATGTACATGGCAGGGTGGGAAACAGAGTCCTATTTAAGCATGATGTTTGTTAAGCTCGATGCTGCCACTGCAACTGGACAAGGAAGCAGGATAGCCTCGTCAGCTTTCCAAACAGGCATCAGTGGGTCCAGCCAGCTGGTGTCATGCCCGAGCCGAGAACTCTCACACACTTTGAGGAGGGACCCCTTGAGCTGGCCAGGGAGGAGGAAGAGCGTGTTTGCGCAAAGAAACATGAGAATCCTCAACACATATACTGTTATTCCTTAAGTCTCAAGTGAGTGATCAATATTCCCTCTGTATCCCCTGTAATGCAATGGTGCCATATCCCTTGTCTTGCAGGCCTTCCAGTGGAACAGGACGGACCATCCTCATGGCCCCTGGAACCACCGAACTCCAGCAGTGCAGAGGGGGATTCTCCAGCCCCATCATTGAAGAAGTGTTACAGCTGTCCCCTGCACCCTGTACCAGTGCAGTGGGTTCAAAGGGTAGGCAGGCTCTGGGTAACTCACTGGTGAGCACCTCACCACTGAAGGCCCAAAGCTGGCGGACGTCCCAGGGAACTGACACCTGGAGGGATGCTGGAGCCCAGGACTCTGCTGAGCTCCTTGCCGATGATGTATCCCTGAGTTGCAAATATCAGGATAGGATAACAGCAGCTCTCCTCAGAGTGCAAGGCTGATTGAGAAGTCCTTTCACCTTCTTTCTGAAGAGATGATGCCGTCAATGTGAGGGTGGTGTCTGCAGCAGAGATCTTGGTACAGGATGTGCAGTCCATGGCAGAAGATAAAGTCATAAAGTCATAGAGGCTTACAGCATGGAAACAGGCCCTTCAGCCCAACTTGTCCATTATGCCTGCACCATGCAAATGAATGGTGCGGGCATTGGTGGGAATCCATGAATGTCAGTGCCAGAGGATGGTGGGGCTTCTGGATCTCACTCTAGCTACCCCTCCATCCCATGGAGGAGCAGAGGGGAACCCAAAGGGAAAGGAATCAGTAGGAGTACAACCCGGGGCCCTCCAACCAGGGACCCTGGGCATCTCCAGCCCATCTGACAGCGCCCTCCCTGTGAGCGACACACCTCCAGCCCCTGACACCGAGGAGGGAAGCAGTCAAACATCCTTGCTTCTTAAAACAGGCCTGGACTCTCAAGGTCCCAGCCCCCAGCAGACGCCCGTCAAACAAAAGGGTGCTCACCTCCAAACTACTCCTTGGAGGTGAAGTCACCAGATTCACGCTTATGTAGATCTGTTGTAAATGGCGTAATGTCATGTCAGCACCCACTGAATATCCAGTGAGAGGGGACGTCCAGAGCGAGTGCTCACTAATGTCATGTTAACACACTAAAATGAGCTTTCTGCCACTCCACTGGTGAGGGGCTGGTACGATTGGAACTTGGAAACTCACCGGCCCAAATTGTGCTATCTGGATTTTGAGCACGTGCCACCATTCCTATAGACAACACAGCCGAGTTTTCAGATGAGATTTTCTGGCACTTAGAAAATCTGGGAGTATAGTTTGTGCTGTCACTCTGGCAGAGTGGGGCCTGATAGAGTCAGCAAGGCTGGTTCCATAGAGATATGTTCCCTCAATTCCAACCCACAGATATGGAGGACTATCCCCACAATTTTCAGGGCAAACCTTCCCCATCATGGAAACATCTATCACCCATCTCCACTCCTCCCCCCCACCCCCCCATATGTTTTCATTGGGACTCTCCCCTTTCCCCTTCACCATACATGAGAGGAACCTCTGCCCACAATGGAAGAGGGTCACCCCTGCCAGAGTCCACTTGGCAGTGAGCACTTCGCTGCCCTGGCAGTGTTCACTTTAGTGCCACTTGACAGTGTGTCGAGGGGACAATGCCCAGCTTTGGCCCTCAATCCCTGGGCCTCATGGCATCTCCACACCCCCAGCATGATCACCACTACAGGTATTCGCTTTTGAAAACCAGTAGCAATTCGTGATAGCGTGGCATCACGTCGCAGGGGAGGGGGTGGGAGGAGGATCCATCATGGATGGTCACTACGAGTACATTTAAGTTTATTAAAATCTAGGTAAATCAGGTTCACATCCAGAAAGGAAACACGTCGCCAGCGGAGGGGTGGGTAAGACCTCAAATCGAGATCTTACTGGCATAAATTGTCCCTCTCATGAGATACAGCGGCCATAATGGGATTTGCACGTGTGGAGAATGGGCCTGTTTAATTCTGCCCATAGTTTCTTCACTGTTTCTGGGTCAAAATCTTGGAACTCCCTCCCTAACAACACCGTGGGTGTACTAACACGACATGGATTGCAGTGGTTCAAAAAGGCGACTTACTACCACCTACACAAGGGAAATTAGGAATGGGCAACAAATGCTGTGCTTGCCAGTGACACTCACATCCCACAAACAAGTAACAAATAACTGCCACTTTTTTCCAGTAGAGAGAATTAAAATCAAGGCCATGTTACCGGGGAATACTCTATTGTAAGGGCTATTAATGAATTTGACAAAAAACACACATTATAATATTTGCAGTAGATTTTAGGTTAGCCCATTTACAAAATGTCATACAGAACTGTTTCCTGGTGATAATAATATAAATCACAGCCCGAAATTTTAAAAGGTCACCTAAAAATATATTCATCCCTCATAATGTTAAATGATTACTTGACTGTTATCATTGCTTTTTCATTGCTTAACAGATACATAATAAAAAAGAGAGTTGCCTGTACCAAAGAATATTAAAAGCAGGGGGAGGGCCAAATCTGAAGCGCATGGTAGTTAATGCAGTGTTAATTAACTCCTTTAAAAATAAGGTGGATTGATTGCTGATTGTAGAAGGCATAGAAGATTATTCAACTTGCTGTAAAAATAGATACTTAGATTTTCTTCAAAGATCTATCACCTTGAATGATGGTGTGGGATGCGAGTGTAAAAGGATTATTACATTTGTCTGAAATTCGTTCCTCTGTGATTTCAGCAGAGGCGTTGGCATAATCATCTTAAATGCACTAACACCTTCATAAAAATAGTAGAAGGAGCAATTTCAAATAAACCTTTTAAGCATCGATGTGCACTCATTTTCTACAGTGTAATTTCAGGCCAGTGATGTGACTATGTGAAGGCAATCCGAGGAATGTATGCAAGCAAGGGTGAATGTAATGCATGTTATCATGTTAGATTTATATCCAGTAGAATCAGTAGTGTCAATGATTTAGACCTAAATTTATGGAACGTGATTAATAGATGTGCAGATAGAAAATTAAATGGTCACGTGGAAAAGAGAGCTGTATACTGTAGGAAATTCTCAATGGACAGGTGCAGTGGGCAGAAAAGCGGCCAATGTAATTCCATCTGTAAAATATGAGATAATGCATTTCGAGAGGACAAACAAGTGATCACACAATAAATGGTCTGATACAAAGAAATGTAAAGGAATGCAGGGACCTTGGATGACTGCATGCCCACAGGTCCCTGAAGGTAGTGGGGCAACTAGATGAGATAGGAAAGAAGACTTATGGGATGCTTTCCTTTATCAGCCTAAACATTGAATTTAAGAGCAGGAAAGTTACACTAGAAGCGTATAAAATATTAGTTAGGCCACAGCTAGAGCACTTTGTACAGTTTTGGTTAGTACATTATCGGATGCACTAAAGAGGATACAGAAGAGATTTACACGGATGTTCCCAGGACTGGAGAGTTTTAGGTATGTGGAAAGATTGGATCGTACATCTTTTCTTTGAATAAGGGAGACAAAGGAAGGTTTAATTGAAGTACTTAAAATTATGAGGGGCTGAGATAGAGTGAATAGGAAGGATGTATTTCCCTTAGCAGAGAAGTCTGTAGCCAGGAGGCATAGATTTAAAATATTTGGCAGAAGATTATTAGGTGAATTCAGGATAATGTTTTCATCCAGAGGGTTGTGGGTGCCTGGAATTCATTGCCTGAAAGGGTATTAGAGTTAGATGGTCTCAATGCATTATAGAAAGTGCAATAACCTACAGACTATGGACCAAGAGCTGGAAGGTGAGATTAGGCAGGATAGCTCTTTATTCAGAAAGCACACTTACAATGGGCTGAATGGCCTCCTTCTGTCCCATAAATTGTATATGTATAACGTTCCAGGTTCTTGTAGTCAAGAAGGAAGGTTTTTCTTAAAGATTTATCCTGTACTCGTTTGCCCTCTTCCCCTGAATTGCCATTTCCTGCAGTGTCCAGCATTCATGGCCCATTTGAATAAGTAAGGCCAATTAGTCAAATATCCTTCTCTCCCTTTTCATTTGTTTTGGTAAGAAATAAGACTCCAATTGTTCTTCCCTTTCTTCTGGAAGTATTGACTCATTACTTAGCCACAATTATATTTCAAGTGACCATTGTTCAACTGTGACCCTAAACCATAGAATCACATGAAAAGTTACTGCACAGAAGGAAGCCAGTCAGCCCATCTTGTCCATGCCAGCCCAAGAACACCCAGATGCCCTGTCTAATCCCACCTTCCTGCACCCGGCCCACAGTCCTGTAGCTTGCAGCACTTAAAGTGCAGATCCAGGTACCTTTTTAAAGAGTTTAGGGTCTCTGCCTCCTCCACCAACTCGGGCAGCGAATTCAAGACACCCACCACTTTCACGTAAAAGAGTTTTTCCTCATGTCCCCTTTCCACCTACTGCCACTTATCTTGAATCTAAGTCCCCTCGTTCTAGAACTCTCCATCAAGGGGAACAATTTTATCCTGTCCACTCTATCTCTCCCCCTCATAATTTTTGTACACTTCTCTCAAGTCAACCCTCAGCCTTCGTTGTTCCATGGAAAATAAGCCCAACCTATCCAATCTCTTCTAATATCTGAGTGATGAGTGTCAGCAGACAATTCTACTTTGGGTGCACACTGTAACTGAATCTTCTTGTGCTCTCAATCGATGTCCACAGCAGAGTTAGCTGAGTTATAGTCAGGAATGAAATGCTTGCTATCTTTTCCACTTCAGCCAAAGAAAACTGGAACCAGTTGTAGTCCCTGCTGAGATCAGTTAACTCAGCACCTTGCCAAACCTGGGATTTTCCTTGTCTGGCTGGCTCAGCTGCTCACTGTGAAAACAGAGCCTTTGTTTATTTAGCTCTAATAGGTTTCAGCTCCGCATATTGCTTATAGTGACCTCCCGTGTTAAGCTACGTTTCAACCGGGCTTCAACTTGTTGGAGCATGATGTGTCACCAAGACATTGTATCTTGAGGGTGAGGAGAAATCAGACTGCATCTGGCCTGTCTTAAATTGAATTCTTCGTCCTGTGATTCAATTACAAAGCAGCATTGATAATAATGATACAGACATCCATAGTCCAATCCAACCAGTTTCACTAGTTAGAAGGGAGCAGCTGGTACTGAATGTGCAAACAGCTCAAAAAAGGGAACATGGAAATGGCAAGAGAGGAGAGGAAAAAAGCTTGCGTGCACATCACAGCTTTTTTCTTTTATCGTGCTTCAGTAGTCAAAGGAAATATTCTTGTCATACTTTATCCTTGAATGCACAGCAGAACATTCATTGCTTGCTCAATAATGGTATATCTATATTGGACAGCAATCCTATATAATAGATGGCATAACTAGCACTTTAAAGCAACAATAACAATCCGTTCTATAAATCACCAGGGACAAACTCAAGTAATGTGTTTTTTTCAGAATTGTTGCTGTTGTCTTTTAGGTTTGCTTATCATATTCCCAACTTTATTATTGTGAAAGAGTGGCTGGAATTCTCCTTCCTCGCCCGCGGCTGGGATTCTCCGGTCCCGCTGCAGTGAATGGAGATTTGGCTGAGCGCCGGATTCTTCTTTCTCGCTGGCAGTGGTAGCGGAGAATGTGAGACCAGAGAATTCTGGCCCTTGACTTGATACAGCAGACTACCACACAGGAGTTCATATACAGTGAAATACAATTTGAACTACTGTCACTTTTGCTGTGTAAGTGCACACAAACCCAGTGTCACAAGCAAGGGTGAGATCTAAACAGTGGCTGAAGTATTATTTGTGCTGGAAGTTGAGGAGTGAAGTGCCAATTGGAACACTGCTCTTTCTCAAACAACACTGCAGGGTCTCTAACACGTCTCTAACCCAACTTTTCCACAATTCTGTGTTCGAGACCCTGCCACTGTACTAAAATCACTCTTATTAAAGTTACAAATGACATACGTTTTGACTGTGATCTTGATAAATTCTTCTCAACGTATTAAAACTGTCAACATATTTGACCATGCCATCCTCTTCCAATACCTCTCTTCCATCATCCAGCTGGGTGAAACTACCCTTATTTGGTTATGTTTGTATCTATCTAAACGTAGCCCAAGGATCACTTGCAATGGCTTCCCTTCCTGCTCCCAAACAGTTACTTCTTATGTCCATGAAAGATCCCTCCTAGCAGTGGTGTTACTGAGCCACTCTTGGATACTGAAGACCCCATCTAGAGTACATTCTGTGCCCTTGCCACCCTCAGTGTTTTCTCGAAGTGGTAGTCAACACGGAGGCGTACTAATTCATCAGCTGAGGGGGGATGGTAGGCGGTAACCAGCAGGAGATTTCCTTGCCCATTTTTGATTGGATGCCATGAGACTTTGTGGGATCTGGAGTCAATGTTCAGGACTCCCAGGGCAACTCCTTCCCTACTGTATACCACTGTTCCACCACCTCTACTGGGTCTGTTTTGCTGGCAGGCAGCATTTATCTAGGGATGGTGCTGGTGGTGGACATTTTTCCATTCATACTCAAAGTGCAGTGGCATGTGGGAAAAGTGGCCTTTTCCTTGCTATGTGCAATGGTGGGTTTTCACACCGTATTGTCCCTTCTCAGTCTCATTAATGATGCAAAAACAGGAAACACATCAGATTGCAGGCTGGAAGTCCCTGATTCCCCCATCCCACTGTGACCTCTGCGGTCCTTTCCTCCGGGCACCATATTTAAACCACACCCACACACAGCCTTCTCAATGTCTCCAGGCCACGCTAGCCCCAGGGAAGAAATGGTGCCAGAAGGCAAGAAGAGTGTAGCTCTCAAGTTGAGTGATGTTTCGCTGGGCTACCTGCTGGACACTGGTGAGGCCTGAAGTCCTCTATCCCAGTAATGGCTGGAGGAGGTCCACCAATGCCACCACTCTGACTTTGAAGGTAGTGTCTTTAGCAGGCAGTGCCAACAGAGTGCAGAATATATCTGCAATCCAGAGCAGGAAGAGGATGAATGATCTCATCCATTCAGGCAAGATAAGTCAACCATCTCATCAGTCTTAACTCACATATTCATAAACCCATCAGGCGATTCACCAGGATGCTGCCTGGGCTGGAGCATTCCAGCTGTGAAGAGAGGTTGGATAAACTGGGGTTGTTTTCCTTCGAGCAGACAAGGCTGAAGAGGGACTCAGTGAGGTGTACAAAATTATGAGGGACATAGATAGGGTGGATAGGAAGAAACTTTTCCCCTTAGTAAGGGGTCTATAACCAGCGGACATAGATTTAAGGTAAGGAACAGGAGATTTAGAGATTTGAGGAAAAACATGTTCACCCAGAGGGTGGGGAGAATCTGGAATTCACTGTCTAAACGGATAGTAGAGATGGGAACTCTCACAACATTTAAGAAGCGGTTAGATGAGCACTTAAAAAGTCTTAGCATACAAGGCTACGGTGCAAGTGCTGGAAAATGGAATTAGAATGGATAGGTGAATGATGGCTGGCGCAGACACAATGGGCCAAAGGGCCACTTTCTGTGCTGTAAAACTCTATGGGTGGAATTTTCCAGCCATGCTCGCCCCAAGGCCGGAAATTCCCACCCGACCCAATGGCCTTTGCATGGTCCACCCCTGCCCGCTACAGTGCCCGTGGCGGGCAGGACGAGAACATTTCGTCTTCTGGCTCTATGACCCAGCAGGATGACACTCCACAGGGACCTCACTCATTGCCAGCTGAATGCACATCACCACTCACAGTCTCTCACACATCTTTGCATCTCCATCGGGGCTCATATCCTGTGTATACTGTGTCCTCATCCCGTCCATTGCTTCACCCACCATCCACACAAGGCAGGTACCCTTATCATCTGGCTTGGCATGTGTCCTGCTCACAATCTCTCCATTTGTCTTCATGCAGGACCAACTTGCTCACAATAGGAGGGACTTGGGTGGTTTGGCTAAAATTAAGGCCCTCACACCATACAAGGAGCCTGCCATCATGCTGATTGGAGAGGACAGGGACCGGGCATGTGGTGACTGTTAAATGAGTGGCATCAACCCGAGTGACGACCTTGCACTAGCTCATCCCTCAGACAGCCACACTGTGAGTCCACTCTGCTATCTTCCAATCGCTTGCCATTCTTAGATAATCTCTACGTCCTTTCATAATGTTACGACGCTGAGGTGATGTTTCCCTCTGAATGATTTTGGAACCCCCCCCCCTCCCAAAGGGATATACCTCGCCTCATAATCTGAAGTAAGTATGCGTGAGATAGTAGGAAGCTACTGGTTTTGGTAAATTAAAGCAGGATCTGACACCCTCTATCATGAACAATTAACACACTTCACCACCCTCCTCTCCCTTGACATGATCGACTGGTTTGACCAGGTGCTGGGATCCTCAATCACTGCACTGCCCTATTACACTGTGATACTCATGAGGTCTAGTGTTGATTGCAGAGCTGTGATTATTGGAGGAGGCTCTGAGACTTCTCATCTGTGTGCCCGCTAGTGCCAAGACTGTAAACTCCTGCTTTAAACGCACATCTGCAGCTTTCCCAGTAACTAAATTGCTCTAGATGTTGTTATCGCTCTGGGCAATTGGGGCACTTGGGACAAGTGGATAATACAAGGAGTCCTATTAGTGCCACCCATTATACACCAAGCCTAAATAAAGTCAATAGAAGAGAAATCCAAACAGGATGTATAATGGGGGACAATTCATCCCCAGAAGAAGATTAAAAATGCTAGCTCTACTGAAATATGTATTATCGTATTATAATTATTTCATATCTTGGGTTTATTTACTGTACAAGACACAAGACACCAATCTCTTATAAGAGCGTGTCAGATCTGCAGTTGATTAAACAAGTTGTGCATTCATTTATTACAACTAGGCACGAGAACATTTGTACATAGGTATAAAGCTTGAAGATGTCAGAGCTGTGAGTATGTACTCTGCTCAAAGCAAAAATGGAACCCAGACTGGATCACATGACACATTCCCCTTCTCTTGCTGTAATGCTGACATCACTTAAAGGCGTGTTTGAATGCCAGATAGTTGGTACTGCATGCGTTATCTATAATAATCTGAAACCTCTGGAAATGAGCAAAAGCAAACATTTGAACAAGACTTGAAGTGCGAATATATTGGTGCAGGTCAGCTGCAGGTGCCCTTGCAGCAGTCAGCAGTAAATGGCAAATGACTTTATAATGAATAGAAGCTGTGGAGCTGGAGTCCCAATGCATATCACCAGGTAGGGGTACCAAATTCTACAAATATGGCTGATGGCCTTCTTTAATTTCAAACCATTTAAAACACAACATACTCCAATCATGATTCCAAACGTATCTCCACCTTAAACCTCAATGCATCATGTCGACCAACGCATGGAGTTAGTTTAGATGGTTTGGTGCCCCCTTAGCTACTGTATATTTGTATTTCTATTGAGCTAAGCTTGGAACAAGTTTTTGGCTGCAGCTAATTGTTTATATTGCTTATGACAAGCGATAAATAAGTAAGCTAAAATAATTCCAAACTGCTTTGTTTCTTTTTGTCACCATGTCATCCTGATGCATCAATTGGCTGTGTCAGGTTTGCACAGTTGGTGCTGAGACTCAATAAGTGTGAAATATTTGGATATTATGAGTAGAGAGGTAGACTTTTCATTTGGAGCATAATTGACAATTCGGGCACAAATATCTCTCAGAGGAGGTAGCCTGTTGCAGCTTTTAATACAGCTGCCAGTCAGTTTATCACAAAAAAAAACAATTTTTAACCAGGCACTCTGATGTCCCACCTGTGAATAACACACCTTTAAATAACTGATAATGACCCTAAAAATCTTTTCCGGGGCCATTTCCTAGTTTTGTCAATGTACAGCAGTCAGTTTTTTAGTAAATTTAATGTATATTAATATTTAAAAGTTGCCTCGCAGATCAGAAAAAGTTGCTTAATTTTAAGGTGCTCCTCAAAGGTCTCCAAACAGGTACAATTTGTGAAAACTCACTGTGTGATTAATTTGATCTGGGAATGTGGCCAGTTCTGAGGATGGGGCCAGCTTCTAGCATGGTATTATTTAAACTAGCACAGTAGAACGTGGAAAATCAATTTGTCTTGCATGTTGCTTGTGCTTGAAGTTCCACAATCTTTTCTATTGGTATATTTGATTTCGGGTGAATTGTGCTGAAAAAGATCAGTGCAATCAGCAGAAACCCCAGAGTGAATAATGCAATTTTGAAACAAAAAAGATTTAAAATATTCAGGAGGGAGATTAAAGGCCAAAAACTTGACTGTTCCCAAAAAACGGCTCAGGGATTGAGATTCCCAGAAATGTAAGGCAAGCAGTACACAGGCCGGAATTCTCTGGTCTCCTAATGCCCACCACTGCTGCCAGCGAGAACAGAGAACTTGGTGAATCCTGGCCATCGTCTTTGTACTGCCTGTTAAGTAGAATGTTAGTGCCCAGTGCCCTCTGCACCACCCCCACACTGGATCAATAGAGCAAGCCCGCGTCTAATTAGACTGATGTGCTCACGACTGGATTTAAGTGAAGTGCTGGTTGCCAATTGCACATAGCGACCAGCACTTCACTCGTGTCTTTGAGGTTTGTTCACATATTTGCATCGCACAGTACTTGGGGCACCTCGGAATCCACGCTACGTTTCACAGGCAACATCACATTGCTCTCAGAGGGCTTCCAAAGATAAGGCTCTATCTATCAGGCCAGCGGTAAAGCAGGGGTGCTGCGTGAGGACAAGGCCTCCTCTGGGGGAGGGGTAAAAGTGGCAAATAATACACTCTAACACATTACTTAGTGGGTATGGGTTATAATAGGGAAGAGTGTCTTCGAGAGGGACATAATCAAGTTGGGGCCAGAATGGGAAGATGGCAGAGTGAAGAGGTGCTTCAGCGTCCATTGAAAGGATTGACTTTGTTCGAGACCAGGGAGAGGGAGGGCACGTCAGTCAAGTGTCAATATGCCCCGCATATTGGTCATTGTTACCTGAGGGGTCTCTGCTTTAATAATGAGCCACAGATGGCACACTCACACTCAGATTAGGCGCTGGATGGTTGAAAAGTAATTTGGGTCCACTCAAGGTTTCAATGGCAGAGAGGGGCAGTGGGCTCAATAGCTCACTATCCAATAGGCCTCAAGAAGGGAGGGCTAATCTGCAAATGGGGCATAGGCACATCTGTCTAAATGCATTCAGGGGGTTACACTGGGAGATCCTTCATAGTCAAAATGGAATAAAGATTTTGGGGGGAAGGCTTGAGAATCATTGGAGGGAGGGAAACATGAACATAATGCACCCCAGAATGATGGCAGAGATTACTACACTCAGACAGGGAAGGATCCAAGCTGGTCTGGTAGAGAGGCCTTAGCACCACCATCTTGCAACCTGAAGTGATGGCACAGCACCAAATTATTCTGAGGAATAGCTCAGCTGGTGAGGGCTCAGGGGGCCATTGGGAGAATGGGTACGCTGCACTGGGAGGGGAGAGCAATTGAAGGGGCTGTCTGAGACATGTTAGGAGCCTTTCAATGTCAAGGCAGGGGATCAGAAAAGTGAAGTAATGAAGCACATTCTTGCAAGATTAATGACGATATCTGTTCTATTTGTTTCAGAATCCTATTTTGACATAAATATAGTTAGGCGTTTTGTAGAAGTATCATATTGGATCTCCTGTGGTGCAGTGGGTAGATTCCCTGCTTTTGAGCCAGAAGCTCTGTGGTTGAGTCCCACCCTAGGACATGATGGCCAAGGAAAGTGTGTTCATAACATGACCAAACATGTAGAGTAAGTATCAACCTGCAAATATTTCCAAGCACACCTATGGCTGGCGGTGAGAGCAGGAGAGACTCCTGGTCAGCCACGCTTAATGTAGAGTGGGCCTCTCATGCTGTAAGCCTCTGATGACAGGCTAGTGACCAATTCCAGGAATAACTAACGAAGCAAACAGACAAAAGTCTGCCTTAGTGCACTTTTATGTGCGGGAAGAGAATCAGAGAAGTATCATATATTCATTTCATTTTTGCTCCCTCCAAAAACATGATAAAATTAACACACTAAAAGGAACACGTTTGGAGTCGTGCAAAATGTGTAGAATGTAGTTGGCAGCGTACTGTCATTTCAAAGTAAGTTCTCAAAAAGGCCCATAAGCAGCTTAGTAAAACCAAAACCATAACCTGAATTCAGAGCAGTAGTTAATATTTCAAAAGTCATAGATTAATCCCTTTTCTAGTTTTTTTCATTAAGTACTGTATATGTGAATAAAGAATAAATGGCTTCTGAAATGAGGGGGTAATAATGGGGCATATCGGACTGTTGCTTCAGTTACTATTTATCATTTTTGTAATGTTATATGGTGCCGAAGTCATTGATTAATAATACAGAATACAGTATTGCTTACAAGAAGCAGGACACGGTGCTGTTTAAGCAGCTCTCAAAGTACAAAAGCTATTTGTTTATTGAAAACATAACACTGATGGATGGTGTCAACAAGAACTCTTGATTATGATGGATACCGTTACCATGGCAACAGTCTGTTACCTATGTAGCACTTAGGTGCTTTAGCACATCAACAGTACTGCAGTCATCTATTAGTATGGATCACTGCTTGCAGCTGAGCATCCAGGAGAAATAATCCCTGTGGGAATGAGCACTGAATTGTTGGCCTGTACAAGTTCCTGGTTTAATTATAACAATTTTAAGGTGAAATCACATGGGCACTGGTGAGAACTGGTTCATATTTTGAGACCTTTTTTTTAAGAGCTGATGTTAGGATTAACAGTTTAAATGCGTGTATCTGATTGAGCTAAAGAGTCTGATGTGCATTCATCATATGGTCATTAAACATAAACCACTCCATGAAAATGGATTATCCGAGAAAAACCAGAGAGCCGTTTGGGATTACAGAAGAACTATATCACATTAATAGAGAGATTAGTGGAAAGAGCGAGAATGAACTACAGAGAAGATATTGTCACACTTACAAGACTCTTGAACTAAACGATCTGAAGTTCTGTTGCCACCTTATAATGAACGTCTAGACAAAAGCTGGCTGTCTAAATAGAAGTTCTCCTACAATTATATCCAACTTTAATAGGATTTCATCCTCCACTTATTATAGTGATTACAGTCATGCTTAGTGTTGGCTAAGTTTTATTTTGCCTCCATTGGGACTGTTTTTATTAGAATACAGGGAATTACTGAGCAATGTGATAGACTACATCTAATGGTTAGAGTCCAGAATTTGGGGACATAGACATAGGAACAGGAGTAGGTTTTTTAGCCCATCGAGCCCGTTCCATCATTCAACAAGATTGTGGATGATCTGCGATCTGACTCTGCATATCTGTCTATGCTTCATATCCCTTAATACCTTTAATTAACAAGGATCTGTCAATCTCAGATTTTAACATTAACAATTGATCTGACAACAACTGCTGTTTTCAGAATTGAGTTCCAAATCACTACCTCCTAGTGCGTGTAGAAGTGTTTTTCAAATTTCTTTCCTGAAAAATCTGTCTGTAATTTTTAAACTGGAGGGATTGGTAGCTGGCAAGGTGGGGGCTGGGGGAGCTTAGGGGGGCAGTTTGCTCCCTTTTGTGGCTCATGTGTGCCCATTGGAGTCCAAGGTATTAAACCTTCATCCAGGTTCCACCGCAACACGTCATTCACTGATACACTTCAAATTCTAGGTCCGATTTTACCATCAAGTTGCGACCGTTTTCAGGTGCGAAAACTTGGTAAAGTCGTGCGTGAGGCGAGTAGCACGATCTGCGCCCGCCTTCGCGCCGGTTCCCCCTTTACCAAGGCCTGAAAATGGCTGCGATCAGGACCGCGCCTGAAACAGGCGCGACGGCCATTTGAATGCATTTGCAAGCATTTAAATTGACTTAATGGGCTGCACGCCCAACTTTACCAGCACTTCCCTCTTTAATACTGTGTTCGCCCATCCAGAATTGTCGTGAAACAGACATGCTTCATATAAGTCTGATTCAGGCGCTCCAGTTAGAGAGGAGGTAGGTGCCTAGCGTCCGATGGCTCTCTACTTGAGATCGGTGCGTGGGGGTGGGGAGGGAGAGGGGGGTCCTCTGCCGCTCTGCTTGAGATCAGTGGGGGGGAAGGGGGGTCTGAGATCGGTAGGGGGAGGCGCGGGGAGGGGGGAGGGGCCCACAATCAGTCTGGGTGGCGGGGGACAGTGGAGGGGATAAGGGGGTCAGTAATGCTGTGGGGGTGGGGCAATATCTGTGGGGGCCAGGGGGAGGCATTATCCCGGGAGGGATGTGGCAGGGGAGCAGCATTCTGGCATTTTTCTGTACATGCACAGTTTGAGGCTCTGATTGGAGCTGCAGGATTTCGTGCGTGTTAAGCCCTGCCCACAAGCTTTTCCAGCGCGACTCAGAATCGCTGATATTTTTTTCAGGCAGAGTGCGTATGGGAGCACCTGAGAACGGGTCTAAAAGTCGGATCTGAAACATTCCCAGTTTGAAATCCGCCCAGGACTTCGACTCAGAATGGTAAAATAGGGCCCTCCCTATCCTTTCCTTCCCCACTCTGCTTGCCAATCATGACACTGCTCTATTGCTTTGACTTTTCTCTTTACATTTCTAAATCTCCTTTCACCTGACCCCTCGTACCCTTTTACCCCATCCACAGCCCTGGCTGTGTGATTTTCCAAGATGCTGACCCCAGCCCAGTTTAAACGGAGCCCATCACAAAGGAACAGCTCCCTCTTTCCCCAGTACTGGTGCCAGTGCTCCATGAATTGAAATCCCTTCTTCCCACACCACTCCTTGAGTCAGGCATTTAATTTTGAAATCTTGGCCCACTGGCAATTAGTGGGTGAACCAAGTATCAATCCAGAGGTTATTGCTTTTGAGGTTCTGTGATTTAACTGGGACCGAAACTCCTCAAACTCTCCCAGCAGAACATTATTCCTGGTTCTACCTGTGTCGCTGATTCCTACGTGGAACACGACAGCTTGAACCTTCCACCTCCCCCTCTCCAAATTCGTCTCCAGCTGTGTGGAGACACTTCTCACAAGAAAAGGTGGAATTTCAGTTGGAATTCACATGGAAAAAGTCCGAGCTGGCAGCAATCGCTGAGAAAGGAAATGTAATTGTGAAAATATTTTTTTGGTCAATAACCAATCAAGCATGAGAAGGGAAATAGAAAAAGATGAAGGTGAACAAGGTGAAAGCAACAAACAGAAATCCTGTTAGAGAGGGGGACAGAACTTTCCCAAGGTAGGCATTTCTAGAGGAGAAATGGCAGAGAATTAAAGACTAATCTGAAAGCAAAATGCCAAGGATGCTGGAAACCTGAAATAAAAAGAGAAAATGCTGGAAATACTCAGCGGGTCAGTCAGCAGCTATGGAGAGAGAAGAAAGAGTTAATAACCAGAATTTTACTGGCCCTGTGGCAGTGGGCATGGAGGCAAAAGGGGGGAGGGGCTGATAAAATGGTGTGAGCTCACATTCAGCTGGCTCCCTGATATGTTCCCGTCATCCACTAATTGTACCAGGTACAGGAGGGGCGGATGGATCAATGGCAGACATATCAGCAGCAGGTAGGTAATTAAAGTCACTAAATACTTATTGCCAGGTTTCTTACCTTGTTCTGATTTTAGCAATGGCACACAGGATGCACGGAGGTTCAGAGTTTTCGCTGGGTTCATAGAATAGAATCATAGAATCCCTACAGTGCAGAAGGAGACCATTCAGCCCATCAAGTCTGCACCGACCACAAATTCACCCAGGCCCTATCCCTGGAACCCCATGTATTTACCCTGCTAATCTCGCTGACATTAAGGACCAATTTAGCATGGCCAACCCACCTAACCCGCACATTTTTGGACTGTGGGAGGAAACCGGAGCACCCGGAGGAAACCCACACAGACACGGGGAGAACGTACAAACTCCACACAGACAGTGACCCGAGGCCGGAATTGAACCCGGGTCCCTGGTGCTGTGAGGCAGCGGTGTGAACCACTGTACCACCATGCCGCCTGTGGATAAGGAATTGTGAAGCTGTCTGCGGATGTTGTCTTCAAGAACCAACACTATCAAATTTGGAGACTCTGCGGAGGGTGGGGTCAAAGTGAAATGCCACTCGTGGAAAGGTGACTCCCAGGTTCACAGCCTTTCCAGGGGCTAGGGCGAGGTTTCTGAGAGGCTCAACACTGTGGGTGCTTCATCTGATTATGGGGGAATGGGGAGGAAGAGGGGAAGAGTAAATGGTGAGGGTGAGGTAATGAGGGAGAGTGGGTCACAGGCAATTCTGAACAGCAGTGCAATCAAGGCTGCCATCTGGTGCATGGGCACAGGCTTTTATTGAAGGTCTGGAGAGAGGGAAAGAAAGGAAAACCTGGGGCATGGGTTTCTTTAATGGGCTGCATAGAGGGAAGGGAAGGGAAGCCTGGGATATGTGGGGTGGGGGTAATCAGAATGGACTGAAGGTTCCAGTTATTCAGGGGGAGGGGGGCTTATGGAGGCAGGGTGTAGACAAGGGCAAGGCTAAAGAAAAACATGTCAATCACCAGTCCCTCATTGCAGGTAAGACCATTCAACTTGAGCTCAATTGACATGCTTGGCATCAGACTAGTCACACAGTTGTGCCTGCTCAAGCAGCACTTATGTATGAAAGTGTCAATGATTGCTGCTCAGCATTTAACCCTTGGCACACAGACTTCCGTTTCCTTCTCTATGTACGGTATGCTTTGTCTGTAGAGCGTGCAAGAAACAATACTTTTCACTTTATGCTAAGACATGTGACAATAATAAATCAAATCAAAAACAAAATCAAATCAAAGACTGATATGGTCTGGCTGTACCATGCCTGACTGGGTAAGCAACTATATCCTCTTAGAAAGCTGGCCATGGATGGCGACACTGCCCGAGGATAGCACACCTAATACTTGGCTCTGTGCTGAAGTATCTATTGACAAGTGCCTCCCATAGGCCAAGTTGAGCACAAGGCCTTGGAGTGAAGGTTAGGACAATGCCTGAGTGTAAGATGAGAGCTCAGGATGCAGTAGAGTGGCCAAAGCTCTGTAACCATACATAATGCATCCCTCAATTTCCAGCAAGTGGGAATTTCCAGTCCTGCTTTCAAGGTCCTGCCCTGTGGTAGTGCCACTGTCCTTGGCCTGTGGACTGGAGCTGAGGCGTTCAGAGGAAGAGGAGATTTGGATGGGTGGGACACTCCTGGAGTCACCTGGATGGATGTCCCGGGTGTGCACCTGCTGATCCTCCCTGTGGGTGCCCCTGGGACAGTGGCTGCTGCATTTGGAGGGAGGGGCAGCTTGAAATGTCCCACCCCACGCCCCATTTGACACTGACACTGATGGATGCCAACAAGAGCCTCCACCATGGTTTGTAGCTCCTGTAGCAGTGCAGGACCGAATTCTTAGATCAAGATCTCTACTACAGCTCCACTCTGTTAGTGTTGACTTATTGTTTTGGCCTGTTGACACTATCACCTCAGACTGAAGTTGGACATACTCCTCCATGGAGCCCTGCAACCTGAAGAGTGTAGCAGACATCCTGCTCTGATCTTCCCTATCTTGCCTTTGGAGTTTCAGCAACTGAGGCATGACCGAGTTCAGAGGCTCATTATCTGATTCGAACTCAGCAGAATCCCAGCCTCCAGCAATCCTCTAAGTGCCGGCATCCTGGGATGTCCCTACCTCCACCTGCTGTGGATCAGGCAGTGTGACGGTCTCACCAGATTCTGACTCCTAGGCTGCTCTTAAACTAAATCCCACCGAGGTGTGGTCTCTGCACTGGTAGAGGGTGTGGGTGAGCATTGTGATGGTTCTGCTATTTCAGGATCTGTGAATTCATGGTCTGTGCTGCTGTCAGAAGTAGAATTGAGGACCTGGCTTGTGGACTCCCACAGCTGCTTCCCAGATGTGCCTGCGACAGAAAGGAGAGGTCATTAATGCGTGGCAGGGGCCTGAGAAACAGGAGACATCAGTCACAGCATGGTAGTCTGATGGATGCTGCAATATGGGATTCTCACTGGGTTGAGAACACCAACCTCGCCATCGGCACAGGAACAGTCCGTGTCCTCTCCGGCCAGCTGGATGGCTCTTTCCCCAATGTCAAGTTCTCTTATCTCTCCACAGTCTAGGTACGCTCCCTCTAATTGTGAACCAGCTTGTCCTGTATGAAGACAGATGGAGAAAGTGTAATCAGGACAAATGCAGGGGCAGATGATAAGGATTTCTGGCATTGTGGATGGTGAGTGAGACCAGGATGGTGATGAGGATATGACCCATAGGGGAGATGAAGGTGGTTGTGGGGGAGTTAATGAAGATGCCCTTTGAGCTAGCATTGAATGATATCCCTGTAGATGTGTGATGGGTTTATGAGTTGAGAGTGATGAGAAGAGTGACTTACCCTGGCGTATCTGAGGAGTTCATTGTTGACTTAAAGATGATGTTGGTAATCAACTTTTTCGCTTATGATTCATTTCAAGGATTGGTCTGGAGATACTTGTGACATCCCTCAGTCAGCGGTTCATCACTATATGAGCAAAGGCTTGGATGCCACATACAGTCGGGTTGGTCAATACATCCAAGTTCACAATCAATCACGTCAGTCAGGTCAAGAGGGCAGTCAGTTTTGTCCAGGTCTAAGGGATTCATTAACTGAACTCATGTGGCCCTCAAGGCTCTCTCAGAGCAGGCCAGGCACCTTTGTAAACAGGAAATCTCACCCTTTACGTTTCAGATCTACCTACAGGTATCTCCTGTAAATGTAATGTTACACAAACTGGTGTCCTTGCCACATCCTAAAATCCACACTCAACTTTCAAAGGGCTTTCAATAAGCTGCCCCATAAGAAACTAGTGAATAAGATCTAGAATGTCGAGACAGCGGACAAGTGGCAGAATGAATTGCCAGCCAGCTTCAAGACCGAAAACAGAGAGTGGGAACAAAGGGTAGTTATTCAGAGTGGCAGAAGGTGGGTAATGGTGTTCCACAAAGGTCAGTGCTGGGACCACGGCTGTTCCCAATTTACATTAACCATTTAGACTTTGAAATAAAAAAACATAATTTCTAAATTTGTGGATGACACCAAATTGAAGGGATAGTGAATACTGAGGAGGACTGCAACAAAATACAGGGGGGCATTATTAACCAATATATTTGCATATATTGGCAAATATAGTCCCGAACAGATGAATGTGTGCTGGTACACTTTGGTAGGAAGAATAACGAAAACACATTACTTGGAAGTTGCAGGCCTAGATGGGTTAGAGGAACAAAGAATTCTCAGAGTACATATACATCAATCACTAAAAGTTGCACACACAGGTTAGCAAGGCCATAAAAAAGCAAGCCAAACACTTTAAGAAGAAAGAATTGAAAAGAAGGGAAGTTATGCTAAACTTGTGTCAAACATTGCTTAGAGTATTGTGTGCAGTTCTGGTTACCATATTATAAAAAGAATACAGAGGCACTGGAGACGGTGCTGAGAAGATTTACAAGAGTAATATCAGAAATGTGTGGGTATATATTTCAAAAAGGAGCTAAACAATCTGGATCAGATCAATGTTCTATCATGTCCATTCAGGAATGGTGGTAGACAATTAAAAAACTAACAGAAGGAGGAGGTTCCAAAACTACCCCCATCCTCAATGATGAGGGATTCCAGCATATCAGTACAAAAGAAAAGGCTGAAGCATTTTCAATGATCATCAGCCAGAAGTGATGAGTGGATCCATGTCTGCTGTCTCCTCAGGTCCCCAGCATCACAGATGCCAGACTTTAACCAATGTTATTCACTACAGAGGCTACCTGGATGCACTGGATACAGCAAAAGCCATAGGGCCAGATAATAGCCTGGCAATAGTATTGAAGACTTGTGCTCCAGAACTCCTGTGTGCATATAGTCACATTGTTCCAATACAGTTACAATACTGGCATCTACCTGACAAAGTGTCCTATCCAAAGAAACAGAACAAATCCAATCCAGCCAATTGCCGCTCCATCAGTGAGATCTCAAACTTCGGAACAGTGATGGAGGCTTGTCATCAATTTCCTCAGGATAGTATCATCTTCAGCTGCTTCATCAATGACCATCCCTCCATGGCGTAAAGTTTGAAGCTGGCATGGAGTGGCATGGACTGACATGAGTTGATGTTAAATTGGCATAGGGTCTATTGGGAATGGGTGGGAGGAAGTGTGTATGTTTATTCTTTTCACAGAATAAACATACACTCTGCCAGTGTTTATTGCTTATTCCTAATTTTCTAGCGGAGGTGATGGGGAGTCGCCTTCTTGAACCATTGCAGTCCATGTGGTGTTAAGGACGGGGGAGTTCCAAGCTTTTGACCCAGGGACAGTGGAGGAACAGCAATATATTTCCAAGTCAGGTGGGGAATTTGCAGGTGGTGATGTTCACGCACCTGCCACCTGCTGTCTTTGTCCTTCTACATGGCAGAGTTTACAGGTTTGGAAGTTGCTGTCAAAGCAGCCTTGTTGAGCAGTTGCTGTGCATCTTATAGGTGGTGTACACTGCTGCCTCTGTGCATTGATGCAGAAAGTGAAGGATTAAATTGGTGGATGGGGTGCCAATCCAGCGGGCTACTTTGCCCTGGATCATAGAATCATAGATCATAGAGTTCCTACAGTGCAAAAGGAGGCCTTTCAGCCCATGAAGTCTGCACCAGCCACAATCCCACCCAGGCCCTATCCTAGCTCGTCCTCCTAACACTAAGGGGCAATTTAGCATGGCCAATGCACCTAACCCACATATCTTTGGATGGTAATGAGCTTCCTGAATGTTAATAGAGCTTCTCTCATCCAGGCAAGAATTAATATGATTTGGCATGGATAGGGCATTGCAAGTGGGTGGGAGAGGGGGGGGGGCAATGTGTGGAGGGGGGGCATTCAGTGAGGGGTGAGTGATAGAGGGCCTAATATTGAACAAAACAAGTGGGATGATGCCCCAGCATGTCTTTTAACCAGCCTGCCTTGGAATTCAGCAGCCCCCGTGGCTGTCTTCAATCTGCATCAGAGGGTAATGGGCCTGACTGTATCCCATGCCCACACACGCAGAATGAAAATCTGGCTGTTTGGGCACTTTTTCCTGAGGTGGGCATACTGAGCCAAGAAATTTCCCAACGCAACCTACCCATCATGAAGATGAAAGTCCTGCCCTATGTCTCTTTTCCTTGTCACTGGTTAAAACCTAGAATTCCTTCCCTGAATGTAGAAACACTACAAGAACTACAGTGTTTCAAGAAGGTGATTCACCACTACTATCTCCAGGGCAATGAGGAATGGGCAATGAACACTGGCCTTGCCAGTGATGCCCACATATCATGAATAAATTATAAAATATCCTTCTTCGACCTGAAGCAGATGACCTCACATTTATCGACTTAGATAAGAATTTGCTACAATTTTGTCCATTCACTTAATCTATTAATTCCTCTTTGTAATGTTATACTTCCATTCACGTTGCTTACAGTACCACTTATCTTTATGTCATCGGCAAACATGGATGTGTGGTTTTCCATCCTATCATTGAAGTGATTAAAAGATTTGGTTAAATGTAAGACATTTAGCACAGAGAGTTGGAGACAACGTTTTGTTTCACACAAGGGATTGTAAGATCAGGGAATTTACTGTCAGAGTTAATGGTTAAAACAAAGAACATTGAGAGAGATTTTCCAGCCCTCCCTGCGTTGGGATCCTTGGTGGCAGGATGGACGAGACACACAAAATGCCATGGACATCGGCGGAACTGGAAGATCCTGCTGGTGGCCAATGGTGAGCCGCCTCTGCCGCTAGCAAACACGCTGCCAGGGGGTGGGGGGCAGAAAATCCTGCCCCGTGTTAACATTTAAGGAAAATTTAAATAGGTGATTAAAGCAGAGGTGTTTGGGATCAGGGCTACAGGTAGCAGAGGATAAGCATAAACTGGCTGAGTCATCCTATCTGATTTTGCATTGTAACCTACTAATTCCCTCTACTCTTCTGTGGCTAATTAGCTGCTAAAATCATAATCCCTCAAACCAACAGTATCTTCATTAGAATTTTAGTAACATTACCTAAGTTAGCCTGCTCTAAAAAGATCTGTATGAACCAAGAATTCATTCTACCCAGGCTCAGCCTATACATAGTACATGGCTCTTTAGGGGCAGGTGTGACCTGTACAAAAAAGATGGGTGGCACTTGAATCCCAGGGGGACCAATATCCTGGCAGGAAGGTTGCTAAGGCTACTGGGGAGACTTTAAACTAGAAAGGTTGGGGGGAGGGAATCGAGATGAGGTGACTGAGAGCGAGGAGGATAGCCCGCAAATAGAGAAGGATTGTAGACAGGGTAAGAGGGAGATTAGATGGGTGATGGAGAAGGGGAGAGCTCAGACCAAAGGTTTGAGATGTGTCTATTTTAACGCCAGGAGTGTAGTGAATCAAGTGGATGAGCTTAGAGTGTGAATCGATGCTTGGAAGTGTGATGTCGTGGCCATTACGGAGACTTGGGGACAGGGACAGGACTGGATACTTCAGGTGCTGGGCTTCAGATGTTTCAGAAAGGACAGAGAGGGAGGCAAAAGAGGGGGGGGGGAGTGGCACTGCTGATCAGGGATAGTGTCACAGCTGTAGAGAAAGTGGACGCCGTGGAGGGATTGTCTACGGAGTCTCTGTGGGCAGAAGTTCGGAGTGGGAAGGGGTCGATAACTTTGGTCGGTGTTTTCTATAGGCCGCCCAACAGTAACAGGGATGTTGAGGACCAGATAGGGAAACAGATCCTGGAGAGATGTAATAACAGGGTTGCCGTGATGGGAGACTTTAATTTCCCAAACATCGATTGGAATATCCCTAGGGTAAGGGGGTTGGATGGGGAGGAGTTTGTTAGGTGTGTTCAGGAAGGTTTCCTGAAACAGCATGTGGATAAGCCTACAAGAGGAGAGGCTGTACTCGATCTGGTACTGACTAATGAGCCTGGACAGGTGTCGAATCTCTCAGTGGGGGAGCATCTTGGGGATAGTGATCATAACTCTATCTCCTTTACGCTCGCATTGGAAAGAGATAGGATCAGGCAAGCTAGGAAAGTGTTTATCTGGAGTAAGGGGAAATATGAAGCCATCAGGCGGGAGATTAGAGGCGTTGATTGGAAGGAGGTATTCTCGAGGAAAAGTACCGAAGTAAGGTGGCAGATTTTCAAGAAGTGTTTATCTAGAGTTCTGAATGACAACGTTCCGATGAGACAGGGAGGTTTTGGTAGGTTGCACGAAAGCTGTGCTGAAGCTAGTCAAAAAGAAAAGGAAAGCGTACAAAAGGTTCAGAGAGCTAGGCGATGATAGGGATCTAGATGAGTATACGGTTTGTAAGAAGGGACTTAAGAAGAAAATTAGGAGAGCCAGAAGGGGTCACGAGAAGGACTTGGCAGGTAAGATTAAGGAGAACCCTAAGGCGTTCTATAAATATGTGAAGAGTAAAAGGATGAGATGTGAAGGTATAGGACCTATAAAATGTGAAGGTGAGAAAGTCTGCACAGAACCGGAAGAAATAGCAGAGGTGCTTAACGAATACTTTACCTCAGTATTCACGGTGGAAAAAGACCTGGATGGTTGTACTACAGGATTGCGGCGGACTGAAAAGATTGGATTTGTGGACATTAAGAAAGAGGATGTGTTGGAAATTTTGAATAGCATCAGGATAGATAAGTCACCGGGACCAGATGGGATGTACCCCAGGTTACTATGGGAGGCGAAGGGAGAGATTGCAGAGCCTCTGGTGATGATCTTTGTGTCGTCGAAGGAGACGGGAGAGGTTCCGGAGGATTGGAGGATTGCGGATGTGGTTCCTATATTCAAGAAAGGGAATAGGGGTAGCCCAGGAAATTTCCAACCGGTGAGTCTAACCTCAGTGGTTGGTAAGTTGATGGAGGAGATCCTGAGGGACAGGATTTATGAACATTTAGAGAGGTTTAATATGCTCAAAAGTAGTCAGCACAGCTTTGTAAAAGGCAAATCGTGCCTTACGAGCCTGGTGGAGTTCTTTGAAAATGTGACTAAACACATTGACGAAGGAAAAGCGGCAGATGTGGTTTACATGGACTTCAGCAAGGCGTTCGATAAAGTCCCCCATGCAAGACTTCTCGAGAAAGTGAGAGGGCATGGGATCTAAGGGGCTGTTGCCTTGTGGATCCAGAACTGGCTTGCCTGCAGAAGGCAGTGAGTGGTTGTAGATGGGTCTTTTTCTGAATGGAGGTTGGTCACCAGTGGAGTGCCCCAGGGATCTGTTCTGGGACCCTTGCTGTTTGCCATCTTCATAAATGACCTGGATGAGGAAGTGGAGGGATGGGTTGGCAAGTTTGCCGATGACACGAAGGTTGGTGATGTTGTGGAAAGTTTGGAGGGATGTCAGAAGCTGCAGAGTGACATAGATAGGATGCAAGACTGGGCAGAGAAGTGGCAGATGGACTTCAACCTGGATAAATGTGTAGTGGTCCATTTTGGCAGGTCAAATGGGATGAAGGAGTATAATATCAGGGGTAAGACTCTTAGCAGTGCAGAGGATCAGAAGGACCTTGGGGTCCGGGTCCATAGGACTCTAAAATCGGCCTCGCAGGTGGAGGACGTGGTTAAGAAGGCGTATGGTGTGCTGGCCTTCATCAATCGAGGGATTGAGTTTAGGAGTCGGGGGATAATGATGCAGCTTTATAAGACCCTTGTCAGACCCCACCTGGAGTACTGTGCCCAGTTCTGGTCGCCTCATTACAGAAAGGATGTGGAAGCCATAGAAAGGGTGCAGAGGAAATTTACAAGGATGTTGCCTGGATTGGGTGGCATGCCTTATGAGGATAGGTTGAGGGAGCTCGGTCTTTTCTCCTTGGAGAGACGAAGGATGAGAGGTAACCTGATCGAGGTTTACAAGATGTTGAGAGGTATAGATCGGGTGGATTCTCGGGAGGCTTTTTCCCAGGGCTGAAATGGTTGCTACGAGAGGACACAGGTTTAAGGTGCTGGGGAGTAGGTACAGAGGAGATGTCAGGGGTAAGTTTTTCACTCAGAGGGTGGTGGGTGAGTGGAATCGGTTGCCATCAGTGGTGGTGGAGGCAAACTCGATAGGGTCTTTTAAGAGACTTCTGGATGAGTACATGGGACTTAATAGGATTGAGGGTTATAGGTAAGTCTATTTATAAGCCGAGGTAGGTAGGGACACGACCGGCGCAACTTGTGGGCCGAAGGGCCTGTTTGTGCTGTAGTTTTTCTATGTTCTATGTTCTATGATTCAGCTGTGCTTCAGGAAGTTATTCTATACAGTTGATTGGAATAGTTTCCTGGAATGTATAACTGGGGGACCTTACACGGTGTGGGTGGGGTGGACTTTACACTTCTCAGCAGTGGGGGTGAAAGAGGTGACGCGGTGGCAGGAGCCTGACCCAGAAGCGTATGGTTCACTGATACCCGCCCTGCCTCTTATAGACGCTGAGTAAAGTGTCTTACAAGCCAATTAACAGCATTTTGGAAGGGTGGGCAGCACGCCCAATCAGGCCTCAAGGGTGGGATATCTGGAGAGAGGAGGCAGCCCATGACTTGGAAGATCGTCGCATTCGCCCATTTAAAAGCACAAAGGCACAGATTTCTGGCAGCTACATCATAATTGCTGATTTATAGGCAGAAGATATGGTCTAGGACTGTGTGAAATCCTTTTAATGCATGGAGAAGCTGCTGGAAAGAGCTGGTGCTTACATTCAGTGATTATTGTCCCAGCACTGCCCCAACGGCAACACAGGTGGAGAAGGGAGTCAAGAAGGCATACGGCATGCTTGCCTTCATCGGCCGGGGCACTGAGTTTAAAAATTGGCAAGTCATGTTGCAGCTTTATAGAACCTTAGTTAGGCCGCACTTGGAATATAGTGTTCAATTCTGTTCGCCACACTACCAGAAGAATGTGGAGGCTTTGGAGCGGGTACAGAAAAGATTTACCAGGATGTTGCCTGATATGGAGGGCATTAGCTATGAGGAGAGGTTGGAGAAACTTGGTTTGTTCTCACTGGAGTGACGGAGGTTGAGGGGAGACCTGATAGAAGTCTACAAGATTATAAAGGGCATGGACAGAGTGGATAGTCAGAAGCTTTTTCCCCAGGGTGGAAGAGTCAATTACTAGAGGGCATAGGTTTAAGGTGCGAGGGGCAAGGTTTAAAGGAGATGTACGAGGCAAATCTTTTACACAGAGGGAGATAGGTGCCTGAAACTCACTGCTGGGGGAGGTAGTGGAAGCAGATACAATAGTAACTTTTAAAGGGCATCTTGACAAATACATGAATAGGATGGGAATAGAGGGATATGGTCCCCGGAAGGGTAGGGGGTTTTAGTTCAGTCGGGCAGCATGGTCGGTGCAGGCTTGGAGGGCCGAAGGGCCTATTCCTGTGCTGTAATTTTCTTTGTTCCTTATGAAGAGGATACATAATTCCAGAGAGAGAGCCAGGAGCAGAGGTGGTCACCCCGATAGAGGAAGGGCTGGAACTGGCAGTGAATCATTGGAGTTACACCATCGGGTGAGGTGATGTTGGAGGGTGGCGAGATTCCTCGGGAGAATAACTCTCCTGAAGGAAAAGTGATGGGGAGGTAAGGTTGATGGCTTTTGACTTTGAGGGCTTACAGAATTTAGAGAGGAATGTGTGTCTTAATCTGGAAAGGTTTTAAGTTGAAACCTTGGTTACCATCTCCCAGTCATGCGGAAGCGTGTCCCTCTGAAGTAATCTCAAAATGATAATTGAGCCATTAATGCTTGTTTCTTTCCCCCAAAGGTGAAACCTCAGCAGCTACAGCCATCATCCCTCGAGGAGGAAAAGGAAGCCTCAGGCCTCAGGGTGCAACGTCATATCCTTACTCTGCACCGAACATCTAGCATCGTGGCAGGCATGTGCAAGTCAGCTCTAACAGACCCGTACACTGGTGTGAGCACAGCACAATCACAAGGCCAGCTTTCGGAGAAAGAAGAAGCCTTTAGCACTTGAATGAATGCTGGAACTGGCATTGATGCTGAGTGCCAGGCTAATGATGAACCTCTGGAGTCATCTGTCAAGTAGCAGATACTGGACATTTAGCGCAAGATACATGGAGATGTGGTAGAGATTTCAGTTGTGTTGCGCACTCTGGCACGGACAGTGGAGGAGTGCATCAAGGCCATATGTACTATAATCACCCACTCTTCAGAATGCATGGCTTCCTCCATTGAGAGACTGATGACTGTAATGGAGGGCTAAACCCACCAGCTCATTGTGGGATACTGGTATGTGTGCTAACCTGCACTCTGTAATCTTGTCCCTGAACTCTGATGCCCAAAGCCAGGGTGAGAGGGGGACAAGGAGCCTGGGACCATGTCCAGGTCCTAATTTCTATCCGGCAAGCACAGAACTCACGGCAGCAGATGAACAGTTACTGCCACCATTAGGAAGCATTTCTAAGGGCAATTCTAATGGGCACAACCTTTGCTCTGACTCTCTGCCATTGACACAAATGTCTCCGAGTGCTCTGGCTACATTTGAAGTCTCCTACCACAGAGCAGGAGACTCCCCCCACACCGGGGACCTCACAGTCTCAGGTAATCAGAGAACATCCACCAAAGTCACCGCAGACGAAAGGACATGAGAATCAGCAGCCTGTCTCTGGTACAGCTGGTAGTGAGGGGGGGAGCACCATGTCCTAGAGTCCAGAACAGATTGAGGAAAACACCACATTCATCACATATGGGTTCCTAAAGGTAATTGTTCAGTTTTAAGACTTATGAAAATTGTTGATTGGTTTTGTTATTATTTTCTTTTTACTTGATGCTCCGACTCTCGAGTTGTTCAAGCTGAACAGCCAGAGCATCAGATCTGAAAGACTGGCTTAAAGAGCTAGAAGCACCAGGCTGAGAGTTCCAGTTTGCTTTTAATGCCAGCGCTGCACTGCTGCCTCTGACCCTCAGACAGCTTCCTGCTTCAGATTTTCTTTCCACAAGCCCACCAAAAAACCCACAAAACTGCCCGAAGGTCGAAGCTGCACAAAGATCAATCGCAGCAGCAAATGTCAGGAGAGTGCTCTCAGTTGAAAAATGGCTAAATGACAGCCTTGTAATCATAGAATCCCAACAGTGCAGAAGCAGGCCATACTATTCATCAACTCTGCACCGACTCTTCGAAAGAGCATTTTACCCAAACCCTATCCCCATAACCCCACGCATTCACCACGGCTAATCCTCTTAACTTATACATCTTGTGATACTAAGGGGCAATTTAGCGTGGCCAATCCACCTAACCTACACATCTTCGGAGTGTGGGAGGAAACCGGAGCACCTAGAGGAAACCCACGCAGACACGGGGAGAATGTGCAAACTTCATACAAACAGATCACCAAGACCGGTTCCCTGGTGCTGTGAGGCAGCAGAGCTAACCATTGTGCCACCATGTCACCCATTTGTTCTCATTTTAGAACCAGTTTGACGCCGCGTGTGTGGGAGATAAGGAGGGGAGTTTTGAGGGGGGAGGATAGAGAGCTTGGGTTAGGTTGGATGGGGTCAGGGGGAGATTGGAAGGAATGGGGGTAAGTTGGAAGGGTGTAAGGGGAAGGGGTGAGGGATTGGTAGGGGTGGGTGGGGGGAGGTTGCTGTAGGAGTTGAGGAAAGCAGACGTAGGGGAGGTCACAGGGATAGGGGAAGGGGGTTGAAGGGAGGTTAAAGGGGTTGGTGGGATGTTGGTGGGTTGGGGGATAGGGTTGGGGAAGTTTGGTGGGGAGGCTCAGGAGAGCAGAAGGAGTGGGAGATGGTTGGTGGGATGTTGGTGGGGTGGGGATAGGGTGGGGGAAGGTTGGTGGGGAGGTTCAGGAGGGTAGTTGTAGAGGAGGTTAAGACTGAGTGGAGTTGCTGGTGAAGGGATCATTTTTAAGGTTTAGTACCACAAAACTAAATACTGTACACTTCCCAAAATTATGTTTTGAACTTAAACCAGCACATAAATAGCAGTCTAAATTGTCATTGTTCCCTAAAGTAGATACAGTTCTGTTGACAATTGTAACAGAGGCTTGAAAATCTCTGACCTCATCAAAATCAATATAAGAAACTAAAAACCAGGAGTGATGTAAAACAGGGTATTGACTCTTTATCGCCCGTTTAATTGCTTTTGCAAAGCCTGGGAATGAAATCCCTTTTGTCATGAGAGATTGTTTAAAGGAAGTTTTTGCTCTACTCCATCCTAACTTCACCCTATCCTGCACCAAGCAGGGTTATATTGAGAAGAGCCTCCTGATTGGTCCAAACATCAAAATCACGTGAAGGTCGTGGTGGATGCATGGCTATTATTATACTTCCTCTCAAGCTCCATGTGTCTATTTCTTTCTGCGGTCCTCATCCATCTCTTGAGACGTGAACCCTTATCACCCAGAAGCCAGCTATCCAAAGGTTCCAAGGCACTGAACATCCTGGCACCTGGGAGCATCTAAGTATGTGCAAATCGTGACTGCTCCCCAGGTATCAAGCACACACCTACATTACCCTTATGGCCACACAAAATCTGTACTTTGATGGAATGGAATCTTTTTCTTTTGACAAATGCCCCTGGCTGTCCAGATGAAGCTTTTATTGCCACATGTGTGCATTTGATGACCCTTTGCACCTTTGGAAGACCAGCCATAGCAGCAAAGCCTCTGGCTCTATCTGCTTGACTGGCATTGCCAATGATAAATGAGATGAATTTATGGGCATGCCTGAATATGGCATCCATAAGAACCTTTACATAGTTGTGGGCTGCAGGCTGTAAAATTCCACGAAGGCCTCCGTAAGATGCCTGGAATGACCCAGAGGGGAAAAAAATTCAACAACTTCAGTTACTTTCAACACCACAGAGCACCAACACTGTTGGAGAGAATCTCCCCAGACAGCATGCCACACAGGGTGTGACTGTGTCTCTTAAGAGGCACAGTTTTGTTGAGTCATTGGCATTCAGGCATGTGGGGGGGTATGCCATCCTCCCCCTGTAGACATGGTTGGCAGGATAGTGTCACTGTCTGCCTGCTGCGGTTGCTGGCTGTCCTTTGCAGTCCCTTACAGGGCAGCTTGCACACCATGCAACCACATACACATGTCCCTGGCCAGCTGCTCTCCTCCTTCTCCTCTTCCCCTGTTCACTGGAGGAGTCTCCAACAGAATGCACAATCCATACTTCAATGAAAACATCCTTAAACGAACTGACATTAGAATTTGGGCAATGTCAGCTCATTTGAGTACGGGCAAAAGGAGTACCAGAGGAACAGTGCACCTTGTTGCATCATCAGCTGGATATGCCAATTCCTGGCTGTCTGGTGCTAATCTCTCAGTGATGAGACTTATCCATCTATATTACATCACAATTTACTGACTTACTACATTTTCTTTCTTGTTCCAAAGTTGCTTGTTTCTACAAATCAGAAGTAGATTCTCAGCTTTGCAATTAAAGTTTCCCAATATTTTGGTCTCTAAACTCTAAAATCCCTCGAATATTCATTCATAGTCCTGGCAAAATGCCAACCACAAATAGGAAATGTGCCAACTTTAACATCCTCCGCCTGATGGAAATGTGTAGAAAAGCAGTTAAAATGGAAGTGTCCCAATGGACTGAACCATCAGTCTGGTGCTTAGCAAATTAGGGCCCAATTACTTAGATAAGGCCGCAAATACAGTTTGAGTGGTTTACTGCAGGGCATCCTCCATGGGCTCTCTACTTAGTTAAACTTGGTGAGCAAGAAAATACAGACTGATAAAATGTTCCTGCTTTCCTAATTGGGCTGAAAAGGGGAAGACTGGCAATCAAGGTCTTCCCCTCCAGAAGGACGTGGAGGCATTGGAGAGAGTGCAGAGAAGGTTTACCAGGATGTTGCCTGGTATGGAGGGTCTTAGCTATCAGGAGAGATTGGGTAGACTGGGGTTGTTCTCCTTGGAAAGACGGAGAATGAGGGGAGATCTAATAGAGGTATACAAGATTATGAAGGGTATAGATAGGGTGAACAGTGGGAAGCTTTTTCCCAGGTCGGAGGTGACGATCACGAGGGGTCACGGGCTCAAGCTGAGAGGGGCGAAGTATAACTCAGACATCAGAGGGACGTTTTTTACACAGAGGGTGGTGGGGGCCTGGAATGCGCTGCCAAGTAGGGTGGTGGAGGCAGGCACGCTGACATCGTTTAAGACTTACATGGATAGTCACATGAGCAGCCTGGGAATGGAGGGATACAAACGATTGGTCTAGTTGGACCAAGGAGCGGCACAGGCTTGGAGGGCCGAAGGGCCTGTTTCCTGTGCTGTACTGTTCTTTGTTCTTTGTCCCACTAGGAAAGGTTTGGCTACTATCCTGCATTTCCTCTCATTTCCACCTCTAAAACCCTCCTTAATGCACACCCCCATGAGATACCTGCCTGGCTATTCAATCTTCATGGGCCAGAGGTTGGATAGCTGCCTCCAGATGCGTGTTTTGAGTAGGAGGCCAAGCATGATGTAAATTAAGCCCAGCTTCCCACTGCAGTCCCCAGGCCATTGTCCATTCCGCTGGTTTCTCACACAGGAATTAGGATCCCCCTTAAATGTAGTGAGGATGTAACTTATTTTTATCAAGACGATGAAGCTAGGTCTGTAACATTACTAATAATAGTTGAAGCTGATGACTATATACCTGGTTTGTCAAAAGATTTTATGCTTGAATCAGAATTTCCACAAAGTGCAGATGAAAGCGTACATTAGTACGCCTTTGCAACACAGCCTATGTAATCATTTATTCACCAATTTAATCTAAAAATACAGAAAGTGTTTCATAAGACAATTTACACAATCATGATCAGACCTCTAAAGTCAGCTAACATAAAAACAAAATGCCACAGAAGCTGGGAATCTGCAATGCAAATAAAAGAACGCCGACATATTCAGCACGCCAAGAACTCTCTATGGAGAGAGAAACCAAGTTAAGGGGGGAGGAACTTAATAGTTGCGGTGATGGACTTGTCTGTTGGCTGGAGAGCTGGTGGCAAACCCACTGTGGACATTTCCGGGGGCTCCATTGGGATTCATTCCCAATTTGATAGCCCACTGGCTGCCTTGGGTTTCCCGATACCACTGGGACAACTTGCCACCATATTTTCTGGTGTGGAGTAGATGTCCTGCCTCCATTCGCTGCCACCACTCAGAAGCAGTACTAGCTGGGTCTCCAGGAGCAGTGGCCACTGTTGATACTGCAGCAATCTGAGGTGAGTAGGGGGTGGGGGTTGGGTGGGGGGAATCACCAGAGCCAGTCAGGGATGCCCCGGTGAGGGTGCAGAGGGGGTTAGTTGTGAAGGATGGTGGTGTATTTCTCCAGGTCTCTCCCTTGCCACTGGCAGGCCCCCCTGTTGGGCACAGAATGCCTGAGAAAGAAGGATCCCCTCCATTCCCCAACAGGCTACAAGCATGCCCGCCAAGGTAACCTGGCAGTTTGCCCACGTGGCCTGGTCCCATACATGCTGCTGTTTGAATACCTACAGCAGCAGGAGGAGGCCTTTAAATGGCCCTTAATTGGAACTACTGTGGTGAACCATAGATGGTTACCACTATGGGTACTGAATCATAGATGGTTATCACTATGGGTACTTGTACATATGTTACTCTTGTTACTGTTGGGGTTAGGGTTGGGGTGTTCCACCTGTTGGCATTGTTCTGTTGTACACTCCGGTTGACTCCGCCTTCCTATAGGAGTATAAAGGTCACTGCACTTCCCAGTGACCCTTTAGTCTGGGATTGTATTGTTCAGCAGTATGCTCTATTCTTGTTGCGAATAAAAGCCTTTATTTCTCGGGTACGATCCAGCCTCCCGAGTGAATTAATTGCGCATCAACTACTATATCCATACATAGGGTGAGAGCATGTTTCACCAATTCACTGTTTTACATCCTTTTGATGCATGATCCAAATGGAAACCGTCTCCTTTTTTCTTACATGGGAATATTGTATCAAGTCAAGTGAACAGCTTTGAAGCCCTAAATATATGCTTCAGTATTGCTATTTCTACTTACTGGCAGTCAGTAGCTACTAGGTGTTTGATCTTATTTCACAACAATCTGGAAGCTAGAACCACTCGATCCAAAGTAAACTTGGGCAGACACTGCTGATCCTGCATCCATCAACCACATTTAAGGTCTGAATCGTATCCTCTGATCCCCACTATTTAATGGAGTGCTAGTATCACAGGTAAAACAGCAAATCCAGCTGCTGCAAATCCTAGCATGATGAGCATTTTAGGGATACAGGTCCCCACAGGAACCAAAAGATACCCTTGACCCTTACATATGAATGAACTTTTCAATGACCAGAAATGCTTCCAGTGTTTTAATAGGTATTTTTATGCTGCTATTAAGAAATAGTTTTAAACATCTAAATAAGAGAATGGATCCTGCAATTGCAACCCCATTTGTTTTCATTCTAGAGAACTCCTAAAAACTTAAAAAGGTATGAAAATAGGAGCCTAATTTCAACATCATTCACACACAACAATAAAGGCAAAAATAATTTACATTACTGAGCTCCAAAAGTGGGAGGAAAAGTTTTAAGTTTATTTATTAGCATCACATGTAGGCTTATATTAACACTGCAATGAAGTTACTGTGAAAATCCTCTCGTCGCCACACTCCGGGGCCTGTTCAGATACTGAGGGAGAATTTAGCGTGGCCAATGAACCTAACCAGCACGTCTTTTGAACTGTGGGAGGAAACCAGAGCACCTGAGGAAACCCACGCAGACACGGGGAGGATGTGCAGACTTCGCACAGTGACCAAGCCAGGAATTGAACCTGGGTCCCTGGTGTCATGAGACAGCAGTGCTAACCACTGCGCCATCTTGCCACCCTAGAAGATGATGTGACATAGATGATTAGTCTAGAAATAATATATAAGTTAAAAAAGAAATTAGAAAATAATATTTAGTATCAAAAGAAATCATTTGAATAATCATTAATAAGGAATTTTTAAACTAGGTTTAAAATACAACTGAACTTCCTAAGTCAATCAATTGTGAAATGGCCATCAATAATGTCTTTATTGGCTGTTCCTGATAATGCTGAAAATTCCCAGACTAAACACTGTTATCATGCGTTTCCACTTCTTGTGGGTCACCCAAAGGTCTTCTTATGCTTTCAACCCTAACCATGGACGATCCAGCCTGTCTCTGATCAGCTAGTAAACTTGCTGGAACCAATATAATCAGTGCTATCAAATCAATATTTTCACTGTGAGCTGAAATCATTGCACCAGGAAATGTTTTCCTCATATGCTGTAGTTCAGATGCATGCATCCATATAAAATACCTTTAATCTATGGATAGATCTGGATCACAGCACATACTTTATTTCCATAAACCAGAGCTGACATCACCATAGTGCTTAATAACTAACATTTTTGTTGTTTCTTTTATGGATAAATGGCATATCTCAGTTGCCTTAAAGCAACAATTGCTGATCTCAAGTCAAAAGTGATCTCTGAAACCATACTCACTGTTATAATAACAGCAGGATTTACTGTAATTCTTCACCTCACTGACTTGCCATATAGAAAAAAAAAATCAACATCCTGGAAGTCACTATTGACCAGAAACTGAACTGAATTAGCTACATAAATACTGTGTCTACAAGAGCAGGTCAGAGACTGGGAATTCTGTGGTGAGTAATTTAACTCCCGACTTCCCAAAGCCCGTCCACCATCTACAAGGCAAAAGTCAGAAGTGTGATGGAATACCCTCCACTGAGGATAGCTCCAACAGCACTCAAGAAGTTGAACACCATTCAGGATAAAGCAAACTTCCAGACTGGCATCTCACCACACTGATAAACATTCACACCTTCCACCAAAAGTGCACAGTGATACCAGGCGTGTACCACCCATAGAATACAATGTGGCTACGCACCAAACCTCCTTGGACAGCACCTGCCAAACAAACTAGTAGCATTGACCACCTAAAAAGGACAAAGGTAACAGATGCATAAGAACACCATCACCTGCAGGTTCCTGGCCAAGTCACATGCCATCCTAACTTGGAAATATATTGCCGGTCTTTCACTGTTGCTGGGTCAAAATCCTGGAAGTCTCTTCTGAATAGCACTGTGAGTGTACCTACACCACATGGAGTGTAGTTGTTCATGAAGGTAGCTCATCACCACCTACTAAAGGGCAATTAGGGATGGGCAATAAATGCTGGCCTAGCCTTGAGACATCCTGGGAGTGAATAATAAAATAAAATTCCAATAAAGACCAGTTGAAAATAGTTGATTGAACAAATATGCTTCAAGTAATAGTAGTTGATTTTTACAACAGGATCTGATGAGCAGAGGATCTGTGAGTACCAATGTTCCATTTAAGCAACATTAATAATGGCTTTCCTAAACTGCTAAATCTAATGTCTGATCTTCTCTGCCTCTAGCGCTAATAATGTATAAGGCGCGACTAATAACTCTTTCTTCATTAATGTGTCCTTAGAATATTTTAATTTCCAGTTGAGCAGTACATTAATATCAAAGTAAAAAATATAAAAATGTAGATTGTTCAGGTTGGAACAATAATTGCCACTTTGAAAGAACAGGCTCGATATTCCACAGCTCCCCCACAACAGAAAAGTTGGCTGTCAGCCTGCCCACCCGTAACCCAGCTGCCCCACAGCGATATTATGCTGCGAGCATCTTTAATTGTTTCAGAGTGGGACTTCTGACCCCACCTGAAAGGCAATCCTGCCCTGGAGTGATGCCAGCCTATCTGATTGGTCGTCAGCTCTGTAATCCTAATAGCGCCAGGATTGAGCAGTGGCCACTGCTGAAGTTCCCAAGAAGAAAAAGTTGGGATTTCAAAGCAGGTCCAGGATCTTGGATGAGCCTGGGCAGCAAGGGGTGGGGGTGGGGCTGGTGGGAGTTGTAGGGGGGAGGGGCTGGGTTAGAAAGGGCTTTGAGGGGAGGGTATGATTGTGGGAGACTGGTGTGCACTTGATGAGCAAGTGGAAACCCCCATCCCTGTGCATTGAAAGTTGCCAAGCTACCTGCCTTGCCTCTGTCTTCCCCTACAACATGCAAAATAGCGGTGGAGGCAGAAGGAGGCCTGTAAGTGGCCATCATTTGGCCATGTCATGGCCTCAAAAGACCTAAGAGCAGGCAGGCTGTCTGACAGCTTCCTTGCCAGGGAAATATAGGCGATGGGTGGGAATGGGAAAGGAAGGGTTGGCTGGAAGGCCACCCATTTTATTTTATGAGCTCCCCCACTATCAAGTATGCTGGTGGGGGACTCTGAAATTCAGCCCTAAGTTACAAGGTGTCCCACTCATTACTCCCCTCAAGAGGGGTGAGGCCATTTCTAGCATTGCGAGAATGGTATTCCAA
Source organism: Mustelus asterias (assembly GCF_964213995.1). NCBI lineage: Eukaryota > Metazoa > Chordata > Chondrichthyes > Carcharhiniformes > Triakidae > Mustelus > Mustelus asterias. The sequence goes on from NC_135817.1 coordinate 45,311,630, forward strand.
TGACTCAGAGCCACAGTGGGTGAAGAAAATATTGTTCACTCCTTCTGCATTTAGAAAGAGCCCTTTGCAGGGACAGTGTGGTGAATTATAAAATATTGTCTTATACGTTTACAGGAAGCAAACGGTATCGTTTAGCCTACAGGGGCAAGTTTATGTGGAAGTCTTTCCTTCAAGTTGTATAATCATTGCCTGTGTGACAGGGAAGGAGATTTCTTTGGCTGCTGTTCCCCTGAATGTTGTCATCAGAATGTTCACTTTGTGCCATCTGAAGTGTAGAATATTGAAGTGAAGCTGATTATAACTCCATCCATGGCAAAGTAGAATCCTTGCCCTTTCACAAGTGTACCAGCAACAAATATGTGATGTGCAGTATCTAAAAGTGTCAATTATGAACTGTTCAAATAGTGGATTTGAAAACCTGCAGCGCATCGCAAGATGGCTACTTGGCTACCAACAACTTAGTTTTGCTTAAGGTTAGAGATCTTAGAGAATACGGGCTCAGAAACAGCAGGCACTGATTATTACCCATGTGGGGAGTGCAGAGAATGAGCCCTCAAGCTGAATGATGTGGTCAAAGGTGCACCCAATATTGAGCCACAGCACATGTTATTACCCTCTCATAGTTCGAGGCTGGAGGTCAGCCATTTTGGCCCACAGACATAAATTTATCAGAAATGTACCTGAAGAAGCTTGTGATTACCAATGAGCCTGCAAGGTGAGGACAGAAGCAGCTCTCCAGCAATCTGAGGCAGGAGATCAGACCTCCAGCAGCAGCAGAGGTCCTAAGCTAAGTTATTAAAGGGGGCGCGGAAGAGGGTTGACCAGATTAAGAAATCTGTTGACCGGTTCAGATGGCAGCAGTGGCTGGGCCAGGCAGTGTTGGAGATGGAAGGTAGCAGTAATAATTGAGTGGTGGGCAGGGTAACAGCAGAAACTGTGGTAGGCTGGTGAACAGAGATACTCCTGTTGTTTGCAACTCCAGAAAAGTATATTTTGAAACCTTGCCTCACAGGCACAGGTCTAGCAGATAGGGCTTTTGTATATGTTATAGAATCATTTACAACACAGAAGGAGGCCATTTGGTCCATCAAGTTTTCACCAACTCTTCACGGAGCAATCCAGTCAATTCTATTCCATATTCAATCCCTCTAGCCCGGCAAGTTTATTTCCTTCAAGTGCCCATACAGTTTCCTTTTGAAATCAGTGATTATCTCTGCTTCTACCACCCTCGTGGACAGTGTGTGACAAATCATTTCCACTCATTACATGAAGAGTTTTTCCTCACATTGCCCAAACCTTAGTTCTTTGTCCTGCAGATGTTGTATCATCAGCTCATGGGAACAGTTTTTCCTTGTCTACCTTATCCAAATCTGTCATAATATTTTACACCTTTAACAAATCTCCCCTCAAAATCCTTTGCTCCAAGGAGAACAACTCCTGCTTCTCCAACCTAATCCTGTAGCTAAAATCCCCCATCCCTGGAACCATGTAGACCTGGGGCGGGATTTTCCGGTCACACTCGCCTCAAAACCAGGAAATCCTGCCCGAGGTCAACAGACCATTCCATGGTCTGCCCCTTGCCTGCTACAATTCCTGTGAGTGGCAGGATGGGAAAACTCACCTCCTGGTGTTCCTGCCACCAGCATTACCTGCCTTTAGGTTAACCAATCTTGCAGTGGGGATCTCAAGTAGGCATTTGGCTATTTATTAGTGTATGCTAAGGTCCTAATACCTGCTTTACACATGGACGTTGCATGCTGATTTCTTGGCAGACAAAGTGCTTCAGATGCATCATGAGTGTAAGTTTCCTGGCCATTATATCTTAGGAGGCCACTTAGCATCCTAATAAAGGGTGCTGCAGGGCCACATTTCTAGGCCATTGTTTTTTTTTCCCTCTGTGGCTTTTCATGACACATTAAATACCAATTGACTTGACAATTTAACTTAATGAGTTGGAACCAAATTAACTCTACTAAGGAAGTCTCAGTTAATTAACTTACAGGCATCAATGAAATTTAAATATGCATTGGAATGATTGTAACAAATTCTGGAATAAGAATTTCACTGCTGGTATAGCTAAATACCTATCCAGGTTAAAATTGTGCAACGTGAAACGACAGCCTAATAAATGATCTGGCCATGGCAATTCCAATTTATTGCTGATAAATACGCAACTGTATAAACGTTATATCAATCTTAACGAGCTGAATTTTTAAAAATTCATTCGAGGGACATGGGCGTCGCTGGTTGGCGAGCATTTATTGCCCATCCCTAGTTGCCCTTGAGAAGGTGGTGGTGAGCTGCCTTCTTGAATCGCTGCAGTCCATGTGCTGTGGGTTGACCCACAATGCCGTTAGGGAGGGAATTCCAGGATTTTGACCCAGCGATTGTGAAGGAACGGCGATATATTTCCAAATCAAGATGGTGAGTGGCTTGGAGGGAAACTTGCAGGTGGTGGTGTTTCCATTTATCTGTTGCCCTTGTCCTTCTAGATGGAAGTGGTCATAGGTGCTGTCTAAGGATCTTTGGTGAATTGCTACAGTGCCCATCGTGTAGATGGTACACACTGCTGCTACGGAGTGTCGGTGGTGGATGGATTGAATGTTTGTAGATGTGGTGCCAATCAAGCGGGCTGCTTTGTCCTGGATGGTGTCAAGCTTCTTGAGTGTTGTTGGAGCTGCACCCATCCTGGTAAGTGGGCAGCATTCCATCACACTCCTGACTTGTGCCTTATAGATGGTTGATAGGCTTTGGGGAGTCAGGAGGTGAGCTACTCGCCGCAGTATTTCTAGTCTCTGAATAAAGAGCGAGCATGCGAAAGAAATGCAGTAGGCACAATCAGGCACCATCTCTGGAAAGAATAGAAGAATTAACATTATGGTTGCAGATAGATTGTCACAAACGGTTAATTTTTCTGTTTTATCTCTACAGATGCTGCCTGACTTTCTCAAAGGTTCCAGTACTTTCTGCTTTTGTTTCAGATTTCCAGCATCTATCGAGTTTTGCATTTTGTTAATGAGAATAAGTATTGCACAGTGCAGGAACAAAACTTGGCTCCAATAGTACCACCATATTTTGGGTGCTACTGGTTTCGTTTTGGTAGCAAAATGGCATCCACACTGCATGCATACAAGTTCATGTAGTCCACACCAGGCACCATTATGATGATGATGTTAGCCGTAATTTATAGGATTGTTGAGTTTTCTTGTGTGATTTAAAGTTGATGAAGTTGACAGTGAGTGGTGGGCATGTGACGAAGATCTTAGTTCCAACTTCAAGAGTTTTGATCAGACCAGTCTATCTGCGTGACATTTTAATGTGAGGAGCTACTGGCAAAGGAACATTTGGAGAGTTTGGAGGAGATCTTATGGTGTCTATCTGATGCTGGTGTTCGATTGAAAAGGGAAAAATGTGTATTCCAGGTAAACGAGGTGATGTAACTCTGGTAAAGTGTTGACAGGGATGGATCATACCTTGTCAAAGAGAAGGTGAAGGCCATAAAAGGGGCTCCAACTCCAAGGAACACAACAGAGTTGGAGCCTTTCCTAGGCCTCATAAATTACAATGGGAAATTCATACCAAACTTGGCAATCCTGCTGGCACCCCTCCACGTACTGTTAAAAAAATCAGAAATGGTCGTGGCAAATGCCACAAGGGGAAGCTTTTACAAACGTCAAACAACAATTGCTGTCAACAAATACATTAGCCCATTATGACCCCAATATCACTCCCCTATGGGAGAGGAGCAATATTGTCACACCATTGGGACAATGGGACAGAACACCCAATCGTGCACGCATCACGAACCATGACGGATGCTGAGAGGAACTATGCCCAGATCGAAAAAGAAAGTTTGGCCATGGCATTTGAGATGAAAAGGTTCCACCAATATGTCGACTGTTGGTATTTCACCATAGTAACCAATCACAAACCCCTGTTGGGCCTCTTCAAGGAAAACAAGGTGACTCCTCCCATTGTATAGCCCGGATCCAATGCTGGGCACTGATATTAGGTGCCCATGAATATACTTTAGAACACTGTCCAGGGAAACATATAGACAAAGCGGATGCCTTGAGCCACCTGTCATTATCCACCAGCCTACCTTCTCCTCCAAAGATGGATGAAGTCATCATGACTCTGAACTTCATGGACACTCTGCCAGTATCCACCAAACAAATACAGGAATGGACCCAAAAGGACCTTATGTTGGTGAAACTACATTACGTCATCCTAAGTGGCAGACAACAAACGTATCCTATGGAGGATTTGAAACTTTATGCAGAATTTTACCATCCCGCCCACCACGGGAATCATAGCGGGCGGGCAGGTGGGGGGGGGAGGGTGGGGGTGGTGGGCATGGGGGGTTGGGTGGGACCATGCTAGGGTCTGTTGAGCTTGGCAAGATTTTCCGGTCCTGGGGTGAGTGGGGTCAGAAAATCCCGCCCCTTATCTCTCAACATTTCTGCAGATGAGTATAAAAGCTTGTGGGCAGCCTGGATGATTGTTCCATGTCTGGGCCAGCAAGCAATACTTCAGGAATTGCACAATGGCCACCCAGGAATTTCTAAGATGAAAATGCTTGCAAGGAGCCATGCCTGATGGCCCGACATAGACACTGATATCAAAAACCTGGCCAAGTGTTGCAAAACTTGCCAGGAAATCCAAAATCAGTCTCGTTGCACCCTTGGGAATGGCTAGGGAGACTCAGGATGCAAGCACATGCAGACTTTGCAGGCCAGTTATGGACTCCATGTTTTTAATCCTCAGTGCCGCCCATTCAAAATGGCCTCTACTACATCTTACAATACAATAGAGAAACTCAATTAGGAGGGGGAAGAGGGTCATGCCCAGGCATGACCCTCTTCCCCCTGGGGCTATACTTACCTGTGCACCCACGGCAGGTTCTGTTCACCCCAGATCTCCATTTTTAAAAAGCTGTTGGAAACCACGCCAACATGATGACATGCAACCAGGGCGGGGGCGGGGGCACTTTCTGATGAGAAGGGATGTTACAGTGGTGAGGCCTACTAATTAGTTTTAACATACTATAATGGAGTTGCAGTCATTCCATGGCAAAAACCCTGATAAGTCATTGGCCGGGTTTGGGTACAATAGAACGGGGAAATCTCACCAGTGTAAAAGCCGTTTTACTAACTAACCCTTGATTACTTGGTTACTCACTAGCCCTTGAATCTCCACTTGCTCTGCCAGTCCCACCCACCAAAAACGGGGACTGAACATCCCTCGGGTCCTCTTGTGCAGAAGAGGTTGTTGGGGAAAGTGGGATGTAAGAAACTGGCAGAGATAGGGGCATTTCATCATTTTCAATTGCTTCAATTCCATCACTGGCCATGGCATCAATCATGACCACACCAATGAAAGCGATAGATAACAATGTCTCCTCCGGGAGGATGAGGACATGAAGTTGTGCCTATCGTTTCCTAGTTAGCTGCTGTTGCCTATGTTTGTGTACCGCCTTTGCCCTGCAAGAGAGAGGGATGTGTGGTGCAATGTGCCTTGGTGATGTACCTGGCTTGTTGAATACCTTGCAGTATGTGGAGGATAAGGTCCTTATGAGGTATTAATTTCTCACTTTAGGAATTCATTTGGCCCTTTGTTGGGTGGGCCACCCAGTGCCACCCCCATTGCTAGTAAAATTGCACTGGGGGCAAGGGGGGGCACTTTCTGGATTTTATGTGCCACCATCCCCCTGCTCACCAACATGACTTCAAATCCAATGGCAGTGGAGCATAAAATCTAGTCCAATAACTCTCTGCAGGACGTCCCGTTGTGTAGTGAACCTCTCTTCCCATGTCCACGTCCTGCATCAAGATATTGAGTGCAGGTCAGCTAACTTGTTACATACTTTATACCCTGTTGCACAGCATTCACTCCTCTTAGTGGTCAGACATTCTTTCCCAACCACATCCTCCATGCTGCAGTTAGAACCTTTCCTTGAAGAGATTATCTGTCTGACTGAGCAATCTGACTTTAAGTGGTGTTGACTAAATTTAAGTGATGTTAACCTCCCATGAACATGGACCTCCTGCTCAGGTTTGCAGCCACTCAGCAACAAGTTCAGCACTGAGCTGCATGCTACTATCACTTAAATTTGTTGAGAGCATAAAGTTTGCTTGCTTCATACATCGCAACAAATGGGTGTGGAATAATCTTGCATCAAAATCCCCATGCCAGATTTTGGACCTCATCCAATTATTCCCTTCCCATGTTGGGCTCTAAATGAGCTAATTTCTGTTGAACACAAGGGATTAAGTCTTGACTTTGTGTGAAAATAGCGAGTCCGCAGCTTTATTCACACCTCCTTATTTCCACTGACTTCAAGAATCAGGCTTAACTTTTGTTGTGCCAGTTTACATCGAGAAGGACAGTACAGGAGATTTAAAAAGTACTTGCATGAGGAGTGTTTGAAAATACAGAGATAAGGGAGACAGAGTAGTGTTCTTTGGTATATGATGTGATGAAGGAGAATTTCATAAAATTACAGATGTAAATGAATGACTGGAAAACTAGTGTTGAAACAGTATTCCTACATTTATAAATAACTTATGTTTTCATAAACATTATTTATACATTTATAAATAAATGTATAAATAATGTTTACGGAAACATCACAAGAGCAAAAATGACTGGTGGAGAAAAGATGGGCTGCATCTTAGAAATTTGCTAGAACTGTATGAAAAATACAACTACTTAGATTGGAGGAGGGTAGGAAGATATCTGGAATGGTCCATTGGGTAGAGGTTAGTCAACAGGAAGGTATGAATGCAGCAACCCTGAATGGGGGTGAAATTTGATGCCCCTTTAAACCAGGTGCTAGGGGTTGTGATGTGTGAAACTTGGACCATTGACTACAATGAGGCAGCGCATAGACTTTAGCTGTCTGCTGTTTTATATGATCGTAACGTTCAACCACTACTGCTGATTGGCTAAGCTCCTGATCAGAAGACCAGTATTGTAAGAACATACGAACTAGAAGCAGAAGTAGGCCATTTGGTCCCTTGAGCCTGCTCCACCATTCAATAAGGTCATGGCTGATCTTTTCATGGACTCAGCTCCACTTACCTGTCCGCTCACCCTAACCCTTAATTCCTTTACTGTTCAAAAATCTATCATAGAATAGAATCATAGAATCCCTACAGTGCAGAAGGAGGTCATTAGGCCCATCGAGTCTGCACTGGCCACAATCCTACCCAGCCCTATTCCCATAACCCCACTTATTTACGCTGCTAATCCCCCTGACACTAAGGGACAAATTAGCATGGCCAATCAACCTAACCTGCACATCTTTGGATTATAGGAGGAAACCGGAGCACCCAGAGGAAACCCACGCAGACACGGGGAGAATGTGCAAACTCCACACAGACAGTGACCCGAGGCCGGAATTGCACCCAGGATCTGTGAGGCAGCAGTGCTAACCACTGTGCCACTGTGCCGCCCTATCTATCTCTGCCTTGAAAACATTCAACAAGGTAGCCTCAACTGCTTCACTGGACAGTGAATTTCACAGATTCACAATCTTTGGGTGAAGAGGTTCCTCCTCAACTCAGGCCTAAATCTGCTCCCCCTTACTTTGAGGCTATGCCCTCTTGTTCTGGCTTCAACCGCCAGTGGAAACAATCTCCCTGCTATCTTATCTATTCCCTTCACAATTTTATATATTTCTATAAGATCCCTCCTCATACTTCTAAATTCCAATGAGTATAGTGCCAGTCTACTCACTCTCTCCTCAGAAGCCATTGTGAGTTGCTCACAGTAGTTAAAGCTAGCCTGGAGTGTTTGAAGCTAGTCAGCTACTTAGAGGGACCAATGGCAAAATACTGCAGATGCTGCAAGTCTGAAATAAAAATGCTGGAAATACCTCGAGGGCCTGGCAGCATTTGTGAAGAGAGGAACAGAATTAATGTTGCATGTCAATGATTTTTGCCCCTTTCTTCCTCTTCCATTTTCCAATCACTTCTAATCTGCGTCAACGTTCTTTGTTTTCCAAGTCATGCTGCATTCTGAGACAAAAGCCTAGTGATGCACCCATGTCTGGGAGCAACTCGTTTGTATTGAAGTTTTGATGTCAACAGAATTCTTTGAGCACTTGCCAAACCACACCTTGTAGACTTTAGCAGCTTTAGCACCACAATTGCAGAATCAAAGCAACAGTCAAAAGAAGTCAACCAGTGACTAATATATAAATCTAATAGGAATAAATCCAAGAGTGTAAGTAAGGTGTGTGAGAACAGGAAAATGATCTTAATAGAAGATTTCCAACAACATGACATAAACTGGGAAAACTCAAGCTGGTTAGATCAGAATTGGTAAATTTACTCAGTGACTGCTTCATGACTCAATGTTTAATGGAAACCATGAGAGATTGTAGTCTTCTTTACCTGGGTTCTACAAAGGATTAGATAATGCTTATTTCATGGAGGTTGTAGCACCCCAGGAGAACAGTGATCACAGAATGATGAAATTTTTCTCGATCTAGAACCTTATTGTACCAAACAGCAGGAACAACATTTCTAACTTTAAAATGGCTCAATATAAAGGGATGTGAGAAAAATTAAGACAAATGGATTGTAAAAGGATGTTTGTCAATAGTTCATTCAGGGACAAATGAAACACATTTAAAGAAACCTGTACAGGCAGATCAAACATAAATCTCAGCTCAACAAGTTTCTGTAGTGTTGTACAAAAGTGAATTCACTTTTCAAAAACTTTCTCATATTGTTAGTTATGTTGTATGTGACAAAATGTTATCTGAGTCTGAAGGGAATCCTGAGAACATGTGTGATTATAAGATTCAATCATTGTCATTGTAGAAAGTACACTGACTATGTGAAGAGGACAGTAAAACTGCTCCATCACATGTTAATGAAATGCTGACAATGCAATAAACAAAGATTTAAGTATTTGCAAAGCTTTGTTAAATTATAGTGAGAAGTTTCACTACACCAGGTTAAAGTCCAACAGGTTTATTTGGAATTACGAGCTTTTGGAGCGCTGCTCCTTCATCAGATGAGTCAAATGATATGCAACCAGTGTCTTGAAATAGATCAGGAAATGCTCAATCTATTCTTTAAGGTGAGCATTGCATGCATAATTGTAAATGGGTAGTAGTTTGCAAAGGTTAATATTTTGTAAACCATATGAATTAATTGCTTTCCATGTCGGTAAACAAATATTTTTCTATTTGCTTCAAATGTGTCTATATACTACAAGTTAAATGTTGAAAGAAATGGATATGACAGGTCCGTGACATGAACTTAAAGAGACTTATAAAAATGTTTGTGACCATCCATGGAAGTTACTCATTGTAACCTGCCTTGATAAATAATAACCACACTCTAACTAGGATCTATATCCTCATCCATAGTTCTATGATCCCAGTTGATGTTACTACTAGATGGGAAGGTCCCAGAATGGAACCCTAGCTCAGAAGGCCGTAATGTTTTACTGTTTTTAACAACAAGAATAAGACATTTATTAAACATGAAAAGTTTGATTATAATACAATACTCCTTCACTCCCCCTTATCTTCACAAATGTACCCAGATTTCAAGGACAATATCCTTCTCTGAAATCAACTGGCAGATGCCACTCAATCAATTTTCCATGGATTTCTCCTTACATTTCCTCCAGTTGATTGTCAGATGAATGTTTCCAAACTGCACTCTCAAAGAAATACACTTTAAAATCTTCTTTCAAATAATGTTTTCCCTCAGCTTTTTTCATCAAGAATCCACCTCCAGGTCTTCTAACTATCCTTTCAAGCAAGGCTTCCTCACCACTGTTTTAAGAAGGACCCATCTCCAGGTTTTCCAACACTCCTTTCAGAATTCCTTTGTTTAGATTGTTTTAATCTAGAATGCTTTTACACAAATTCTGATGCTATATCAGATTATCAGATATAATCTATATCAGATTATCAAGTCCTGTACTTCCTGAAAAAAATGAAACTGTTGCATAGTGACACAGGGGCACTGCAGTGGCACAATGGTTAGCATGGCTGCCTCATTGCACCAGGAACCCAGGTTCAATTCCGGCCTCAGGTGACTGTCCGTGTGGAGTTTGCACGTTCTCCTCGTGTCTGCTTGGGATTCCTCTGAGTGCTCCAGTTTCCTCCCACAGTCCAAAGATGTGTAGGTTAGGTGGATTGGCCATGGAAAATTGCCCCTTAGTGTCAGAACAATTAGTAGGGTAAATACTTGGGATTACGGGGATGGGGCCTGGGTGGAATTGTTGTCAGTGCAGGATCGATGAGCCAAATGGCTTCCTTCTGTGCTATAGGGATTCTATGATTCTATGATTCTAATCACAGTACAATTATGGTCCATTTCCTCCTGGCACCCCAGTGCCAGATATGGAGGTACCCTGAAGATGGACTGGGGAATCCCTCTCGGATGTTCCCAGGCAAGGCTTTACATGACAATTTCCCTAAAGTGCTAACTTCCCCGAGACAATTGCACTGGGCTAGGAACCATCCAACAAAATGATTTAAATTGCTAACTTTGGATGGTTCTGCCAGTCTAGCTACACTGAAAGAGTTAGAAGGAATTTCAGCGTAACTATTTTAAACACCTAGATTGAGCCCAGCAATGGACATCTCCACAGTTGTGGCACAATAACACAGTGGTTAGAACTGCTGCCAGGGACCTGGGTTCAATTCAGGCCTTGGGTTACTGCCTGTTACTGTGGAATTTGCACATTCTCCCTTTGTCTGCATGGGTTTCCCCCAAGTACTCCGATTTCTTCCCACAGTCCAAAGATGTGCCGATTAGGTGCATTGGCCATGCTAAGTTGCCCCTTAGTGTCCCAAGATGTACAGGCTAGGTGGATTAACAGTGGAATGCCCTGTTAGAGAGCTGGAGCAGACTTGATGAGCTGAATGGCCTCCTTCTGCACTGTAGGGATTCTATGATATTCTATGACTCTGGACCTCCCCCCACTTCACCCTGAATAATCAGCCCACACCTCAGAATTATCTCTCTGTAGCTCCTATTGCCCCTTAAAAATGGCAGTAATTATATGGGATGAGAATTGTGTCAGAGAGTCTTGACCCAGTTCAGATGTTCCAGGGGATTGCCAAGCTTTTTAGGAGGATAATTCAGGTGTAGATTTTTAGCAGAGGATTTGAGAATGTCCACAACCCCAGATCTATGGAAAGCTGGTAGGAATTCAAATAAACAGCTAGACTGATATTTGCATGGTCCTAGCGCCATATGCAAATATTAATATCCCAGAGTGTTTTGTCATTTATTTATCCTTATTAACCTTCAAATTCTTTTCTTAACTAGATACTCATTCAGCTCAGTTAATCAATATTAAGCATTAATGTCTTTTGATGTTTGTCTTTTACAGATATCTTATTCTTTAGAGAAAAAAATCTTCTTATCTTGGGTCTTGCTTGAGGCGTGTTAATTTTGGAACTTTTATACTAATGTCCTCTAGCTCTGAGATCAAGGTAAGTTGTATAACCTGCTTTCATCTGCACAATCCACGCCTGTCAACATTTTAAAGAGCTCGAACGTGCTGTTTTCAATGTCATTTTCTCCAGTGAAAACAGATTCAACGAATCAATACTTTACACAGGAAGTTGTTGTGATAGAATGCACAGCCTGAAAATAGAAGGCGGAAACTTTCAATTGTAACATTCAAGGGGGAATTGGAAAAATACCTGAACAGGAACAATTTGCAGGACTTTGGGGAAAGAACAGAGTGGGGAGGAATTGATTAATTACATAGCTCTTTCAAAGCATGATGGACCAAATGGCCTCCTTCTGTGCATTATCGTTCTATGATTCTTTATCACAGTTAGAATTGTCTCTACCCTCCTTTGTGAATTTCTTTCAACATTCACAGTCCAAAGATGAGGTGGATTAGGTGAGGTGGATTAGCCATGGTAAATGCATGCGGTTATGGGGACATGGAAGGGGAGTGGGCAGGGGTCTGTGCAAGGGCCTCAATGTTTTGCAATTTATATCAATGATTTAGATGAGGGGAGTAAAGGCAAGATAGCTGAACTTGCAGATGACACAAAGATAGGTAGGAAAGTATGCTGTGAAGTAAACGTGCGGAGTTTTCAGATGGAAATAGATGGGTTGAGGGCAAAAATCTGGCAGATGGGATATAATGTGGGAAAGTGTCATAGAGTTTGCATAAAGGGGTTGTTTCCTGACTGGCATAATGTGATGAGTGTTATGTCATGGGGATAAGTCCTGAGCTCTCAAACTTTGACAATTTATACGGAACTCCATTAGTTACAGGTTGCCATCCTGAAAATGCCCTTCTTATCCCAACACTGTCTTCTATCAGTTAGTCAATTCTCTATCCATGCTAATATACTACCCCTCAACACCATGGGCTATTATCTTATGAAGTAGCATTTGTGCGGTACATAAGGAAGCTACAAATGGACATAGATAGGTTAATTGTGTGTGCAAAAATCTGGCAAATCGAGTATAGTGTGGGAAAATGTGAAATTGGCTATTTTGGTAAAAAGAATGAACAATAAACTTATCTAAATGGTGAGAGATTGCAGAACTCACCTGGGTGTGTTCGTGCATGAATTGCAAAAAGACTGGTATACAGATACAGCAAATAAATAAGGAAGCTAATAGCATGTTATTGTTTATTGTGAGGGGAATTGATTACAAAAGTAGGCAAGTTATACTTCTTTTGTACAAAGCACTGATGGGACAGCATCTGGACTATCATGAACGGTACTGATGTCCTTATTTAAGGAAAGATGCAAATGCATTAGAAGCAGTTCAGAGGTTTACCTGGAATGGGCAGGTTGTTTTATGAGGAAAGAGGTTAGTTGCAGTGGAGTTAGTGCATGCAGTTCTAGTCATCACACTACCAGAAGGACGTGGAAGCTTTGGAGAGAGTGCAAAGAAGGTTCACTATGATGTTGCCTAGTCTCGAGGGCATTGGCTATGCGGAGAGGTTGAATAAATAAACTAGGATTATTTTCACTAGAAAGACGGAGGCTGACGGGAGACCTGAAAGAGGTCTACAAAATTATGAGAGGCATAGACAGGGTGGATAATCAGAGACTTTTTCCCAGGGTGGAAGTATCAATTACAAGGGGGCACAAGGTCAAAGTGGGAGGGAGAAAGTTTAAGGGAGATGTGCAGGGGAAGTTTTTCATGCAGAGAGTGGTGGGAACGTGCTGCCAGCAGAGGTGGTGGAAGCAGGCACATTGGCAACATTTAAGAGGCATTTGGTTGGGTACATGAATAGGGAGGGAATAGAAGGATATGGACCGAGTAAGGGCAAAAGGTTTTTTTTTAGTTTAGTTAGGTCATCATGATCGGCACAGGCTTGGAGGGCTGAAGGGCCTGTTCCTGTGTTGTACTTTTCTTTGTTCTTTACTGGAGTTTTGAAGAGTAAATGGTGACTTGATTGAGACATTTGAGATTCTGAGGGATATTGAAAAGATGAATGTAGAGAAGATGTTTCCTCTTGTGGGAGAATTTAGAACTAGGGGTCACTGTTTAAAAATAAGGGGTCACTCATTTAAGACTAAGATGAAGAGAATCTTTTTCTCTCAGAGGGTTATGAGTCTTTGGAACTCCGTTCCTCAAAAGACAGTGGAAGCAGAATTTTTGAATTTTTTAAAGGCAGAATAAGATAGATTCTTGATTAGCAAGGGGTGCGGGGGGTGGGGGGTGGAGTGGAGAGATGGTGAAAAGCTTTTGGAGGTAGGCAGGAATGTGAAGTTGAATTTACAATTGGATCAGCCATGATCTACTTGAATGGTGGAGCAAGCTTAAGTGGCCAACTAGCCTACTCCTGCTCTTTGATGGTATGTTTGCATGTTCAGTGTTCACCTTCAACCTGATTGTGAAGTATTGCATTTTGGAAGGTCTAATACAGATGGGAAATATACAGTAAATGGCAGAACCCTTAAGAGTATTGATAGGTAGAGGGATCTGAGTGTACAGGTACACAGGTCATTGAAAGTGGCAAAAGTTTTTAAAGTTTATTTATTAGTCACAAGTAAGGCTGACATACACTGCAATGAAGTTACTGTGAAATTCCCCGAGTCACCACAGTCCGGCACTTGTTCGGGTCAATGCACTTAACTAGCACATCTTTCAGAATGTGGGAGGACCCGGAGCACCCGGACCAGAGCACCCGGAGGAAACCCACTCAGACACGGAGAGAGCATGCAAGCTCCACACAGACAGGTACCCAAGCCAGGAATCGAACCCGGGGTCCCTGGCGCTGTGAAGTAGCAGTGCAAACCACTATGCTACCGTACTGCCTGCGCAGGTGGAGAAGGTAGTCAAGAAGGCATACGGCATGCTTGCCTTCATTGGTCGGGCATTGAGTTTAAAAATTGGCAAGTCATGTTGCAGCTTTATAGAACCTTAGTTAGGCCGAATATAGTGTTCAATTCTGGTCACCATACTACCAGAAGGATGTGGAGGCTTTGGAGAGGGTACAGAAAAGATTTACCAGGAGTTGCCTGGTATGGAGGGCTTTAGCTGTGAGGAGAAGTTGGAGAAACCTGGTTTGTTCTCACTGGAACAATGGAGGTTGAGGGGCGACCTGATAGAAGTCTACAAGATTATGAGGGGCATGGACAGGGTGGATAGTCAGAAGCTTTTTCCCAGGGTGGAAGAATTTAAAGTGCGAGGGGAAGGTTTAAAGGAGATGTACGAGGCAAGTTTTTTACACAGAGAGTAGTGGGTGCCTGGAACTTGTTGCTGGGGGAGGTAGTGGAAGCAGATGTGATAGTGACTTTTAAGGGGCGTCTTGACAAAAACATCAATAGGATGGGAATAGAGGGATACGGTCCCCGGAAGGGTAAGGGGTTTTAATTCAGTCGGGCAGCATGGTCAGTGCAGGCTTGGAGGGCCGAAGGGCCTGTTCCTGTGCTGTAATTTTCTTTGTTCTTTGATTTCTGTTCTAGGTTACAGAAATAATTTAAATTCATGATCATTTCCCTTTGGTAATTATGATAAGTCTTTTCACAGGACCAAACATCCTACAGGATAAACAATTCATTTCCACTGTCAAGATAAGATTGGTTAAAAAATGAGAACAAATAAAGTCAATACTTTTGTTGCGATATCAACATCCTGGGGGTTAGCAGTGACCAGAAAATGAATTGGATTAGCCATATAAATACTGTGGCTACAAAAGCAGTCAGAGGCTGGGAATCCTGTGACGACACCACCTGACTCCCCAAAGCCTGTCCACCATCTACAAGGCACAAGTCAGGAGTGTAATAGAATACTCTCCACTGCCTAGATAGTGCAGCACCAACAGCACTCAAGAAGCTTGACACCATCCACCACAAAGCAACCCGCTTGATTGCTACCCCTTCCACAAACATTCAATCCTCCCAACACCGATGAACAGTGGTAGCCATGTTTACCATCTATAAGATACAATGCAGGAACTCACAAAGATTCCACAGGCAGTCTTCCAAACCCATAACCATTATCATCTGAGGACAAGAGCA
This sequence comes from Mustelus asterias, assembly GCF_964213995.1. NCBI lineage: Eukaryota > Metazoa > Chordata > Chondrichthyes > Carcharhiniformes > Triakidae > Mustelus > Mustelus asterias. Next base: position 45,327,117 of record NC_135817.1, read on the forward strand.
GCAGATAGCTGGGAACACCACCACCTAGAGGTTCCCCTCCAAGTCATTCATTATCCTAACTTCAAAATATATCACCATTCCTTCAGTGTCGCTAGGTCAAAATATTGGAACTCCCTCCCTAACAGCACTGAGGGTACACCTACACTACATGCATTGCAATAGTTTAAGAAGGCAGCTCATCACCACCCTCTCAAGGGCAATAAAGAATGGGCAATAAACACTGGCCTAGCCAGTGATACCAACATACGATAAATGATTTTTGTTTAATCTCAAAGTAGCCATTATCCACATGGAACACATGGAAAGATAACTCATGGTGGAAACATAAGGACACGCTAACTGATTTAGTAGGTGAACACAATGCAAATAGTGAGTGAAATATTTGCTACAACGTCAACACCAATTGAGGACTATTGGTGCAGTGGGTTGCATCCCTGCTTCAGAGTGAGAAGCTCTGAGTCTGAGTTCCACCCCAGAACTTGGCAGTTCATAACATGGCCAATAAGTTGATAATCAACATGCAAATTCTCCAAACACAGATCAATGTCAGGAAGTAAAAGCAGGAGAGATTCCTGGTCAGCCATATTTTGGAAAGAAACTTGAACCTTTACCATCGCTATCCGTTGTTCCACACTCCAAACATGTGTGTGTTGCCATAGCAACTCGGACACCCTGAATGATTTGTAACACATGATCACCACCAAACACCCGTGAAAATGAAATGCATATGAAAGCAACAGAAACCTTTCTCATTCGCACCTGGCAAAGGTATCATGATCAAGAAATGAAGGCCAATGTTCTCCCAGGTTTTCACAATGGAACAGCCGCTGCTATAGTTATCCTTGGGAAAAGCTAAAAACTATGAGACCTCCATTCAACTGAAAGTGATTCGTACCATAATCTAAAGACTTGATGACAACTTGTGTTATTGGTATTATTATGATCCCAGCTGCTGTTAATAATGGACAAGTCAGATCCGAGAGTGAAACCTGACTTGATAGATCCTAACTTTTTTTAAGGAAAGATACTGAACAAATTAGAGTCATAGAGTCGTACAGGTTTATAGCATGGAAATAGGCCCTTCGGATCAACTTGTCCATACCATCCTTTTTTAACCCCTAAGCTAGTCCCAATTGCCCGCATTTGACCCATATCCCTCTATACCCATCTTACCCATGTAACTGTCTAAACGCTTTTTAAAGACAAGATTGTACCTGCCTCTACTACTATCTCTGGCAGCTTGTTCCAGACACTCACCACCCTTTATGTGAAGAAATTGCCCCTCTGGATTGTTTTATATCTCTCCCCTCTCACCTTAAATCTATGCCCTCTAGTTTTAGACTCCCCTACCTTTGGGAAAAGATATTGACTATCTGGCTGATTTATACCCCTCATTATTTTATAGACCTCTATAAGATCATCCCTAAGCCTCCTGCGTTCCAGAGAAAAATTTCCCAGTCTATCCAGCCTCTCCTTATAACTCAAACCATCAAGTCCTGGGAGCATCCTAGTAAATCTTTTCTGCACTCTTTCTAGTTTAATAATATCCTTTCTATAATTGGGTGACCAGAACTGTACACAGTATTCCAACTTTGGCCTTACCAATGTCTTGTACAACTTCAACAAGACGTCCCAACTCCTATAAGATCATAAGACCATAAGACATAGGAGCAGAATTAGGTCATAAGGCCCATCGAGTCTGCCCCACCATTCAATCATGGCTGATATTTTTCATCATCCCCATTCTCCTACCTTTTCCCCATAACCCCTGATCCCCTTATTAATCAAGAACCTATCTATCTCTGTCTTAAAAATGCTCAATGACCTGGACTCCACAGCCTTCTGCGGCAAAGAGTTCTACAGATTCACCATTCTCTGGCTGAAGAAATTCCTCCTCACCTTGTTTTAAAGGATCATCCCTTTAGCCTGAGGTTGTGCCCTCTGGTTCTAGTTTTTCCTACTAGTGGAAACATCCTCTCTATCCAAGCCTCACAGTATCCTATAAGTTTCAGTAAGATCCCTCCCTCATCCTTCTAAAATCCAACAAGTACAGACCCAGAGTCCTCAGCCGTTCCTTATATGACAACCTCTTCATTCCAGGGATCATTCTTGTGAACAACCTCTGGACCCTTTCCAAAGCCAGCACATCCATCCTTAGATATGGGGCCCAAAACTGTTCACAATACTCCAAATAGGGTCTGACCAGAGCCTTATACAGCCTCAAAAGTACATCCCTGCTCTTGTATTCTAACCCTCTCAACATGAATGCTAACATTGCATTTGCCTTCCTAACTGCCAACTGAACCTGCACGTTAACCTTAAGAGAGTCTTGAACAATGACTCCCAAGTCCCTTTGTGTTTCTGATTTCCTAAACATTTTCCCATTTAGAAAATAGTCTATGCCTCCATTCAATGTTCTGACCAATGAAACCAAGCATGCCGAATGCCTTCTTCACCACTCTGTCCACCTGTGACTCCACTTTCAAGGAGCTATGAACCTGTACCCCTAAATCTCTTTGTTCTATATCTCTCCCCAACACCCTACCATTAACTGAATAAGTCCTGTCCTGGTTCGATCGACCAAAATGCATCACCTCACATTTGTCTAAATGAAACGCCATCTGCCATTCAACAGCCCACTGGCCCAATTCGTCAAAATCCCATTGCAATCCTAGATAACCTTCTTCATTGTCTACTATGCCACCAATCTTGGTGTCATCTGCAAACTTACTAACCATGCCTACTAAATTCTCATCCAAATCATTAATATAAATGACAAGTAATAGTGGACCCAGCATCGATCCCAAATTCACAGAAGTTTGCTGATTAACTTTTAATACAAAGAATAAAATATGTTTTAAAACAAATAAAGTAAACAGTATTACACCAGAATAACAAATTGGAAAGATCTCAATACAAACACATGAAGATTATTCAAATTCCCAGTATTCCTATTACTCCAGCAATATCTTTACTGCCACACTAGCAAATAGTTTCTTCCAGTGAATTCCTGAGCATTCACTTGATGCTTCGCATCTAACTTGTATCTCTCCCCAAGACACCCAAAAACTGCACTCTAAACTCATGTTTCTTCACCTGCAGAGCAAACAAATTATCACTTTACTGAGCCCCATCATTGACTACTATTCAGTTAACTGCTGCCCCAGTAGCCTTGCAGCCTTTCTCCTTGAAGTGCTCACAATCCCTGTCTTCTCTCTGTGATACACACATCAAAATCACCCTCGCTCCACCTCTTTTTTTTCTGTATCCATGTCACTGGATCACTGTCACTAGGCAATGGTAAAGGTTTTCTCCATTGTGATTTTTTCCAGAATCACTGCATGTTCAACCCCTGTTAACCCATCTCTTTAACCTCAGGGGTTGTAAGACTTCATTAAAAATGTATATAGATAAACAAACCCAAAAGACCCATTTAGTCACAACTGTATCCAAACATCCAGACACCAAGGTTCATAAGCAAATCTTAAATGAAATTGAAACCATTTTTACTTTTCTTAACAATAATCAACTTAAATTTATTCACTGTTCATAACAGTATCTGTTCCTGACAGCCCGGGCATCCTAACACTCTGAATAACCTCTTTCTATTGCTAATGACTGTGGAATTTTTTTTCCAAATGTCATTGTATTCAGCTCGCTACAAATAATATTATTTTTTATTAAGATTTACACATGTTTGCTATAGAGATTAGAGTTACTGAGAATTTAAGATTAAACCTGGATACAGATTGATAATTATCTGAAGGAAAGGAACCAGTGGGTACTAATTAGGGCAGTAATGTCAGCATGAGGAACTAGTGATTGGCAGCACCGAGGGATCAGCCTGGACTCTCACTGTTTCCAACCTGCATTAATGAATGGATTCAGAAACCCAATGTGAAGTGTTAAATTCACACATTAAACCAAAATGGGAGAGAGGAGAAGGGAGTGAACAGGGCAACTGAATCATAGCCAGGGACCACAAAAGGATTGAACAGCATTTGTAGATGAAAGTTAAAACAGGGATGGTGTAAATTTTTCACTTTTGATTTTGGGATTCTCTATGAGCTCATTATTAGCTTTAGCAAGTTAAAAAAAAACTACTCAATCTTCATTGATCCATTTTTGGACTTGTAAAAATTCTCAGAGTAGTTCTAAATTCATGCTCGTCCCATTTTCTGTACTGTAAACTCACCAAACATTTTACTTATTTCTAGTGTTATGCTAAGATTGTTGAACAGAAGAGTGTTTAGCCCAAAATGCTTACAGAAAAACAAGTATACCAGTTACCCTGCCACTCACCCACTAAGCTCAATTGTTCATTTAAATACAATGCAAACCCTAAATTGCATCTGCAGGTACAGGAGCAAGATCTTGCAATCAGGGTCCAATGTTATGGCTAGTCTTCTGGTCAAATGAGGTATATAAATATATTAATCAATATAAATTAAAAATGGGTAAGATCATAAACTTGTGCCCATGGGCAGAAAAGCAGAAATTTCCTTCTTCGAAGTCAAAAGGGGTTTCCAGGATTGGAGAAAAATTCCCCCCACCCACTCCCCACTCCCCTTTCAAAGTTGACTTAAGAGATGCAAAGCACTTCAAACTGTGTTTCCAGTTTCTCATTAAATGATGTCTGTTTGACACATAAATGATGAATTAAAATGATTCTTGAATTTTTGCACTGCATTTGACACTTGAATTTTTAAAACTGACAGTTTAGCAATATTTCATAAATGTAATTTAGAGGGGGAAAATCAAGTTCATGGCCCTGATAAAAGGTGACAGCTACCATGGTCAAAATATGTGCATAATAAAGGCTTGCATTTTTAAAGTATTTTTCTGCTGTTTAAGTCAGTAACAATTTATTTCTGGCTATTTTCTGCTTGACTGAATTTGTGCTGATTTTGGTCTATTTTTTATTTATTTTTTGCCTTTATCTAATTTCCTGTTGCTTGTAGCTGCAGTAAATTTATTCGCAATGGAATCTTCTAACAGTTAAAAAAAAAAGGACCCCGTGGTTGGTATATTTTGAGGCAACTGAAGGCAATGAGCTGCAATAATAATTGGATATTCTAATTTTCTCTTTGCCTGAAAGATGGGAGTACAATAATAATTAGTTAGGAGGTTTTCATGTCAGTAAGAGAAAACTACGGGAGCTGAGGGACACTAAAGGACTTAAAATATATGGAGATAGGGTGGAAAAGTGGATTTGAGGAAGATCAACTCTAATCTTATTGAATAGTGGAGCAGGCTCGAGGGGATGTCTTGTTCTTATTTCTAGTTTTCTTACTAAGTTATCACTCCATTGCGTATTTGCAATTTTAGATAAAGCTTTACAAGTTTATGAATAAACACATTTGCAGGCATGCTTTTCATTCATTTTATTTTATTTTCTGTGGCTGGAAATGCTGGATTGGTGTTATAGTGTTAGTCTTTGTTTTTCAGGGAACAAAACTATCCTTCATGAAGCATTAAGATAAAGTAGTCCACCTAAAAGAACAAAGAACAGTACAGCACAGGAAACAGGCCCTTCGGCCCTCCAAGCCTGTGCCGCTCCTTGGTCCAACTAGACCAATCGTTTGTATCCCTCCATTCCCAGGCTGCTCATGTGACTATCCAGGTAAGTCTTAAACGATGTCAGCGTGCCTGCCTCCACCACCCTACTTGGCAGCGCATTCCAGGCCCCCACCACCCTCTGTGTAAAAAACGTCCCTCTGATATCTGAGTTATATTTCGCCCCTCTCACCTTGAGCCCGTCACCTCTCGTGATCGTCACCTCCGACCTGGGAAAAAGCTTCCCACTGTTCACCCTATCTATACCCTTCATAATCTTGTACACCTCTATTAGATCTCCCCTCATTCTCCATCTTTCCAAGGAGAACAACCCCAGTCTACCCAATCTCTCCTCATAGCTAAGACCCTCCATACCAGGCAACATCCTGGTAAACCTTCTCTGCACTCTCTCTAACGCCTCCACGTCCTTCTGGTAGTGCGGCGACCAGAACTGGACGCAGTACTCCAAATGTGGCCTAACCAGCGTTCTATACAGCTGCATCATCAGACTCCAGCTTTTATACTCTATACCCCGTCCTATAAAGGCAAGCATACCATATGCCTTCTTCACCACCTTCTCCACCTGTGTTGCCACCTTCAAGGATTTGTGGACTTGCACACCTAGGTCCCTCTGTGTTTCTATACTCCTGATGACTCTGCCATTTATTGTATAACTCCTCCCTACATTATTTCTTCCAAAATGCATCACTTCGCATTTATCCGGATTAAACTCCATCTGCCACCTCTCCGCCCAATTTTCCAGCCTATCTATATCCTGCTGTATTGCCCGACAATGCTCTTCGCTATCCGCAAGTCCAGCCATCTTCGTGTCATCCGCAAACTTGCTGATTACACCAGTTACACCTTCTTCCAAATCATTTATATATATCACAAATAGCAGAGGTCCCAGTACAGAGCCCTGCGGAACACCACTGGTCACAGACCTCCAGCCGGAAAAAGACCCTTCGACCACTACCCTCTGTCTCCTATGGCCAAGCCAGTTCTCCACCCATCTAGCCACTTCTCCTTGTATCCCATGAGCCTTAACCTTCTTAACCAACCTGCCATGTGGGACTTTGTCAAATGCCTTACTGAAATCCATATAGACGACATCCACGGCCCTTCCTTCATCAACCGTTTTTGTCACTTCCTCAAAAAACTCCACCAAATTTGTAAGGCACGACCTCCCTCTTACAAAACCATGCTGTCTGTCACTAATGAGATTGTTCCATTCTAAATGCACATACATCCTGTCTCTAAGAATCCTCTCCAACAACTTCCCTACCACGGACGTCAAGCTCACCGGCCTATAATTTCCTGGGTTATCCCTGCTACCCTTCTTAAACAACGGGACCACATTCGCTATCCTCCAATCCTCAGGGACCTCACCCGTGTCCAAGGAAGCGACAAAGATTTCCGTCAGAGGCCCAGCAATTTCATCTCTCGTCTCCCTGAGCAGTCGAGGATAGATGCCATCAGGCCCTGGGGCTTTGTCAGTTTTAATGTTCCCTAAAAAACCTAACACTTCCTCTCTTACCTAGTTTGTAAGACTCTGGTAAGATATATTTCTGCTGCTATTTTTAGTTTTCTGATATATCCTAATTACTTTGTTATGTCCACAGTAAGGAACATTCATATGACATGAGGCCGCTGAGCTTAAGGTCTTCTGAAACTGACACATGTGAAGCTCAGAATGGTGATCGCTTGATGTTGATTCAGTCGGCGGAATCAATGTCAGTATGCTCAATGTCATCATCAGGGCTTGCTTTGGAACACAGAAAAGCAGAAGAAAATACAGCAATTTTATAACGATAATCATATAATGGCCGAAATTTGCACTTGTAATGATGGAGAAATCATCAGTGTTCACTGTCATTACCTTGTGAAACTGATGTGCATTTCTGGGGTTACGTGTGAAATCCAGAAGTTTCCGCAAGTGATTCCTCGGTCTTCAACATGGCACACTGTCTGCACATCTGGAAATCTTAGAAATCACTTGCTTTCACCTGAATGCATTCACTCTTTTGTCATTCATCCCATTTTTAAAAAGCTTGAAAATGTTATGCCTTGTTCAATGGGCTTTAATTGAGTTTTTAACAAGGTTTTAAGTCAGAATTCCTGATGTGAAACTTCCCTGGCCCTGAAAAACTCATTTCATATTTTGAAATACCAAATTTCCTCATCATGATTTAAATTTTAAAATATTGAGGATTGCTTATGCAATGTGAGCAGTTACTTTAATTTCAACTTTATGCCTCAATCATTATTTTACCTTCTACAAAATTTATAAAAAACTAAACATTAAAACTTTCCTTTTAACTCCTGATTTGTTATTTGATAAAATTCTTAAATTGAATAGATTGCTTGACAACATAATTATTGCTGGATGCCAAAGATCCCCTGTAGCAGGTACCAGAATGAAAATAACATCAGGAAAAGTGAAATTCACACTACAGAGATCACTAGATTTTGTCCGGAACTCTCTTTCATATCAGCAATGTGTGTTGCTATCTTGCCAATAATCACAAGACCTGGACCATTGTTTTTAAAACCCCGCTAATTGTCTTCCAAAGTATTTTAAAGGTTGTGACTCATGCCAAAACATTTAGAGTTCCAATGCCTCACAACAATCTCCATTCACAATGTATGAGATGAGGCAGTGAGGGGACTAAATTGGATAGAGCCTGATGTACAGTTAGCCTGTGATTGTTGGCATACTCCAACTAAAACGTGTTTCATAGAATCCCTACAATGCAGAAGGAGGCCATTCGGCCCATCAAGCCTGCACTGACAACAATCCCACCCAGGCCCTATACTTGTAATCCCACGTATTTACCCTACTAATCCCCATGACACTAAGGGGCAATTTATCATGGCTAATCAACCTAACCTGCACATCTTTGGAATGTGGGAGGAAGCCAGAGCACCTGGAGGAAACCCAAGCAGACATGGGGAGAATGTGCAAACTCCACACAGACAGTCACCCAAGGCTGGAACCTGGGTCTCTGGCACCATCAGGCAGTAGCGCTAACCATTGTGCCACCATGCTGCCCTTTGCTAAATGTTGTCTGTTCATTTGCATGATTTCTATGTGCAGCCAGAGGTAACTGCACTATTGATTGGCTGCATTATTCAACAGGAGCCCCAAAATCAGGGGGAGGCTCTGCATACTGATTTATATGTTCAACTGTCCAAGTGGCTAGAGTATTGAACTTCAAATTTGGCAGCATTGATGTTAAATCAGTGTTGCACAATGATTGATATCATGATCGATCCAATTTTCATATTTCCTGTGAACATACATTGCGTGTGTGCTAACGCTTTCACTAAGATGGCATCCAGCACTACCCAGTCCAATTTCTTGCCTAAATGTCAGCAAGATTTGACCAGAGGAGCGTCACAGCTAAACCCAGTCATGTCATTACCTTTGACTGCAGAAGTCAGTGGATGGAAAACAAGAATAGGATCTATGTAGCTCAGATTTGTCAGTTTAACTGCTTCTTGAGTAAAGTACAGCTAACTCAGCACACGCCAAGAGTTATATGTTTGATTTTCCTTCAAAGAAGGCAATAAGCTGAACTTCCATCTGTTTAGCTTTATCAATTCATGATAAGTTCATTCTCTTGCATGTGTTTTGCCTTACATGTTTTGATCATATGATACTTACCAATGAAGACTATGGTACACTGCACAAGTTGGTGTGACAAATTGCATCGCACTGGGAACAATACAGACAGATAGGTTCACTGATCTGTTTAGGTTTGGCACTAAAGTTTGGTTGGGCTCAGAGGAGTAGGGGAGCAAGGGAGTTGCAATGGAGATGAATAACACCAGGAAAATTAATTCAAGCTTGTTTTTCAGTTCACTAAAGAGGAACAGCAGCCAGCTTGGAAGCTTAATTAGTGATTTCTGATCACATAATGACATTTTAGGCAATTATTATTTTACCACCTCACACAAAGCTCTGTGAAAAGCAAGATTATCTATCATGTCCCTGAAATTGTATTCTCTTTATCATTTGAAGTTAAACATTGTTAATATCAGATTCAGTAATGCATCTTTCCCCTTCAAGCGAAATGTAGAAACTCTTTATACTGTACGACAACTCACCTGTCCTGTGTTAACATTGTAATTGTTAATGAGACCAATAATAAGCATAACATTTCATCTAGCTGAATGAAAGGGGGCATTGAACTGATAAATTAACAGAAACTAAAAGTGGAATTTAAATTTTATACTAATCTGACACTAGTAGCCATTTCAAATGCCCTGTAGCTTTTTTTGTGATGTTTCTGCATAAAATCCATAAGCTGACAGAAAGAATGCAGCATCTCTCTTGGATCAAAGTTGTTATGGATATTAGTGCTGCAAATAAAAGCTATTATTACCATGGCAAAGCTTAGCTTTCAGACTACAAAGAGAGATTTTATTAAAGGCTCTACCCTTTCTTATTAAAGATGAATTTTTGACCATAGTGAGGTCCTCCAGGGTTAATAATCAAAATTCAAAAACTATTGCCAGTCTCCTTTCTAAAGAGATGTGAGGAATAAGTTTCTAACTTCACATTCCCATTGGGGAACATAGGCCCAGCAGATTACAATCAGCCAGTTTACTTACTCAGCATGGAGGTGCCAGGAGTTCATAATTCCCACCCTTTCCCCTCCAAACTGGTGAGACAGCAAGGTTATCTCCCCAAAGTGGTGAGGCCCTTTTTTACAGACATATGTTGTCCCTTATTTGTTCACATAGTCAGTGAAATCAGGTATTCGAGTCTCATGCTGCATGCTGGAGAACTGTGGTCAACGCTTCCAATGTTTATGTGCCACTCTTATAGACACTTCTCTGTGTCAATGAAATATATGGAAAGGATACTCGGGTGGAAGGTAGAGAACAGGAATTTTAAATGAGTGTTGCGGGTGGAACAAGATGAGACAAGAGATGGGTGGGGTAATTGGCATGAGAATAAGATGGGGAATTTGGAGTTCTGCTCATGAGTAGGATGTCAGGAGAGATACAGAGCAATACTGCAGGCTTATCTAAGAGGGAGCTGAAACTTGGACAATGGCAAGAAAGTCAAGGAATATCGGCAGGTTGAGCTAGAGATTTAGGAAGGCGGTGTTACCTGAGAGGGGTGCGACCTGCTCTCCAGTAAAATAATTGAATGAGGCTGCGTGCTTCAAACTTAAACTGAATTTTACTTTTTAACTCCTGCAGGCTGGGTTTCCCAGAGATCAGGGAACCCAGCAACTAAAAGAAGATGAGTTCAGGCAAAACAATCAATTTATTTCCTACACAACACAGCTTGTGAGCCACAAGGAGCAAGAGTGCTTCCCCCAGCCTTACAAGCTAACAGGCTTCCCTCTATTGAACGCCCTGTTTGAATCCCTGCTCAAACACAGCTTTGCACCAAAACAGCAACTTCTAAAGTTTACTCCATAAGCAACTTTCCTTCATACAAAACACATGAGCTAAGCATTCCCATCCTCCAGAAACTTGGAAGAATGTGGATCATGGCATGTTGGCACCTGATGTTCATTCTTTAATCCTCACTCCTATCAAACATGACTAAAAAAATGTGCATGAATTTCAAATTCTGAATATTTTGTGTCAAATCTTTTTCACTCATAATTAAGTTGCCATCATTGCAGCTCAGTTCACTTCTTATTGGTCCACGAAAACAAAGAGACTTTTTTCCATACGCTTCGTTCAAACCTTGGTTTTCATAGGTGAAAAAATTTTGATTTGAACTCTCATTAAGTACACCGCTGATGAACCAGGGGTAATGACAGAACCAAAAATGGTTTGATTTGCATTAATGCATGGGCAGAGAATATTGTAGGAACAGGAATGAGTACAGATTGATTGTATTAATGCATGGTTAGACAATAGGTTTCAATTATTACTCTCAGTAAAATTGAAGATTGCACAAGTAGCACTCTTAACTATTGACAAATGAATTGAATCAAATATTATGGTGCACACACAAGAAATACTAATAGAAAAGAAAGTCTGCAAAATATTTTCTTTTGCTGGGTTTCATTGATTTTAGTGCTCTGCAATTTTTTATGTCCAGTAATCTGGATAATTTAGTTTCATGAGATTTCACTGTCATTTAGCTTTATATGAAGTGCTAGTGCATTAAATGATATATAATTCTGTCTGTCAGAATCTGTTTTGGAGATGACGAGCATGGTTTTCATTAAAGTTGTTGGATTTGTCCACTCCCATTACTTGTGTTTACATCAGCATTAACATATTTAATGATTAAGGGCACATATGTTTACAGTGAAGAAAAAGGAATTGCATATTTAAAATAATATGACCATCTAATGTTTTTACCTTCTCCCCCAACTTTAAAAGTCTCCTCGAAAATTTACTCTTTGAGCACCATGACTTTACTCACCTACTTCCTGCCCATTGTTCATTCTTCTGACTTTGGAAAGCACCGTTAGCTGTTTCGTGTTGTAATATATTTTGTGTTGTAATGTGAATGCCCTTCATAAACGTACATTGTTTCTTCAGTTATTGTATATTATATCTGTCTTCTTCTTCTTAGGCAGCCCCTCAGGATTGAAGATGATTCACTTCTACACCAGTTCAATGGGTTTTGAAATGGCTGATAAGTCCAATGCAGACTTTGCCACATGTGGGACAGGTGATGCCTGAGGGTCTCTCCGACACCTTGATTCTGCCTCTGCTTTTCCTGATCAAGTCTCTCAATGTGTTCAGTGGCTTCCCAAATAAACTTTCTCCATTTTGCCAAAGCTTGCTAGAACAAGCACCTGTGAAAAGGTCCCTGGTGTCTCTACAAGCAAGCATCCTGTGGGTGATTTTCCAGTCCCGTTCATGGTGAATGGAAATCCTGTTATAGCTGGAAACTCTTGCGAGAGGGCAATAATGGAATTCGTATGGGTAGATCTCAAATTTTCCCCATCCCCGCCAGTGATGTCATCAGGTTCATGTCCAGCGAGAGGGTGAACATGATTATCATGGATTAACATAGATTTAAATATTCAAAAAACAGCTTTACAGGGTCACCGGATGCTTCCGGGTTCACCGTATGCTCCTCCACACCGGTGTGACTTTACGCAGTGGGAATCACTACTAATTTCCAAAAACAGAAACCAGTTATGATGAACACTCCAGGGGCATGGAAGCCAGTGTAGTCCCCAGTAGGCAAGGGCATGGCAGGGCAGGGTCTATAGGGAGCAGGGCCTATAGGGGTAGGGTCTAAAAGGGGCAACCCCATAGTGGGGGTTCACTACATGTTGGGGGGTGCACGGCAATAGGGATGGCACCTATACGCCCTGCTTTAAAATGGCAAAGTGTCATAAGATTTGGAGATAAACGCAGCCTGTTTCTCTGGGTGAAACATGCCAGTTTTCAGTCAGAACCTAACATTTTGGCCAGAATTCTCCAACCCACTGCCGCTGTCAGCGAGAACGGAAAATTTGGCGCTCAGCCAATTCTCCATTCACAGCAGCAGGACCAGACAATGTCGGAGAATTCCAGCTTTTGCCAATCTTAGTAAAATCTCACCCATGTCTGGTTTGATGATAACGACTAAGAGATACAGAACCTGATCGAGCATAAGTACAGAGCTTTCACAGACCAGAATCTTCACCACACCTCAAGAGAAAAGCTGAAATCCTACAGGCAGCTGAAGGCAGTGGAGCAGCATAAACCCATGACATAAAGAACAATTGGTAGATATAAAACGTATGATAGATTCAACAATTTGCAGATACCAATGATTTCTTCAGCGCTGTCCAGATAATCTATGGCCCAAGCAGTCAAGGGCCAACCCAGCTGGGAGCCAAACCTGGAGGGGCGCTCTTCAAGGGCAGGGAGGTAGTTCGCACACACTGAAGAGAATGCCTCAACGGAGAGTCAGTGCCTGATTCTCCAACTTCTTCTGGTGGCAGGCAGGAATCCCAGTGCCCCGGTGAATGGGGCATCGGCCAAAAATCCCCAAAAAGCACGAGGTCTCTTGAGATTCACCCAACCCATCGTGCTGGCCCCAATCAGGTTTCTATCCAGAGTGGGTGGCAGCTCAATAATTATGCAAACCCCACTCATTTGAATATCATTAGTGGGTTTGACAGGCCATTCACCAGCCTCCCACCATTCACCCAGCCCGCCAGCGGGAACGGCACCGGGCTTTACACGTGCTACCCACAAGCGGTGATATGGTGTGCTGGACCCCGAGGGTCCATGGACCTCAGGAAGGCACCACCTATTCCTCAGAAAAGAAGGGCATCCTTCCTTCCACCACCCAAATCACAGGTCAACTCACTCTGCACTAGGATGGGGGTGTCATGGCTGGACTGTTGCTTCGAGCCCTGGCAGATTTGAAGATCACTCTTGGCATGGTGATTTCAGGCAGTCTTGTGATCAATTTCTGCATTCCTGCCCAGGTCACTTTAATTTATATGTCTTCTGGTCACCTGGCAGGCTTTTGAATCACTGCAGCACTCCATTCTGCAGCAGAGATTTTCCATTCTCTCTGTCAGAAGCTGCAGATGAGAGCAAACCCCTTTGAAGTCCTCTGACAGAGAGATGTCAATTTCACTTGGTCTGGGGTGAGTGGGGGTGGGGGTTGGTTGTTCCATTCCGCATAGCTATGCACTCAGCACCAATGTATGCACACAGCTTTGATTTGATGATCCTGAGGCTTCAGTGCAAGCTGAAATTTTTGAAACTCTCTCCATTCCAATTGAGCCCTTTGATTTCTAACAAATTCAACGTGTGCTGCCTTGAAAAAGATTCCATTCACAGCTCAATGGATTTTTATCACCCTCCAGACACCTGTGTTTATGTTTGTTTCCCTTCACACTTGAATGGATCACAAGTACCCCATTGATCCTGACCGCAATGTTGACAGAGTCTAAGCCTGATTGACAGCCAGTGGCTTCACTTCCTCTTTTGCAAACCACAGTTGTTTTGAAGAAATCAAAGCGGGTGAGTCGGGTCGGGTCACCCTCATGCCTGCGTGGTGTGTGGGGGGGTGGGAGGGGTGACCCGTTATTTGTGGGTGGGGAGGAGGAGAGGATGTCCCTCTTTGGTAAGGGGTTGGTGGTGCTCTCCTGACCAGTAGGGAGGGCACTATTTCATTTTTCTGAGGGCGGGTTGCCTGTCTCTGAATGCAGAGACTAGGGTGCCCTTTAAAAATGGTGACTCAGTCTCAGAACAGCGGGACTGGCCAGAGGGTTGTTCGAAATGAACTTATGAGCATCGTTGAGGTGGGTGAATCCTACCTGAAAGACGCTGCCAGCACCCAGTGGCAAACACTCCCAAATTTCCCGCCGGCGTGGGCATTTAGCCTCAAAACAGGAGAATTTGGCCCTATTATCTTTGACTTGAATGTCTTAAAATCCATTCTTCAATACCCCATCTGCCTCAGTCTCAATACTACTCTGGTCCTGAGCAAAGCTGAAAAAGCCAATCGATAGCTGCAATACACAAGGCTGCTGGAGCAGATGCAACCCCTGCTGAAATTCAGAAACACAGGCCGGAATTCTCTGATCTCACCCACGGCTGGGATTCTCCAGTCCCGCTGCACTGAATGGAAATTTGCTGAGCACTAAATTCTCTTTTCTTGCTGGCAGCGGTAGCAGGGCGTATGAGACCGGAGAATTACGGGCACAGTGGAGGTACACTCTTTGACATGGCTATGCAACCTCATATCTCTCACCTTGGAAGAGAGGTGCATGCTGGGGAATCTCAGGGGTGCTATGATGTTGAAGAAAAGAAACAAGTCCAATGGCAGGAATTACAGAGGAGTCCCCCACCTGACTGACACGCGAAAGGTAATTATAAGGATCTTTCTAAGTCATCTCCTCCCTGTGACTGAGTCACTCTTTCAGAATTATGGTGCGGTTTTCACACATTGAGAGGCAGCATGGTGCGATTTTCACTGTGCGGTGAATTCAAGGTAATTCAATGTAAGAAATACATTAACTTGGGCGGCACGGTGGCACAATGGTTAGCACTGCTGCCTCACAGAGCCACGGACCCGGGTTCAATTCTGGCCTGAGGTAACTGTCGGTGTGGAGTTTGTACGTTCTCCATGTGCCTGAGTGTGTTTCCTCCGGGTGTTCTGGTTTCCTCCCTCACTCCAAAGATGTGCTGGTTAGGTTGGTTGGCCATGCTAAATTGTTCCATAGTGTCAGGGAGACTAGCTGGGTAAATACATGGTTTGATTTGATTTATTATTGTCACATGTATTAACATACAGTGAAAAGTATTGTTTCTTGCGTGCTATACAGAGCATACCGTTCATAGAGAAGGAAACGAGAGAGTGTAGAATGTAATGTCATAGCTAGGATGTAGAGAAAGATCAACTTAATGCAAGGTAGTTCTATTCAAAAGTCTGACAGCAGCAGGGAAGAAACTGTTCTTGAGTCGGTTGGTATGTGACCTCAGACTTTTGTATCTTTTTCCTGACGGAAGAAGGTGGAAGAGAGAATGTCCGGGGTGCGTGGGGTCCTTAGTTGTGCTGGCTGCTCAACCGAGGCAGCGGGAAGTGTAGACAGAGTCAATGGATAGGAGGCAGGTTTGCATGATGGATTGGGCTACATTCACCATCTTTTGTAGTTTCTTGTGGTCTTGGGCAGAGCAGGAGCCATACCAAGCTGTGATACAACCAGAAAGAATGCTTTCTATGGTGCATCTGTAAAAGTTGGTGAGAGTCGTAGCTGACATGCCAAATTTCCTTAGTCTTCTGAGAAAGTAGAGGCACGGGGGGGTTTCTTAACTATAGTGTCAGCATGGGGGGACCAGGACAGGTTGTTGGTGATCTGGACATCTAAAAACTTGAAGCTCTTGACCCTTTCCACTTCATCCTCGTTGATGTAGACAGGTGCATGCTTTCCTCAATGCTTCCTGAAGTCGATGACAATCTTCTTTGTTTTGTTGACATTGAGGGAAGGATTATGGTTGCCGCATCAGTTCACCAGATTCTCTGTCACATTCCTGTATTCTGTCTTGTCATTGTTTGAGATCCGACCCACCACAGTGGTGTCGTCAGCAAACCTGGGGTTTGGGGACATGGGGTTACGGGGATAGGGTCTGGGTGCGATTGTTGTCAGTGCAGGTTCAATGGTCCGAACGACCTCTTTCTGCACTGTCGGGATTCTATGATTCTGTGATAACTTCTTTACAAGGCCTTTTTCGACGTCACAGATGCTTTTAACTCACCACGAAGGCTTACGAAGTATTCTTTTCTTATTTGGCTTTCCTCAGAAATTTGTCACAGCCGCTGTCATACAAGCCATGATCCTCAGCAATGAAACCACCACCACAGAACCTACCTCAGTGAAGACTACAGTCAAATAAGGTTGTGTCATGGCACCAACCCTCTTCTCTAATTTCCTTGCTGTAAGACTGCACCTCACTTCCAGTAAATTACCCAGAGAATAGGCAGGAACTTGTTCAACGTACACTGCCATCAATCCAAAACTAGAATCATTTCAGCCTCAGTCATTGAACTTGGTCTATGACAAGTATATCTGCTGATTCTTAGCGTCATGACATGTGTGTTGTAATTCTATGGCAGATTTGGTGGAATCCTGCAGTATAGCCAAGGGTGTTAAAAAAATGTGCTCAACTGTATATTGCACAATAACAGCTTCTGAGTCACCTTTATGTTAATAAACTGGATGAGTTCCTTGCTGAAATTGACGCTGATGTTAGCAGACTGTCGTCAGATCAGCTAAAATTTGCAGAATGTTGATTTTTTTTTAAAGGGTTGCAGCCATTAGTAGTAAGCAAATGTGTTTGGGAAAACTGGCAATCTGTATTTTAGTCTCTGCTGGTTGCAATACCACAAGTCAAACATAATTAGCCCAGGTCATTTGGCCATCATCAAAAAGACAGTCTTGCTGCTGACCCCAAAGAAAGCTGCCACAAAGTTCAGAGATCTCTGTGGCATCAACTTCAACTTCCCAGACACTTACTACATTCTGGTACAAAGATCAAAGAACAAATAACAGTACAGCACAGGAAACAGGCCCTTCGGCCCTCCAAGCCTGTGCCGCTCCTTGGTCCAACTAGACCAACTATCCCTCCATTCCCAGGCTGCTCATGTGACTATCCAGGCAAGTCTTAAACGATGTCAGCGTGCCTGCCTCCACCACCCTACTTGGCAGCGCATTCCAGGCCCCCACCACCCTCTGTGTAAAAAACATCCCTCTAATATCTGAGTTATACTTCGCCCCTCTCACCTTGAGCCCGTGACCCCTCGTGAACGTCACTTCTGATCTGGGAAAAAGCTTCCCACCGTTCACCCTATCTATCCCCTTCATAATCTTGTACACCTCTATTAGATCTCCCCTCATTCTCCGTCTTTCCAGGGAGAACAACCCCAGTTTACCCAATCTCTCCTCATAGCTAAGACCCTCCATACCAGGCAACATCCTGGTAAACCTTCTCTGCACTCTCTCTAACGCCTCCACGTCCTTCTGGTAGTGCGGCGACCAGAACTGGACGCAGTACTCCAAATGTGGCCTAACCAGCATTCTATACAGCTGCATCATCAGACTCCAGCTTTTATACTCTATACCCCGTCCTATAAAGGCAAGCATACCATATGCCTTCTTCACCACCTTCTCCACCTGTGTTGCCACCTTCAAGGATTTGTGGACTTGCACACCTAGGTCCCTCTGTGTTTCTATACTCCTGATGACTCTGCCATTTATTGTATAACTCCTCCCTACATTATTTCTTCCAAAATGCATCACTTCGCATTTATCCGGATTAAACTCCATCTGCCACCTCTCCGCCCAATTTTCCAGCCTATCTATATCCTGCTGTATTGCCCAACAATGCTCTTCGCTATCCGCAAGTCCAGCCATCTTCGTGTCATCCGCAAACTTGCTGATTACACCAGTTACACCTTCTTCCAAATCATTTATATATATCACAAATAGCAGAGGTCCCAGTACAGAGCCCTGCGGAACACCACTGGTCACAGACCTCCAGCCGGAAAAAGACCCTTCGACCACTACCCTCGGTCTCCTATGGCAAAGCCAGTTCTCCACCCATCTAGCCACTTCGCCTTGTATCCCATGAGCCTTAACCTTCTTAACCAACCTGCCATGTGGGACTTTGTCAAATGCCTTACTGAAATCCATATAGACGACATCCACGGCCCTTCCTTCATCAACCGTTTTTGTCACTTCCTCAAAAAACTCCACCAAATTTGTAAGGCACGACCTCCCTCTTACAAAACCATGCTGTCTGTCGCTAATGAGATTGTTCCGTTCTAAATGCACATACATCCTGTCTCTAAGAATCCTCTCCAACAACTTCCCTACCACGGACGTCAAGCTCACCGGCCTATAATTTCCTGGGTTATCCCTGCTACCCTTCTTAAACAACGGGACCACATTCGCTATCCTCCAATCCTCAGGGACCTCACCCGTGTCCAAAGAAGCGACAAAGATTTCCATCAGAGGAAACAGAGGATAGTAGCAACTATCGGGGAATACCAGGATCCAGCGAAAGGAATGTCAACAAGCAGGCTGAGCAACCAATTACATGAAAGAATTCTCATAGACAGTAAACCTGGAAGTAAAGAGCAGTGATTGCCATTCCCTTTTTAATCATTTTACAGAAAGTGAGATAAATATTGGGATGCACAAATGGGATTACGGTAGGGGCAGAAATGTCAAAAACAAACTTTAAAAATACATATTAAAAAACTGTGCCTTTTTTCATAAAAGAAAAATGTAGCATTGCACAAATATAAAATTAGATTTCCAAAGCCAGGGAGCTTATTCAGCAATGATCGCAACTTGCACACACTTAAAAGCCCAGTTACATCTCATTTAACAAGGTGTGATTTACTTGGAAGACCCTACAGCAAGAATAGAGCATAAATTGTGGAAGTGATTTGTAAAAATATTCATCTGTGAGGACTTCAACTACATGCCGTGTGGAAGAGCTGGGGATCACTGACCATAACTTCAATTGCAGCTGATAACTGAAAGTTTTGGTACCCTCAGATTATGAATCAGAAGTTCAATAAAATGTCCTGGCCAATACTTATCCCTCAATTATGGCACTAGATTATCTGGTCATTATCAGATGTTTGTTTTGTTGGAGATTAATGCATGCAAATTGGCTGACTTGTTCTCAACATTCCCACAATCCAAAGGTGTGCAGTTTAGGTAGATTGGCCATGCTAAATTGCCCCTTAGTGTCCAAAGGTGTGAAGGTTCGGTGGATTAGCCATGGTAAATGTGCGGGGTTATGGGGACAAGGCAGAGGGGAAGCCCTGGGTGGGATGCTCTTTCAGAGAGTCAGTGCAGGTTTGATGGGTAATTTGGCCTCTTTCTGCATTGTAGGGATTCTATGCTTCTATGGCTCTATTAAAACAGTAACCAAAATTGAAAAATATTTAATCAGCTGTGAGGTCCTTCAGATCATCCTGAAATTATAAATGGCTCTATATAAATGAGAGTTTGGAATAATAGGAAAATTGGGCGTAGCTTGAGCCTGTATTACAACAAGAGTTTCAATTCTAACAAACCCTTATGGCCCGTTCTGAGGAGAAACAAATTCAGGTAACATGTTGGGTGGAATTCGTCCCCAAAAATTCTAAGTGTCGAATTTGCGTGAAAACTGGAGTAAATCACGCTGATTTTTTCAGTGGGAGTTCAGAGAAGAGTCTTCCACACTCTGTGCACTGCAGAGTGCACTAGTGTGATTCGTTCAGAAATCAGGGGGTGGGGCCTATTGCCATCAAAGAGGCCAGCAGCATCGCACTGAGCGGGCCACTGTGCATGTGCCAAGCGGTCAGCGCCAAGATCGGCGCATGTGCAGTGGCCCTACACTGCTGGCCTCCTGATTGCTGGCCAGCTCGATCTACAGCCAGCCCTGTGACCCCTGCATTGCCAGCTCTCCACTCACCCCATGGCCCGATCGCTGGTCCCCCAAGCATGCTGGAGTCAGCTTCAACCCCACTCCCCACCCCGTAGCCCCTATCTCCTGCTCTCCAGCCCCCTCCATCTCCCCCCTGCAGTCCCGACCCACCCCCCCCGACCCCCCCCCCCCCCCCCTCCGCAGCCACGACCCCCTCAGCAGGCTGCCACCCCCACATAGATGGCCAGCCCCGATCGCTGGCCTCTCCCCTCCCCCCTGATCCTCTCTGCAGAGTGGCAGCGGGGCCCCCACCCCCACCGATCACCCCCTATTAGGCCACGCCCTCAATCAGGCCCCATCCCCACTAGGCCCTGCCCCCTTGGCACTACCCCATGCCTGGTGGGCTGTGCTAAGGTGCCCCCTGGGCATTGGCACTTGGCCCCTTGGGCAGTGCCAGGGGCACAAGCTGGCACTGTCAAGGTTTCAATGACTGGGGCACCAACCGCTGCCTCCTGACCCTCTGTAGGGCCCTGATTGCCCACCTTTCACTCCAGCGTAGTCAGGTTGCCAGCTCCCTGAAAATGGGGAGCTACTCTAAACCCCGCTGGAGTGAAACACACTGGTGGGAGTGGGAGGGAGATGCGAGCAGGCCCAGAAACTCAGACCCGGGCCCGCTAATTGTATTGAAAATATATTTAAATTAGGATTTAAATAACTCATGCGGCTCCTGGCCGATTTTCGTTGCGGAGCTGACATCGCCGGAAATCGGGCGCTGGGAGACACTATCGGAGTGGGATGCCCAGCGTGGATCCTGCGCCGCTGGAATCTCCTGGCCCGCTGTGCTACAAAATTAGCGCAGCGGGTTGGGAGCATCACCCCTGTCATGTTCAGACAGTGGTTGAAGAAGGTTGCACACTTTCAAATATCTGTAATAAATCTTTGGGCAGATAAACAAAGAGCACAGCTCTTTCAAACTGAACAAGCATTCTAATTCTTGCCAGTGTATAATATAGATGAGATATAAGAAAAAGCAGCTTGTTCCACAGGTGTCAGAATTATATGTTTATTGTGTGCTGGTAAAAATGATTGTAGTTTCAGGTCTGATCATGTCCAGTGACATAATGGAAAGTTCTCTCGTCTGTTGATGATAATTGCATCCTATTTGCATTAATCTTCTTCTCATCTTATTTCAAATTGTGGCACTGATTAATTTTAATCAGCGATATATATTGTAGTTTTGATTAAATATACCGGTAGTAGCTCAGGAATTCACAGGAGAGTAAGTTCATTAATATAGCTAAGGTTCAAATTGAAGCCCATAGAATTCTCTGGTCTCTGGTATATAGTTCACATCAAATGTCTCAGAGAGTCCCATTTTCAAACCTTGAGAAATTTTTACCAACCTTGTTCCATTTTTACTTATACTGAAAAAAAGCTGCAGATATTTCCAATGGTTGCATAAGTTTTATGGAAATCTTAAAACGGATCTTTAGGTAGAAGAGCACTCAATGGAATTATTCACCAGTTCACCAGTTTTTCATACCACGGTTCATTTTGTGTTCCTGCCCAAGTTGAATTTCACAACCTTAAGAATCCTTTATGAAAAGAGATTGAATAGCCAGCCATACTGGTCAACAAACAACTGACTTATGACTAAAATCTGGAAAATGACCCAGAAATCTTAACCAGATGTGGAAAAGTCCAATTCTCAGAGAGAGAAGGTTAAAGTTCACTGGCTGCATTCACTGAATGCTATTTTCCAGCAGAGTGGCACAGTGGTTAGCATTGTTGCATCATAGTGCCAGAGACTTGAGTTTGATTCCCGGCTTGGGTCATTGTCTGTGCGAAGTCTGTATGTTCTTCCCGTGTTTGAGTGGGTTTCCTCCCACAGTCCGAAAGACGTGCTGGTTAAGTGCATTGAACATGCTAAATTCTCCCTGTGTGTACCCGAACAGGCGCCGGAGTGTGGCGGCTAGGGGATTTTCACAGTAACTTCATTGCAGCGTTAATATAAGCCTACTTGATACATCCTATCTCTAAGAATCTTCTCCAACAACTTCCCCACCACAGACGTCAAGCTCACTGGCCTATAATTACCCAGGTTATCCTTCCTACCCTTCTTAAATAACGGGACCACATTAGCTATCCTCCAATCCTCTGGGACCTCACCTGCGTCCAGTGACGAGACAAAGATTTGCGTCAGAGGCCCAACGATTTCATCTCTCGTCTCCCTGAGCAGCCTTGGATAGATTCCATCAGGCCCTGGGGATTTGTCAGTCTTTAAATTCTCTAACAAACCTAACACTTCCTCCTTTGTAATGGAGATTTTCTCCAACGGTTCAACACTCCCCTCCGAGACACACCCAGTCAACACATCCCTCTCCTTTGTGAATACCGACGCAAAGTATTCATTTAGGATCTCCCCTACTTCTTTGGGCTCCAAGCATAATTCCCCACTTTTGTCCCTGAGAGGTCCGATTTTTTCCCTGACAACCCTTTTGTTCCTAACGTATGAATAAAATGCCTTGGGATTCTCCTTAATCCTGTCTGCCAAGAACATTTCGTGACCCCTTTTTGCTCTTCTAATTCCCTGTTTGAGTTCTTTAAACTCCAGAGGCACTTCATCAGCCTAAGGTTCAGCATGGGCCTGGCTTTCCACACTCCTCCAAGTGACCACCTCTGGCAGTTGCTCAGGTGCATATGTGGCGCTCTCACCAGGCTGTTAGTCCAAATCTATTCAGTTAGCTGGAGGGCTGGTACGTAATGTGGATCGACACCAACTACGTGGGTTCAATTCCCGTACTGGCTGAGGTTATTCATGAAAGCCTTACCTTTTCAACCTTGCACCTCGCCTGAGATGTGGTAATCCTCAGGTTAAGTCACCACCAGTCGGCTCTGTCTCAAAAAGGGGGAAACAACACAAGGTCCTCTGGGACTTTGGCGACTTTCATTTCATTCATTCATGAGTGAGTAAGCACTGATATGAAATTAGCTGTGCTGGTGGAGGGTGTGGTGGAATAATGTGCTCCTGCACCCTCTAGGGTCTTCTCCCCCTTCTCAGGGGAGGATGATTTGTCCCAGGAGATGACAGTTTTGAGAACAAACATGGAGGCAGACAGCAGAGAGCAGAGCAGAGAGCAGAGCCTAGGAACAAGTGACAGAACAGCAAGCACCCAGAGCCCCATGTAATAGCTGGTGAAATGGAGACGGTTCCGCATGAAGTAGGCATAAGGGGAGTTGCTGTGCTTGGAATTCCAGAGGACAGCAGTGTACCTTGCCAGGCACGAGGCGAGAGCTGAAAATAGTTCAATGAGGAAGTAATTATCATGGCTATCATTGGCTGTGCCATGTCTCTGTTTCACCGAGGCTGCAGGTATCCTTACCACAGATGACAGTGATCCAGAAGTGGATCTGTGCTTCATTTACATGTTTCTGATCAGTCAAAATAGACTTGTAAATAATTTTCATGCTTTATCGATGGTGCATCACTGGATCCAACATAGTTTGTACCAGGAGCTATGACTCATCGCACAATAAGGTTGGACAATAAGTGTTGTTAGCACTTGGTGAGTCTAAAAAAAGTGAAAACTAGAACAGAATAGTTCTAGAACTAGAACAGTGAATAGTTATGCAAAAACAGGCACCAGTGAATTTTCCATTACACAACCTGTGGACAATCTTCTGTCCGACCACTGGGAGCATGGGTTCAGACAGGCAGGGATTAAAAATGCATTAGAAAATAAATCTTTATGGAATGAGCAGTGCATTAAATGGGAAAGCTTTGGATAATAAGCAGTACTGATGTGGCGATGTAATAAGCAGTACACCAGGCTAGTGAGATCAGTGGTGATCAATCTGCAGCTTGGACCCACATGCAGCCCATGTGCTTTTTGAGTGAAGACCACAACATTTTTTGACCATACCCACGTATGGGGTTACCACATTCCGGTAATTTCCAACCAGTTTTTTTTCCTACCGGTGTGACTGAAGTGATACGCACATAAAGGGCAAGAGAAGTGAGGTGCATGCTGATTACACACAACATTGATTGTGAGAGCCGTGCGCTCTTTTTGTGTCCAAAATGTAAATTATTTTGTTTTTACACTTAAAGTTGATGACAGTTCTATTAATATATAAATAATTAAGCATTTTCGAAAATTCGTTGTGAAATATTTGGCATGTATTAAATGTATTTAATCTTATCGATAGGGTCATGGTTAGTGAACAAGCCTGATTTCAACCTTGCAGCCCACTGAGATGTAGGAAGGCCACTCATGCAGCCTACTCACTCGTCTAGGTTGCCCATCACTGAGTTAGATCATGGGCCAGATTCTCTGACCTCACCCGCAGCTGGGATTTTCCAGTCCCGCTGCAGGGAACGGAGATTTGGCTAAGTGCCAAATTTTCCATTCTCACTGGCAGTGGGGCATGCACAACCAGAGAATGATGGCCCAGAGCTACAAACATTTTTTAAAAAGGGAAAAAAAGTTGAAGTATCAGATACAATTTGTCTGTGAAGGATTTCGAATTTATTGAAGCCAGAGGAAGGGATGTTGTGCCTTTGGGCTGGTTAGGTTCACTGGCAGAACCAGCCTGATGGTAATTACATTTTCTGGCAGAAAATTAATTAAAAATGGCAACTTCAATTTATTGCTGCTCTGACCTTTTACAAGAGGAATTGTATTTAATCCCATTGGAAGGTTCTTGAAATTTTAAACAAATATTCCCAGCATAATCCTAAAATGTAAAGTCATCAAACATGAAGAAATTAAGATGTTATGAAGAGAAATAAAGCACAGTTCTGCTGTTTAGGCTAATAATGTCTTGCCTAACACACTAAGTATGATGTTAATTTAATGTTTCTTGTATTTTGGAATAAGCAAGAGGCTAATGTTAAATATGTAAGAAAACGTCAAATAAGATGAAAGCACCCAGGCCAACAAATCTATCACTTTCATAGATTATGCTATAGACTATGCCCTATCAATTTAGTTTACGTAGAAGACACACATTGAAAATAGAAGCAGGAGTAGGCCATTCAGCCCTTCTGGCCTGATCTGCCATTCATTATGATCATGGCTGATCATCTAATTCAAGTAAATAAGGTAAATATGTGGGGGTGGGGCCTGGGTGGGATTGTGGTCGGTGCAGACTCGATGGGCCAAATGGCCTCTTTCTGCACTGTAGGGTTTCTATTAAAAAAAAGATCCTGATCCCACCTTCCCCCCCATATCCCTTCATCGCTTTAGCCTCAAGAACTACATCCAATTCCTTGGTTTCTTGAAATAACGTACTGTTTTCTCAAAAGTTATCAAGAAAATTTATTAAATATATTGTCATCGATAGAACTAAATGATCTTACAAACAATGAATCAGATCAAAACTCCACAATCCTGCCAGATCCTGTCATAAATTAAACAACTATCTGGAGGAGGAGGTGAAGTAATTGAGGGTGTGACCGATAGTGCTTTCCAGTGGCACTTACACTGCAATAACTGCTCACTGACGCTCAGTTTGGGTTCTGCTAGGGCCACCCAGCTCCTCACCTCCTTTACAGACTTGGTCCAAGCATAGAATCTCTACAGTACAGAAGGAGCCCATCTAGTTTGCACTCCCCATAATGCCACACATTTATCATGGTTAATCCATCTAACCTTGGGACACTAAAGGGCATTTTGTTTACCATGGCCAAACCACCAAACCTGTACATCTTTGGAGTTTGGGAGGAAACCAGAGCACCCGGAGGAAACCCACGCAGACACGGGGAGAATGTGCAATCTCCACACAGACAATCACCTAAGGCCGGAATTGAACCCAGGTCCCTGACGCAGTGAGGCAGCAGTGCTAACCACTGTGCCACTATGCCCCACCAAGGGCATGGGACAGCGGACAAACATGGACTAAAGAGTTGAACTCCAGGAATGAGGTGAGAGTGACTGCTCTTGACATCAAGGCAGCATTTGAATGAGTGTGGCATCAAGGAGCCCTAGAAAAACTACAGTCAATGGGAAAGAATCTTTGCTGGTTGGAAGATGGTTGTGGTTGTTGGAGGTCAAGCATCTCAGTTCCAGGCCATCACGGCAGGAATTCCTCAGAGTATGTCCTAGGCCTGACTGCTTAATTAATGACCCTCCTTCCATTATATGCTCAGAAATGAGGGTGTTTTCTGATGATTGCATAATGTTCAGCACCATTCATTATTCTGCTGATACTGAAACAGTCCATGTCTAAATGCAGCAAGACCTGGACAACATCCATAGACTGACATGTGGCAAGTAACATTCAGGTCACACAGGTGCCAGACAATAACCACCTCTAACAAGAGAGAATCTATTTATCACTCCTTGACATTCAACGGCTGAATTCCAACATTATCAACAATCTAGGGATTATCACCAGAAACTGACCAGTCATATAAGTACTATGACTACAGCAGCAAATCAGAGGCTGGGAATTCTGTGGCAAATAAATCACCCCCTGACTCACCATAGCCTGTCCACAAGTCAAAAGTGTAATGGAATACTTGCCACTTGCCTGGATAACTGCAATTCCAACAACAGTCAAGCACCATCTAGCACAAAGCAACCTGCTTGTTTGGTACCCCATCCACCTTAAGCATTCACTACCTCCACCACCGGCACATAGTGACAGCAGTGCGCACTATCGAAGTAATGCATCATGCTCTGCAGCAACTCACCAAGCCTCCTTTGACAATACCTTCCAAACCCACAACCTCTGCCACCTACAAGGACAAGGGCAGAAAATACCTCAGACCATCACCACCTGGAAGTTCCCCTCCAAGCCATTCACCAGCCTGAATTGGAAAGTCATCGCCGTTCCTTCACTGTTGCTGGGTCAAAAACGTGGAATTCCCTTATGTCACTGTGCATGTATCAAACCACATGGACTGTAATGGTTCAAGAAGGCAGCTCACCTCCACCAGGTCAAGGGCAATTAGGGATGGCCTAGCCAGCAGTGCCCATTTTCCATGAAAGAAGAAATAAAAAGATTCTCACGACTCCAACCTTCACCTCTATGCTGGCCTCTGAAGACAATATACTCACTTCTCCCAGTGCAGCAGCAGAGAAGTCATTGGAGAGTGGAATTTAGTTTTAGCTGCAGCACTAACTGTAAAACATTTTGGGCAGACAGGGCACCCGATCCATCAAACCCATAACAAGTGGAAATCGAAAATTGCAGCCCACATTATATCTCCCTTCAATCATCTTTTCTCCAAGAAAAAAAGATCAACTCTGTAGGTATCGCATCATTACTTCAAGCTTTAAATCTTCAGACTAATCCTTTTTGCTCTTCTCTGAGACTTCCCAAAGCACATCACTTTCCTTTTGAACACTGAGTTACTAAAATTGCACACAACAGAACTATTTCAATTTACAGCCACTGATTTACCATTCAGTTTAATGAATGGATGGAAAATTAGACGTTTTTTAGCACACACTTTTGCACCAGCTGGCCTCAAAATCTGATCATGCCACACACATTTTTCATGTACTACTCAGGAATAGGGCCCCATAAAGGCAGGCAGGAAACATATGCATATTTCCAAGCTGAAATGCTCGACCCACTATATTGAATAAGATGTGGAGTTGCTGGCGTTGGACTGCGGTAGGCACAGTAAGTGGTCTCACAACACCAGGTTAAAGTCCAACAGGTTTATTTGGTAGCACGAGCTTTCGGAGCGCTGCTCCTTCATCAGGTGAGTGCAGGATTTGTTTCACAAACAGGGCATATATAGACACAAACTCAATTACAAAATAATGGTTGCAATGTAAGTCTTAATAGGTAATCAAGTCTCTACAGGTGCAGACAATGTGAGTGGAGAGAAGGTTAAGCACAGGTTAAAGAGATGGGTATTATCTCCAGACAGGACAGTTAGTGAGATTTTGCAAGCCCAGGCAAGTCGTCGGGGTTACAGATAGTGTGACATGAACCCAAGATCCCGGTTGAGGCCGTCCTCATGTGTGCGGAACTTGGCTATCAGTTTCTGCTCAGCGATTTTGCATTGTCATGTGTCGTGAAGGCCGATTGGAGGACCCGAAGATCAGAGGCTGAATGCCCTTGACTGCTGAGGTGTTCCCCAACAGGAAGGGAACACTCCTACCTGGTGTTTGTCAAGCGGTGTCCATTCATCTGTTGTCGTAGTGTCTGCATGGTCTCCCCAATGTACCATGCCTCAGGACATCCTTTCCTGCAGCGTATCAGGTAGACAACGTTGGCCGAGTTGCAAGAGTATGTACCGTGTACCTGGTGGATGGTGTTCTCAGATGGTGTTCTGAGATGATGGCATCCATGTCGATGATCTGATCTGTCTTGCAAAGGTTGCTGTGGCAGTGTTGCGTGGTGTCGTGGTCACTGTTCTCCTGAAGGCTGGGTAGTTTGCAGCGTACAGTGGTCTGTTTGAGGTTGTGCAGTTGCTTGAAGGCAAGTAGTGGGGGTGTGGGGATGGCGTTGGCAAGATGTTCGTCTTCATCGATGACATGTTGAAGGCTCTGGAGAAGATGTTGTAGCTTCTCCGATCCAGGGAAGTACTGGATAACGTGTCCCGTGTTTGTTTTCTGAGGAGGTTGGTGCGGTTTTTCATTGTGACGCGTCGGAACTGTCGATCGATGAGTTGAGCGCCATACCCTGTTCTTACAAGGGCATCTTTCAGCGTCTGTAGGTGTCTGTTGCGATCCTCCTCATCTGAGCATATTCTCTCTATATGGAGGGCTTGTCCGTAGCGGATGACTTCTTTAACATGTTTAGGGTGGAAGCTGGAGAAGTGCAGCATCGTGAGGTTATCCGTGGGCTTGCGGTACAGTGAAGTGCTGAGGTGACCATCCTTGATTTAGATGGTTGTGTCCAAGACTGCATCCGATTCCTAAGAGTAGTCCATGGTGAGCCTGATGGTGGGATGGAACTTGTTGATGTCATCATGTAGTTGTTTCAGTGATTGTTCGCCATGAGTCCAAAGGAAGAAAATGTCATCAATGTATCTAGTGTATAGCGTCGGTTGAAGGTCCTGTGCAGTGAAGAAGCCTTGTTCGAACGTCTGCATGAAGATGTTGGCATATTGAGGTGCGAATTTGATCCCCATGGCTGTTCCATGTGTTTGGATGAAAAACTGGTTGTTGAAGGTGAAGGCATTGTGGTCCAGGATGAAGCAAATGAGTTGTAGAATTGCGTCTGGAGATTGGTAGTTGTCGGCATTGAGTACTGAGGCAGTTGCAGCAATGCTGTCATTGGGGAGGATGCTGGTGTAGAGTGCCGAGACATCCATAGTGACGAGGAGTGTTCCTGGTTCAACTGCTCCATGAGTGCTGAGTTTCTGTAAGAAGTCTGTAGTGTCGCGACAGAAGCTGGGGGTTCTTTGTACGATGGGTTTCAGGATGCCCTCGACATAGCCAGAGAGGTTCTCACACAAGGTCCCATTGTCTGATACAATGGGATGGCCGGGTGTGTTGGCTTTGTGTATCCTCGGGAGGCAGTAGAGATTTCCAACGCGAGGTGTACGTGGGATGAGAGCACGGCTGTCCTGGCTGGAGACAATTCACACCTCTTTAACCTGTGCTTAACCCTCTCTCCACTCACATTGTCTGCACCTGTTAAGACTCGCATTCCAACCATTAGCTTGTAATTGAGTTTGTGTCTACTTATGCCCTGCTTGTGAAACAAATCCTGCACTCACTTGATGAAGGAGCGGTGCTTTGAAAGCTTGTGCTACCAAATAAATCTGTAGGACTTTAACCTGGTGTTGTGAGACTACTTACTGTATTGAATAAGGACAAACAAAGCAAAGTATGTTGTTTACTCACACCTGAAACAAGTGTTAGGTCCTTTACATATGCAAATCAAGAGGTTAATGTCTGTTTGAAGTTCCTCTCTCCAAGATTTGCCCAGAGCTGCACTGAGGAAAAGTATCCCTAATAATCACCTGCTACAGAGCAGTAAGTAACTAATCTATATGTAGAGCTAGAACACAAATGTTCTTTCTGATGCCACATTCAAGGTGCTGATTCCTGCTCCAGACCCAAATCCCCATCATCACCATTTGCCACCCTCACTCCAATTTGGAAATCACATGAATAATCTTCAAAAGTAAAATAAAAGTGCCCAAAGTAAGCTACTTTGTGTCCGTAACACTGAAATTCATCACAAACTTGGCTGATCCTAACTGTGAGAGTGTCCCATCTTGAAAACACCAGTTTGTGATGATGTATGGTGTTGTTTACAGGATGTGGAGATGCCGGCGTTGGACTGGGGTAAACACAGTAAGAGTTTTAACAACACCAGGTTAAAGTCCAACAGGTTTATTTGGTAGCAAATGCCATTAGCTTTCGGAGCTGAGAGCAGATATCCACTCCATCTGACGAAGGAGCAGCGCTCCGAAAGCTAATGGTATTTTCTACCAAATAAACCTGTTGGACTTTAACCTGGTGTTGTTAAAGCTCTTACGTTGTTTACAGGAACAGTGTTAGGGGCCACGTGTGACACCCAGTAAGAAAAGTAACCAGCCCAGTCATAGTATAACACTTATTAAAGACTATTTATTACAATAAAGAAAAGACATATATGCATGATGGGGACTATAATAATCTAAGACAGTTACTTTTGAGACTACTAAACACACCCATACAGTTTCAGTAGACATTACTCTTTTTGATCCAAAGTACATTTATGAGATGTGAACTCTTTTAGGGCTTCCCTCTTCCCAAACAAGTTCCAATCCAATAGATATATCAGTAAAAGCTACTGTTTACAATTGAGTAGCTATTCTATGGAACTTCTTGGTTCAGCCAAGATATGGGTTTTAACTGCATCCATAAAGGTTTTCTACACTCTTGCATCTGGTCTGTGTGGTGAACCATTGTTGGTTACCACCAGGAGTGCTGAGCCATGGTTTGGCCAGCACTATGGGTTTGTAGATATGTTACTGTTGGGGTTAGGGTTGGGCTGTTCTACCTGTTAATATAGTCCTATGGTACACTCCAGTTGGCTCCGCCTTCCTGGAGATGTATAAAGGCCACTGCTCTGTCTGGTGACCCTTTAGTCTGGGATTGTATATTGTATATGGTGGCTCCGTTATTGTTGGTAATAAAAGCCTTTATTTCCCGGGTACAACCTAGCCTCCCGTGTGATTTATCGCGCATCAATTTTATTACCAACAATATTTTAAAAAACAACCATGGAGCAAATGTTGAAACCCGAGGGACTTACGTTAGATCCACGTGCGGCAGGAGCGTCGAACACTTTCGACCATTGGTTGAAGTGTTTCCAAGATTACCTCGATGCCTCTACAGCCGTACAAAACGACGCCGACAGATTGCGGGTCCTCCACGCGAGGGTAAGCGACACCGTAGACTTATCGATCCGTGAGGCCCTAGACTACAAAGGGGCCATCGAGCTTCTCAAGAAGCGATACAACAAACCGCCGAACGAGATCCATGCTCGACACCTTCTAGCCACTCGACGGCGGCAGCCCGGTGAAACGACGGAACAGTACCTGTGTGAACTTCAGCAGCTAGCCAGAGTCTGCAACTGCAAGCCAGTGTCGGCGGCCCAGTATATGAGCGACCTAGTTCGAGATGCGTTCGTGGCGGGAATCGGCTCGTCATACATTCGCCTTCGGCTGTTAGAGCAAGGTAATGTAGACCTCGCTAAAACGGTAGAATTAGCTGACGCTCTAGAAACGGCCTCCAAAAGTCTGGAGATGTACCCCGACGACCACGTGGGGACATCGTGGCAGGTACAGCCACAGACTCCACTTTATTCAGCGGCTACGAAAAACTGCGCGATTGTGTTTCCAACTTCGGACCTGACGACGGCAGCAGCTCCAGGAGGCCCGCGGTGTTACTTTTGTGGGGGGGCGAAACACCCTCGGCAGTGGTGTCCAGCTAAAACGGTATTGTGCTCCGCCTGTGGCAAGAAAGGGCATTATGCCAAAGTCTGTAGGACCAAACCACCCTCCAAACATAGCAGTGTGGCGTGCTCGAGTCCAGCAGATTGTCACCACCTCGTGGTCTACCGGCCCGTGAGGAACTGGAGGAGTTACTGGACACCGCCTTGGACAGAAGGTCACTGCGATTGCCTGAACAGGCGTCATCGCCGATGTTGAGGAGGTCGGAGAGACGGTGCGGTCCCCCAAAACGACTGAACTTATAAGAGAGATGAACAGTTGTTCTGTTTATTTTGTGCCCCGCCGGCCTTTGTTTTTTAAAGGAGGGGTGAATGTGGTGAACCATTGTTGGTTACCACCAGGAGTGCTGAGCCATGGTTGGCCAGCACTATGGGTTTGTAGATATGTTACTGTTGGGGTTAGGGTTGGGCTGTTCTACCTGTTAATATTGTCCTATGGTACACTCCAGTTGGCTCCGCCTTCTTGGAGATGTATAAAGGCCACTGCTCTGTCTGGTGACCCTTTAGTCTGGGATTTTATATTGTATATAGTGGCTCCGTTATTGTTGGTAATAAAAGCCTTTATTTCCCGGGTACAATCTAGCCTCCCATGTGATTTATCGCGCATCAGTCTGCTAACTAGCACTGGCTTACAGGCTGCTTGCTGGACTCTGTATCTCAGGTTGATAGGTGGATATTGCCTCCCGCTTCTACAAAAAGGGTTGCTAATTATATCATTGTTTCCCTTTGAAGATTCTCTCTGTATATTTGGCTGGCTGTCCCCTCAGCTTCTGTTAGTTCTAAAATTAACATATATATGTCTTCCCTGAATGGTACCATTGTCCACCCCTATTAGCAGGACAATGTATTTGTTTTGGTCTCTCTACAACTGCTAATCTCTTTTTTTGGGATTCACATCCTGTGAAATACCTTTTGAAATGTGTGTGGCTTCTAACCTGCTGACACCTTCATGACAAATTGCACTAGTTTTCTGTTTGAAGCTGGGGATTCAGAGGTCCAACTTACCCCATACCAAACCTCCCACATCTGAACAGCATTGGAAATATGTCCAATACTGCACTGTGATGATGTAGAAGTTACCCTGACAGGCACCTAGTTAAGTCACAATGATCACACAAGGGGTTTTGTGGATGATTAATTTCACCTTGACACATGTGTAATGGTGCATATATATCTCTGCTTCAATTACTAAAATATTAGATAATGTACGATGGCTGCAGTGTGCTTCATGCAATTGTTAGGCGAGAGATCACACCCTAGGTGCAGGCAGATAGATGGGTGACCACTAGAAGGGGCAGGCAGTCAGTGCAGGAATCCTCTGTGGTCGTCCCCTTCTCTAACAAGTATACTGTTTTGGATACTGTTGGGGGGGGGGATAGCCTATCAGGGGATAACAGCAGCAGCAGCAGCCAGAGCAGTGCCACCACGGCTGGCTCTGTTGTGAAGCAGGGAGAGACAAAGAGCTCTAGAGCAATAGTTATTGGGGACTCGATAGTGAGGGATGCAGATAGGCACTTCTGTGGACGTGAAAGAGACTCCAGAATGATATGTTGCCTCCCTGGTGCCAGGGTCCAGGATGTCTCTGAATGGGCAGAAAACATTCTGAAGGGAGAGGGTGAACAGCCAGTAGTCATGGTACATATTGGTACTAACGACATAAGTAAGAAGAGTGATGAGGTCCTGCAGCAGCAGTTTAGGGAGTTCGGTAGAAGGTTAAAAAGCAGGACCTCTAGTGTTGTGATCTCAAGATTACTCCCTGTGCCATGTGCTAGTGAGGCTAGGAATATGAAGATAGTACAGCTCAACATCATAGAAATGAATCATAGAAACCCTACAGTGCAGAAGGAGGCCATTCGGCCCATCGAGTCTGCACCGACCACAATCCCACCCAGGCCCTACCTCCACAGATTTACCCACTAATCCCTCTAACCTACGCATCCCAGGACTCTAAGGGGCAATTTTTAACCTGGCCAATCAACCTAACCCGCACATCTTTGGACTGTGGGAGGAAACCGGAGCACCCGGAGGAAACCCACGCAGACACGAGGAGAATGTGCAAACTCCACACAGACAGTGACCCGAGCCGGGAATCGAACCCGGGACCCTGGAGCTGTGAAGCAGCAGTGCTGACCACTGTGCTACCGTGCCGCCCCGTGTGACTAAACAGCTGGTGTAGAAGGGAGGGTTTCAGATATCTGGACCATTGGGATCTCTTCTGTGGCAGGTGGGACCTGTACAAGTAGATCAGGTTGCATCTAAACTGGAAGGGCATAAATATTTTGGCCGAGAGGTTTGCTAGTTTCACACGGGAGGATTTTAGCTAGTTTGGCAGGAGGGTGGGAACCAAAGCAAAGGTGATTTAACTGAAGGGGAACCAGAGAGTAGGGCCAGTAAGACTCAGAGGAAGAGCAGGCAGGGTTTGGTTGCTAATCAAAGAGGGTCTAGTGGACTGAAGTGCACTTGTTTCAATGCGAGAAGTGTAACAGGTAAGGCAGATGAACTTAGAGCTTGGATTAGTACTTGGAACTATAATGTTGTTGCTATTACAGAGACTTGGTTAAGGGAAGGACAGGATTGGCAGCTTAATGTCCCAGGATACAGATGTTTCAGGCGGGATAGAGGGGGAGGTAAAAGAGGTGGGGAGTTGCACAACTGATTAAGGAGAATATCACAGCGCTATTGCGGGAGGACATTTCAGAAGGCTCATAGAGCGAGGCAATATGGGTAGAGCTCAGGAGTAGGAAGGGCATAGTCACAGTGTTGGGGGTTTACTATAGGCTGCCTAACTGCCAGTGGGAGATAGAGGAACAGATATGTAGGCAGATTTTGGCAAGGTGTAAAAGTAACAGGATTGTTGTGGTGGGAGATTTTAACTTCCCCTATATTGACTGGGACTCATTTAGAGCTAGGGATGTGGATGGGGCAGAGTGTGTAAGGAGCATCCAAGAGGGCTTCTTGAAACAGAATGTAGATAGTCCAACTCGGGAAGGGGCCATACTGGACCTGGTATTGGGGAATGAGCCCGGCCAGGTGGTCGATGTTTCAGTCGGGGAGCAGTTCGGGAACAGTGACCACAATTCAGTAAGCTTTAAGGTACTGATGGATAAAGATAAGTGTAGTCCTCAAGTTAAGGTGCTAAATTGGGGGAAGGCTAATTACAACAATATTAGGCAGGAACTGAAGAATGTAGATTGGGGGCAGATGTTTGAGGGCAAATCAACATCTGGCATGTGGGATGCTTTCAATTGTAAGTTGATAGAGATTCAGGACCGGCACAATCCTGTAAGGATGAAGGATAAGTATGACAAGTTTTGGGAACCTTGGATAATGAGAGATATTGTGAGCCGAGTCAAAGAAAAAAAGGAAGCATTTGTCAAGGATAGGAGGCTGGGAACACGTGAAGCAAGTGTGGAATACAAGGAAATTAGAAAGAAACTTAAGCAAGGTGTAAGGAGGACAAAACGGGGTCACAAAAAATCACTGGCCAGCAGGATTAAGAAAAATCCCAAGACTTTTTATACATATATAAAGAGCAAGATGGTAGCCAGGGAGAGGGTTGGCCCACTCAAGGACAGGGGAGGGAATCTATATGTGGAGCCAGAGGAAATGGGTGAGGTATTAAATGAATACTTTGCGTCAGTATTCACCAAAGAGAAGGACTTGGTGGATGACGAGTCTGGGAAAGGGTATGTAGATAGTTTGAGTCATGTTGAGATCAAAAAGGAGGAGGTATTGGGGTTTTTGAGAAACATTAAGGTAGACAAGTCCCCAGGGCCTGATGGGATATACCCCAGAATACCCCAGAGAGGCAAGGGAAGAAATTACTGGGGCCTTGAGAGAAATCTTTGTATCCTCACTGTCTACAGGGGAGGTCACAGTAAGAAGTTTAACAACACCAGGTTAAAGTCCAACAGGTTTATTTGGTAGCAAAAGCCACACAAGCTTTCGGAGCTGCAAGCCCCTTCTTCAGGTGAACTCACCTGAAGAAGGGGCTTGCAGCTCCGAAAGCTTGTGTGGCTTTTGCTACCAAATAAACCTGTTGGACTTTAACCTGGTGTTGTTAAACTTCTTACTGTGTTTACCCCAGTCCAACGCCGGCATCTCCACATCATGACAGGGGAGGTCCCAGAGGAATGGAGAATAGCCAATGTTGTTCCTTTGTTTAAGAAGGGTAGCAAGAATAATCCCGTAATTACAGGCCGGTGAGCCTTACGTCAGTGGTAGGGAAATTATTGGAGAGGATTCTTTGAGACAAGATTTACTCCCACTTGGAAATAAGTGGACATATTAGCGAGAGGCAACGTGGTTTTGTGAAGGGGTGATCGTGTCTCACTAACTTGATTGAGTTTTTCGAGGAAGTGGCAAAGATGATTGATGAGGGTAAGGCAGTGGATGTTGTCTACATGGACTTCAGTAAAGCCTTTGACAAGGTCCCTCATGGCAGACTGGTGCAGAAGATAAAGTCGCACGGGATCAGAGGTGAGCAGGCAAGGTGGATACAGAACTGGCTCGGTCATAGAAGACAGAGGGTAGCAGTGGAAGGGTGTGTTTCTGAATGGAGGGCTGTGACAAGTGGTGTTCCTCAGGGATCAGTGCTGGAACCTTTGCTGTTTGTAATATATATAAATGATTTGGAGGAAAATGTAACTGGTTTGATAAGTAACCTTAATGACACAAAAGTTGGTGAATTTGTGGATAGCGATGAGGACCATCAGAAGATAAAGCAGGATATAGATCAGTTGGAGACTTGGGCGGAGGGATGGCAGATGGAGTTTAATCCAGACAGGTGATGGTGAGGTAATGCATTTTGGAAGGTCTAATACAAATAGGAAATATACAGTAAATGGCAGAACCCTTAAGAGTATTGATAGGCAGAGGGATCTGGGTGTACAGATACACAGGTCGCTGAAAGTGGCAACACAGATGGAGAAGGTAGTCAAGAAGGCATACGGCATGCTTGCCTTCATCGGCCGGGACACTGAGTTTAAAAATTGGCAAGACATGCTGCAGCTTTATAGAATCTTAGTTAGGCCGCACTTGCAATATAGTGTTCAATTCTGGTCACCACACTACCAGAGGATGTGGAGGCTTTGGAGAGGGTACAGGAAAGATTTACCAGGATGCTGCCTGGCATGGAGGGCATTAGCTATGGGGAGAAATTTGGTTTGTTCTCACTGGAACGACGGAGGTTGAGGGGTGACCTGATAGAGATCTACAAGACTATGAGGGGCATAGACAGAGTGGATAGTCAGAAGCTTTTTCCCAGGGTGGAAGATTCAATTCCTAGGGGGTATAGGTTTAAGGTGTGAGGGGCAAGATTTAAAGGGGATGTACGAGGCAAGTTTTTTACACAGAGGGTGGTGGGTGCTTGGAACTCTCTGCCGGGGGAGGTAGGGGAAGCAGATACGATAGTTACTTTTAAGGGGTGTCTTGACAAATACATGAATAGGATGGGAATAGAGGGATATGGTCCCTGGAAGGGTAGGGGACTTTAGTTCAGTCAGGCAGCACGATCGGTGCAGGTTTGGAGGACTGAAGGGTCTATTCCTGTGCTGTAATTTTCTTTGTTCTTTGTTCTTATGCCTGGGAGCCATTTGTCACAAATATAAAGGACTGCAAAGTTTTTTCAGAGAGCGAGACCGGGAATAAAAGTGCCTCAACAGGACCCAGATGGCATCTCCCCTGCCATGACATTGACTCGTTGCTTTGGAGTCTTAACTTCTACATCAAGGCTTCCCCGATCTGCCTGCCTTCCATGTGCATCCTTACATTAAGATCTTGCTGCTCACCCTGGAGCTCTGCATAAAGACATGTGAAGTGCTACATTTGGATAGAAAGATGAAGGCTCCTCATCAGCCCTTGAATTGTCCTTTGCAGCCTCTGTAATAGCATTGCTGTCCACATTTTCCAAAAGATCCCCCCTTGAGAGAGCCAGATTGTGTAGGGTGTAACAGACTATTACAAGAAGGGAGACATATGTCAGAGGATATTGGAGTGATCCCTGAACAGTCCAGACAGTGAAATCACATCTTGAGTAGTCCTATGGTCATCTCAATTACTGCCCTTGTGCAGGCATGACTGTGTTTGCATCTCTCCTCCTTCAGTCCTTGGGTTTCTCAGTGGCATAATCAGTGGTCAACTTTTCAGCAGATAGCCTTTGTATCCTGGAGCCAGCCATCCAAGTGTGCCAGAACAATGAACAGCCTTGGCATCTGGGAGTGATGCATTACGTAATAGGCATCATGGCAGCCTCCTTGTTACCAAGCACAAACCTGCAGTATCTGACCTGTGGTCACAAACAGTCTGGACATTTAAGGAGTCGAAGCCCATTCTATTGAGAAGGCACGTGGCTCCCCACCTGGTGCCTTTATGGGCACATGCATAGAATTAAAGGCTTCTGAACTCAGGGAAATCCTGTAATTGAAGTAAAGCCTTTGGCTCACTCTGCCTGGCTGGCCTCATCGGTTCATCAGTGGATGAAGGTGCTACCCCTTTGGAACAGAGCATCTGTGACCAACTTGATTCAGCCATGGGCAGCAGATTGCGAGACACCACATAGATCTCTCACTGACCCCTGGGAAGAACCAGAAGCAAAAAGGTTCAGGATCACACTCACCTTCAGAACCACTGCCATAGGGTACCATCTACACAGTTGGAGGCAGTTTTGGTGTCGATCATCTCAGATAGAGGTGACAGTGTCCCTGGAGAAGTGGAGCTTTCTTCAGCACTGAATATCTGACATGTCCAAATAGCATGATCACTGCCTACACACTCTACCCACTGGGTAATGGCACCTTCTCCAGACCTTTATGTTTTGCAATTGCTGCTGGCCCTCCAACCCTTCTGGTTGCACCTGTCGGTCCATAGAGCCTATTCTGAGACAGTACCTGTGGGCAACTGGCCTCCTCTCCCTCCTGGCCCTCCCCTTCACTTGAGGAGGTCGATCCAGCTGAGTACACAATCCCCATGTTTGTCCAGATGTTTGCACAGGTTTCTGCACTGAAGGGGCATTCTGCAGAAAACCTCTGCAAATGCCAGATCAGACAGTTCTCCAAAGCACCAAAAAATTCCAGAGTCAATCTCCATACCAACTCTTAGAACTCATGGCAAAACTCCAAACTCCTTACCTTGCCAACAGTCTCTGGATTTTTTCCCCTGCCCTGGGTTAGAATGAATGAAAATCATGGGTTGATGGCCCATGGACCGAGCACAAAAGCATACAGGCCACTGAAAATTGTTGTCAACTGCTCTTTAACTGGCTTTAATTGGCACTTTAATTGTTGGCGGACACGGGCTTCCATATGCGCTCCAACCAAGATAGCACGTGGCAGCGCCATGACAGCAGGATGCCCACCCGATCGTGCCCCATTTTCTGACCAGTCGTGTTTCTAATGTGCTTGTTCATTCAGCGCTAAATTCTGACCATTGACATTTTCTTTTCAGGTTGTCACTTTTTAGAGTTAATTTTGTTGTTGCACCTCATCATTGATCCTATGGTCTGTATATGGAAGTTTATTCACATGTCTTAGCATCAAAG
The DNA here is from genome assembly GCF_964213995.1 of Mustelus asterias. Classification (NCBI taxonomy): domain Eukaryota; kingdom Metazoa; phylum Chordata; class Chondrichthyes; order Carcharhiniformes; family Triakidae; genus Mustelus; species Mustelus asterias. The sequence goes on from NC_135817.1 coordinate 45,366,991, forward strand.
GCCTCGATTTCCTTCCACATATCTTTCTTTATTGTTCGGGTTTCTGAGGCCTACAGTAAAGTGAATAGAATGTAGCATCTTTGCTTGTTACAAGCTTGTTACAAGTGTTAACACATCCTTCACTTCACAAAATTAATTCTGGCTATTTCTATCCTTCGTCTGACTTCAGCATCACGGCTTCTGTTAACATTTGTCCCAAATAAATGGACTTCTTGTTCCAGTGTGATACCATCCACTTCAATCTTCACTCTAGTTTTCTTCGAATGTATTCTTTCTAACTACCATTGCTTTTTTGGTGTTCATACTCAATCCATATTCTAAGCGTTTAGATTTTATTTGATCTATGATACTTTGTAGGGCCTCTCTCAAATGCAGCCAGGATCACTGAGTTATCAATGGTACTGCAAGTTTGTTATGTTCTTGCCTCTGATTTTTACTCCTGTAAGTACATCTAACTCCCAAAGTATTTGTTCTGTATACAGATTGAATAATTTTGGTGACAATATACAGCTTTGTCCTACACTTCTCTTCATTTGAGGTATATTGACATTGACAGTAAAGATATGAGATTTATCCTGAGTCTACATTGGGACCAAATAATCAATTACAACCACAGAGAATATTGTTCTACCAGTTCAAACAATTACACTACTGCATGGCATTGGAGAATTCAGATTGGCAACAAACATAAACATCTCCATTTTCAACAGGATACTAAAAAATCGTTCCCAGATCCTAAGACATTATGGATGACTAAAACAAGGCAACAATGAAGAAACGATCTTGGACAGTTTCCATTATTACTCTAAGCAATACTGATATGTTGATCCATATACAATGGGATGAATTTCACAGGTGCCAGACGCAGGCACTAGACAGGAGCAGAATCCTGCTTCCCCCCAATGTTCTTGAATAAACACAATATCACGCTGGAGGGCCAATTAACACCTGCCCAGTGTGGAACATGCATGTTGGTGGAGAGGAGGGAGAATGTCGAGTGCTAGGTCCAATGGTATCATAGAATCATAGTATCCTACAGTGCAGAAGGCCCATAGAGTCTGCACTGATCACAATCCCACCCAGGCCCTTATCCCCATAACCCCATGCATTTACCCTAGCTAGTCTCCCTGACACTAAGGGACAATTTAGCATGGCCAATCCACCTAACCTGCACATCTTTCAGACTGTGGGAGGAAACCGGAGCACCTGGAGGAAACCCACACAGACACGGGGAGAATGTGCAAACTTCACACAGACAGTGACCCAAGCCGGGAATCGAACCTGGGTCCCTGGTGCTGTGAGGCAGCAATGCTAACCACTGTGCCACCGTACCGCCCATATTCTTTTGGACTTTGGTAATATCAATTAACCTTCCAATGGAAAAACAGATAGGTCCTACAACATGGAAACAAATTTAGTGTTAATACTGCGGCCTTTTGGCTATAAACTGGTCCCGATTAATACCTTCACTGACTCAATGTAATTGTATACAGTAGCTCTGAAACACGCCTTGAAAATATACAGGTCCTGCGCAGCATATGCCAGTGATCCAACAACATTTTATGGCAGCAGTGAGGAAGCAATGGGTGGGGGAAAGAGGAGAAAGAGTTGGGGAGGGGACTTCCTTCATCCACTTACATCAGTGAGCAAACAAAAGATGTCAGGACGTCCCAGAGTGCCTCACTTCTTTTCGAGGTGTGGTCATTGCTAAAATGTGCTGGCAAGCCACTTGGTGCACAACAAGCTCCCATATGCAGCAATGTTAAATCTTTTACATATTTTAGCAGTGACTTTGGCACAGATTTGTCGGTGAACCAGCTTAAAAAGCTAACACAATCAAAAGGAAATCTGGCAAGTCTCAGAAATATGACAGCAGCAAAGCCACAAATAAAATGAATGTGTTTATGCTCCAGGGGCCTTTTATCCCATCTTTGGGTGACTGCCCACCTGACTTTTTTGCCTGTGTGATGAGTGTAAAATCACACGGACAATGTTATATCTTGATCGATTTTGGTTATTGGTTTTAATTGTCCTTTAATTGTTGGTGGGCGTGGCTCCAACTCCTGTCTGTGCCCGCCAACCTCAATATTGCACACGTGCACAATGATGCATGCCCGACGTCATCGCGCACAATTTTATGCGCGTTCGGGTCAGGCGTCCGATTGGCAAAATGCCATCAAATTCTGGCCAGTGAATAATGATTATTCTTGACAATGTATCATGTAGCGTAACGGTGTAGATTGTTCAACCAGTAGTGAAGAAAACATGCACAAGTTACTCCTGTTGAGGTAAAAGAATCATTCACAATGCTATCTGATAAAGAAGATTAAATATGTACGAATCTGACTGAGGTACATACGCGTGACAGATAAATTAAGCAGCTCTTCCAATAGGGAAAAAGAGCAGAAACCACTATAGTTAATTTTACCACGGAACTCAAATACTGTTACTGAAACAAAGCACTGTTCTTGACCTTAAGCCGTCTTCAATTTTAACTCAGTTATCATTAGAATTTTACTGCAATGATTCATTGGTAGTCCCAGTAAAAATAAATTCTGTAAAAAAAAACCTCCCAATTGATCTACTGACAGACCCATTATACTGAGGTCAAAATCAGTTGATGAGGTTTCCTTGCAAATATCTCCCAGTTGTCATTAGAACACTTGCCCAGATATTCAGTTTCTGTGGTATTGTAATTGTACTGCCATGCTGAAACTTCAAGAACATACCTAATTATCTGTCCTGTTTGAGTTCCTTTTTGTATGACAGTCTGGTGCTGGGAGTTGCACAGTGGGAGCAGGACTCCCTGTATTGTTGTGGCGACTGGAAGAATTCCACCAGCTATTTAAAAGGAAGAAGAAACTGAAGGCTGGATCATACAGCGCTCCGTTTGCATGCTTGAAGGTGGGGGCAGCTCATAAAATGCAACAGATGGCCTGACCACCACCTCCTGCCCAACCCAATTTGTCTCCTGGGGAAGTGGGGTGGCACGATGGAGATCAGCTCACCCTTGGGTCCTGAGGGGGGTGGGCGGGTTCTGCATGACAGGTTCACGTCTGGGTGAACCTATTGTAAACCATGCTGACGTGGGTCACATTGGCGAGTTCTGAAAATACGGCGGGGGCTCAATATTTGGTGGGAGGGTTTTTAACTATGTGGAAATAAATTTAAATACATGTATATCAGATTCATGCCTATTCTGGGCACGAACCTGACTACATCATCCGTGAGGGGTGGTGAAAATCGGAAAATGTGATCTCGCCAGCAGGATTTGCGATTTCCAGATTTCGCCAGATATTGATCTCGCGGATGGCAAACACCAGCTCAAAATCCCACCCTCTGTGAATGGGAGTCCACGATTTAAATTGTTCCTGTTAGAACCATAGAACCATAGAACATTACAGCACAGAAACAGGCCTTTTGGCCCTTCTTGGCTGTGCCGAACCATTTTTCTGCCTCGTCCCACTGACCTGCACCTGGACCATATCCCTCCACACCCCTCTCATCCATGTACCTTCCAAGTTTTTCTTAAATGTTAAGAGTGAGCCCGCATTCACCACTTCATCTGGCAGCTCATTCCACACTCCCACCACTCTCTGTGTGAAGAAGCCCCCCCTAATATTCCCTTCAAACTTTTCCCCCTTCACCCTTAACCCATGTCCTCTAGCTTTTTTCTCCCCTAGACTCAGTGGAAAAAGCCTGCTTGCATTCACTCTATCTATACCCATCATAATTTTATACACCTCTATCAAATCTCCCCTCATTCTTCTACGCTCCAGGGAATAAATTCCTAACCTATTCAACCTTTCTCTGTAACTCAGTTTCTCAAGTCCCGGCAACATCCTTGTAAACCTTCTCTGCACTCTTTCAACCTTATTAATATCCTTTTTGTAATTAGGTGACCAAAACTGCACACAATACTCTAAATTCAGCCTCACCAATGTCTTATACAACCTCACCATAACATTCCAACTCTTAAACTCAATACTTTGATTTATAAAGGCCAATGTACCAAAAGCACTCTTTACGACCCTATCTACCTGTGACGCCACTTTTAGGGAATTATGTATCTGTATTCCCAGATCCCTCTGTTCTACTGCACTCTTCAATGTCCTACCATTTACCTTGTATGTTCTACCTTGGTTTGTCCTTCTAAAGTGCAATACCTCACACTTGTCTGCATTAAACTCCATCTGCCATTTTTCAGCCCATGTTTCTAGCTGGTCCAAATCCCTCTGCAAGCTTTGAAAATCTTCCTCACTGTCCACTACACCTCCAATCTTTGTATCATCAGCAAATTTGCTGATCCAATTTACCACATTATCATCCAGATCATTGATATAGATGACAAACAACAATGGACCCAGCACTGATCCCTGTGGCACACCACTAGTCACAGGCCTCCACTCAGAGAAGCAATCCTCCACTACCACTCTCTGGCTTCTTCCATTGAGCCAATGTCTAATCCAATTTACTACCTCTCCACGTATACCTAGCGACTGAACCTTCCTAACTAACCTCCCATGCGGGACCTTGTCAAAGGCCTTACTGAAGTCCATGTAGACAATATCGACTGCCTTCCCTTCACCCACTTTCCTGGTAACCTCCTCGAAAAACTCTAATAGATTGGTTAAACATGACCTACCACGCACAAAGCCATGTTGACTCTCCCTAATAAGTCCCTGTCTATCCCAATATTTGTAGATCCTATCTCTTAGTACTCCTTCCAATAATTTACCTACTACTGACGTCAAACTTACCGGCCTATAATTTCCCGCATTACTTTTTGAGCCTTTTTTAAACAATGGAACAACATGAGCTATCCTCCAATCATCCGGCACCTCACCCGTGGATACCAACATTTTAAATATATCTGCCAGGGCTCCTGCAATTTCAACACTAGTCTCCTTCAAGGTCCGAGGGAATACCCTGTCTGGTCCTGGGGATTTATCTACTCTGATTTGCCTCAAGATAGCAAGCACCGCCTCCCCTTTAATCTGTATAGGTTCCATGACCTCCCTACTTGTTTGCCTTATTTCCATAGACTTCATGCCAGTTTCCTTAGTAAATACGGATGCAAAAAACCCTGTTCTGGACAGTGAATGGCTGACGTCACAGGAGCACAAACCTTGTCATTAAAAGGTACTTATGCTGTTAAGTACCAGCCATAACTTTCTCCGGTGAGTGTAAATGACAAAAAAAAATGCAAATGGAGAATTATCAAGAATTCCTTCCCATGGGGACAATGAGGATCAGCTTCCATTTTTGCAGTGAAAGTATCTAGCAAGCTGCCACAATTCATATTTCACAGGGTACCTCCCACAAGCTGCGAGTGATTTACACATTTATAGCCGTCAGCGCCATTAAACATGGTGTTATATTGGCAGCAAAACCTGGGCCAATGTTGTTTCCATAACCATTGACTCAGTCTCTCTCATACTGCCAAACAATTAAGCAGAGCACCATGATCCACTTACTGTATTGGCGTGCGAGCAGTTGAATAGGTGTTCTGCAGCTAGCACTTTACAAATCTAATTTCTCTATTTGTAACAGTTTTGCAAGAATCAAGTCGAGATCAGAAGAAGCCAACATCTATTAGCACTTTCTCTTCCTCGCTGAGCATGTTGTAGGCATCAGCAGAGAAGCATCCACCTCGGGGGATTTGAGTGGTGAGTTTGTAGAGGCCGCATCCAATGAATAAATGAGCATAAATGAGAATAAGCAGATAGCAGTGGTTATAGAACAGCAAGAATCAGTTGACTAGTGGACAACAATTCAAACCTCATAGACCTGAACTTAACATAAAAAAGGATGTTGCGCCAATTTTGTTTTGTCATTCGTGAACTGAGTGCTGTGCAATGAATGATAGTGTATTTGCGGGAGAGCACTTTCTGTATTTACACGATTGTGTATGACTGGTTAACTGTAGTCCACCCTGGTGTGTGTGACAAGTTATAGGTCATTCACGACAGATCTGCCAGTGACAGGCCCTCAGTTCAGATAGATTATCTCAATAAAGCTCATACTGCTGCTATACAGAATTTCGACTTAATATACAACAGGATATACAACATATACAACAGTACAGGGCCTGCACTGTGCTGTACTGTTCTATGTTCTAGGACTTCCTATTCAGTTTCAATACATAGGAGGAAGTTTCGCAACACCAGATTAAAGTCCAACAGGGTTATTTGGAATCACGAGCTTTTGGAGCGCTACTCCTTCATCAGGTGAAGAGGAGCTTTGCTCCTTCATCAGATTCACCTGATGAAGGAGCAGCACTCTGAAAGCCCATGATTCAAAATAAACCTGTTGGACTTTAACCTGGTGTTGTGAGACTTTTTACTGTGCCTACCCAAGTCCAAAGCCACCTCATGGCTATCAACGTATAGGAGGAATAGATGGAGATGATTGCTAACTGTGAATTCACCTTCATCATAGTTGCTCAAAGGTTTGTTCCCAGGTCTTTCTGTGGACATGATGCGTAAGTACCCAGTTACAGAGTATGGGTAGGCAGGCAGGAATGAAGTTGCAACATCACAGGGCAGTGCTATATCCGATTCATTCAGCTCCCCCTCCTCGATCACAGATCAGGCAGGTGGTAGACATGCCACAAACCAATGCAGCCACAGACTTGGAATTACAGAGTCATCTCAATCCCAAGAAATGTCATTACTTCTGCAGCCGCCACCCTTACTTCTGCCATAAGGCACAGAAAGAGAACAAAATTAGAATCTGGAGTTCATAAAAACACCATTACCAATAAGAAGAAGCAGGGCAAAAAGCAAAGGTGGCAAATACCTAGTCACACACAAGGAATTAAATTTTGTTACACTTTGTGTAAAATGTGTCTGGATTTTTTTTTCTTATTTATCAAGCTGGGTGGTAAGGATTAGTATCCATGAAAGCTAAGTTGGTGCAGAAGCCGGCATTGCTTAAAATGTATTGTGTCACCACATTGTACATATATGGAGAGGGTTGTAAATGTAATGTGTACATCTGACGCTTAAGTCAATGTCTTGCTGCCATATGATTTCTGTTTGAAGATACAAGAACAAAAGACTGTATAAACAGGCTTGAAACTGAGAATAGGACCACGGCTGTCATTTTTGGAGATAACTGAGCCAGATATGCTTCAACACAAGGTCCAGCCTAGGCCAGGGGTAATCCTGTGTTTATTTCTCCCTGGCTAGGAGCAGCTTTAGTGTCCATCTAAACTGAGTAAAAGTAAGATGGATGTCTGCTGGATTGGACTCGCCTTGCCGCAGCAACACCCACCCCCGTCCCACCTCCCGCTTTCATTCAGCTGCCAGCAGCATTTAATCAGCCAACATTCCTGAGGCTGACATCCAGCGAGGTTCCCCAGGTTGCCCTTTTGGTATTCTCAACCACTGATCCCATTCAAATGTGAGCTGAGCCAGAAAAATGGCAGAGACCTCAATCACCTCCAGAATGGTCAATCATCCAGTACAGTCTGTGGGTAACTCTCAGAAAGTAGCAAATGTACTCCTCTATCTAAGCAGGCAATTACCAATTTAAATAGATATTCAAAAATGCTTCAAAATGTTGACAGGCCTTATATATCACATTGTGATATCCAGAATTTTGTATGCAGTAGTGATAAAGCTTGCTGCCAAAACTTTGGGACAGAAAGTTTCAAACATATACAAAACACTGACAAACAATGAAAAAATGGATTTCCCAAACCACTTCAACAAAAGAGATGATATCTCTTGGAGACAGACAACATGCTGCTCTTCCCCAGAGTCTGAGAGTCATGATTGCCATTGATTCCAATGTAAGGGGAGATTACAAGGTGGATAGACCAGAAGGAGAAAGTAGTTTGGACCAGTACTCTTATTTTCCCGTTTTACTGTTTTTTCTTTCTGGCAGCTGATCTACTCAACCAGTTTCCTGTCAACACCAAGACTGAAAATCAGCCCATGGATTCTCCTTTGATCCAAACCAAAGTTTTTTGAAGGAGTAACCAATGATGAAGGCAGTGCAGTCAATGTTGTCCACATGGACTTTAGCAAGGCCTTTGACAAGGTACTGCATAGTAGGTTGTTGCATTGGGTTAAATCTCACGGGATCCAAGGTAAGTTAGCCAATTGGATACAAAATTGGCTTAATGACAGAAGACAGAGAGTGGTTGTAGATGGTTGTTTTTCAAACTGGAGGCCTGTGACCAGCGGTGTGCCTCAGGGATCAGTGCTGGGTCCACTGTTATTTGTCATTCATATTAATGATTTGGATGAGAATTTAGGAGGCATGGTTCGTCAGTTTGCAGATGACACCGAGATTGGTGATATCATAGACAGTGAAGAAGGTTATCTAGGATTGCAAGGGGATCTTGATCAATTGGGCCAGTGGGCTGATGAATGGCAAATGGAGTTTAATTTAGGTAAAGGCGAGGTGTCGCATTTTGGTAGATTGAACCAGGGCAGGACTTACTCAGTTAATGGTAGGGCGTTGGGGAGAGTTACAGAACAAAAATATCTAGGGGTTCATAGCTCCTTGAAAGTGGAGTCACTGGTGGACAGAGTGGTGAAGAAGGCATTCAGCATGTTTGGTTTCATTGGTCAGAACATTGAATACAGGAGTTGGAATGTCTTGTTGAAGTTGTACAAGATATTGGTAAGGCCACATTTGGAATACTGTGTACAGTTCTGGTCACCCTATTATAGAAAGGATATTATTAAACTAGAAAGAGTGTAGAAAAGATTTACTAGGATGCTACTGGGGCATGATGGAGGAGAGGCTGGATAGACTGGGACTTTTTTTCCCTTGAGCGTAAGAGGTTTAGGGGGTGATCTTATAGAAGTCTATAAAATAATGAGGGGCACAGATGAAGTAGGTAGTCAACATCTTTTCCCAAAGGTAGGAGAGTCTAAAACTAGAGGGCATAGGTTTAAGGTGAGAGGGGAGTGATACAAATGGGTCTGAGGGGCAAGTTTTTCACTCAGAGGGTGGTGAGTGCCTGGGACGAGCTGTCAGAGTTAGTAGTAGAGGCAGGTAAAATGTTGTCTTTTAAAAAGCATTTAGACAGTTACATGGGTAAGATTGGTATAGAGGGATATGGGCCAAACGCAGGCAATTGGAACTAGCTCAATGATATAAACTGGCTGGCATGGACAAGTTGGGCCAAAAGGCCTGTTGCCATGCTGTAAACCTCTATGACTCTATGGCTCTAAATCAGTGATTCCTTCACTTAATAAACATGTCAGTTGACCCAGAATCCACAGCTTTTGAGCGGATTGCAGATTCCCACCACCTGAGAATTCATCAACATTCTACGATTTCTCCCTAACAAGATATTGGTGACAGTCCTCACCAACAGAAATGAGACAGAAACCTTTAAGGTCAAGACTGGAGTCAAGAAGGGATGTGTCATTGCCCCTACCCTTTTTTCCATCTTCAGCGCCACTATCCTTCACCTTTTCAAGAACAAGCTTCCGAATGGAATGGACATCATCTACTGGATGGTTGGAAAACTTTTCAAATTCAACCAGTTGAAATCCAAGAAAATGACACTGATATCACTCACGGAACTTCATTATGTGGATTACATCGCCATCTTCACTCTCTCAGAAAAGAATCTCCAAGCCATGCTCGCACCTTCGTGGAAGCATACAGAAAAATCGGTCTCAGCCTCAACCTCAAGAAGACTCAATTCCTTTTCCAGTCTGCCTCAGGGCAAGATCCATTCTCTTCCTCCATCAAGATCAATGGACAAACCCTCCCAAATGTGGAACATTTCCCCTCCCGGGGGAGCCACCTCTCATCTAAAGCTGACATCGATACAGAGATCCAACTTTGTATGCAATCCGTTACTGCCGGACACCTAAAGATGAGCCTTTGACAACCGTGACATTCATGCTTATACTAAGTGTACAAGACAGTCATCCTCCAAACTCATCTATATGGCTCAGAAAATTAAATTACATACAGACGCTACCTCAAGGTCCTGGAGGTGTACTGTCAATTCTGTCTGAGACAGGTTCTCCGCATCAACTGAGAGGACGGGCGTACTAATACCAGCGTCCTTGAAGGAGCCAAGAGTACCAGCATCGAGGTCATGATCATCCGAAACCAACTCTGCTGGGCTGGCCATGTGCTTTGGATGTCAGAGTCCAAAGCAAATCTTTTTCACCCAGCTGAAGGAAGACTCCCGAACAAATGGAGGACCAAGGAGACGTTTCCAAGACACGCTGAAGGCTTAACTCAAGAAATGCAACACAGACACCAATGCCTGGGAGACCCTTTCCGAGAAGAGACCCACTTGGAGGAACCTCCTGGCTCAAGGGACTCAATTCTTCGAGGACACCCGATGGCAAGAGGAAGCCTAGAGAAGGAGACTGAGAAAGGAACACCAGCGATCTAGAGTCCAAGGACCCCTCCTGAAAACACCTGTCAAGTCTGCAGTCGAAGATGTGGCTCCAGGATTAGGCTCATCAGCCATGCAAGGACCCACAGAACTCCTGACCAATGACACAGAGTATCCTAGTTTGTACTTGTTAGTCAGTGATTGCTGAAGACTGCAGTTAGGGCATTCTAAGTTTCTATAGAAGGATGAGGTAGGTTGCTGAGTGGCCTCCTTTATCACTGCTTCTCTTTAAAAACTATGGTCCGTCATTTGAAGGAGAATATGAAACAAGCTTATACTTACAATTTTGACTACTCTGAGCTCACATGTAGAGACAGATGCCGGAGTATAACTGTAATCTCCAATTTCACAGATTTTGGAAGGTGAGGAAAATTTAATTAGATTTAATGGATGCTTCTCAAGCAGCTTAATATAGCAAAAACTAGAGCTATCGATAATAAAATCCGAGCTTGGAAGCATCTTATTTCTAACTTCTCACTGAAAATAATTCATTGAAAAATGAAATCATAATTGCTGCATTTTTGACAAATTGATGGGCGTACTAACTCAAAACAAACTGTATCAATGATGACTGATACTATGTCGTCCACTGCAAATTTCAACTCCCCTAGCTCACCAAGTAATACTTAGTGCTATATTAGAATATCTGGAAAAGGCTCAAGTGATGTCATTTTCTGGAAGCAGACTCCATAGACAAGAACAAAAACTTTGTTGCTGGTTTCGTGAGGTTCACCCACAAATGGAGTGGCACAGTGGTTAGCACTGCTGCCTCACAACTCCAGGGACCCGGGTTTGATTCTGGCCTTGGTAACTGTCTGTGCAGAGTCTGCACATTCTCCCTGTGTCTGCATGGGTTTCCTCCAAGTGCTCCGGTTTTCTCCCACACTCCAAAGATGCACAGGTTAGGTGGATTAGCCATGTTAAATTGACAATTATTTTACCAAGACGTGTAAGTCAGATGGATTAGTCATGGCAAATGTGTGGAATTACGGGGATAGGGCAAGGGAGAGGGCCTGGGTAAAATTCTCTGTCTGAGAGTCAGTGTAGACCCGATGGCTGAATGGCCTCTTCTGCACTGTATGGATTCTATGAACTTTCTTCTATGAAACATGCAAAAGACATGTGTTCCAAATGAAGGCATTTCCAGGGAAAGTCTTGTTTATTTGAAGCTGTACAATGCAGTTCAGATCACCTTTATCCACTTTACTGATCTCTATCTGATCTCTATTCCATAGGTCATACTGAGTCCAGAGATCTTTCCTCTGGTCTGTTAAATGTGCTTCTGATCGTTCATCCCGAGTTAGATATGCACCAACAAAAGCTTTAATACTTAAGGCTGAGCATTTGGGGCAATTTCTACTACTCAACTTTATTTTTTCATCCTGATTTTTTTCCTACCTTTTAAGGTAACATATTCATCTGATACTATCAAACTAGGCAGATGATCCTCTGCAATTGAACAGAAGATATCTAAGCACTGTGATAAAATTAAGCTGTGTGGGAAATATTAATGCAATCTTTCTTGATAGATTTACGTACGAACTTATGAATTAGGAGCAGGAGTAGGCCACTCAGCCCTTCGAGCCAGCACTGCCTTAAGATCTGATTGCAACCTCATCCTCAATAATTTCCACCCATCCTCAATAACCTTTCACCCCAATGCTTATCAATAATCTATCCGCCTCTGCCTTAAAAATATTCAAAGACACTGTGGAGGGAGTTCTCCCATCCCGGCCGCCTTGGGAATCATAGTAGACGGGGGCGGGGTGAACCATTCAAAGATCCATTGACCTCGGGTGGGATTTTCCGGTTTGGGGGCGAATGCAGCTGGAAAATCACACCCTCTGTTTCCACCACCTTTTGAGGAAGAGTTCCAAAGACTCACAACCTTCTGGGAGAGAAATAGAAATCTCCTCACCTTCATCTTAAATGGGCAACTCCTCATTTTTAAACCTAGTTTGACCCCGAGTTCTAGAGTTTCCATTCCATGCATTGATTATCCTGTTCCATTTGTTCCATCAATGGTCATTCTGTATATTTTGCTTGCAGAACCAAATCACAACTAAACGTGATGCAGAATCAACAACTCAGAAATAATAATATCTTCAGATATTGCAGAGGAACATCTGTTGAGCAACATCAGGAAGTCATAGAATCCCTAGAGTGCAGAAGGAGGCCATTCAGTCCATCGAGCCTGCACCGACTGACAACAATTCCACCCAGGCCCTATCCCCGTAACCCCATGTATTTACCTTGCTAGTTCCCCTCACACTAAGAGGCAATTTTTTAGCATGACCAATCCATCTAACCTGCATATCTTTGGACTTTGGAAGGAAATGGAAGCAGCTGGAAGAAATCCACGCAGACACAGGCAGGACGTGCAAACTCCACACAGGCAGCCACCCGAACCTGGAATTGAACCCGGGTCCCCGGTGCTGTGAGGCAGCGGTGCTAACCACTGTGCCACCGTGCTGCCCTTGTGTGCAGAAAGAAGTCAATGCCAACTTTTGTCAATGGAATTAGAGCAGAGATTTAGAATGGCTTCTTGGGGTCAAAAGTTAAGGAATGATGAAGATGCCATGAATATACTAGAATTCTTTATTCTGTTCATGGTGTACTTAATATTCCTTCGTCATTGCCCCATTGAGATCATTCTAACTTCCCATTACAAAATTAATTGGTTAGAGCAGGCTCATTAAATTGTGAAGAAAATGGGTAAGCACCCAAGTCAACAGTCCTATTTGTCACAGTTAACTTACAAAAAGAATAGAGCAGGCAAAAACTGAAAAAACTCAAGGTAATTATCTACCTTGAGAATAAGAACCTTCAAATATCAATCTGTGATTAAAAAGTTGTTAAGTGAAAGCACAAAATGCTTCATTTTTTAATGATCTCCTTTAAAAAGACAAAAATGCTGCAATAAATTTGCTGACGGGGTTGAGTGTGGAATCTTAACAGGGGAAATTGGTCTCTGTAGTGCCTTTTTATAGGTGCTATAAGGCCTGCTAAAGTCTGCAAACAGTATGTGCAATGCGCAGTTACACTTCCATTGGGAAATGCATCGGTGCCAAACTTGGAAAGGGTTTGCGTACGCACACCTAAACACTGCTGGCAACATGCAGAGCAGGCAGCTTATCATTCGATTGCTACTGATTTGATGCCAGTGTTACTATTTTTGGACACAATGCTGTAAAGTACACCTTCTCTTAACCTTGCATTCTGAACAGGAACACAGAATGGTGTAACAGCATGAAGGACAAACCCCACCACTCAACTTAAAGTGATCATGAATTCATTACAAGTTATTTGCTGTGTTATTTCTTCAGACTGCTGGTGTAATTTTTTAAATATTCATTCATGGGATGTGGGCGTCACTGGCTAGGCCAGCATATACTGCCCCTACCTGAGGAGATTTAAGATTCAATCAACTTGATGTGGTTACGGAAGCACATATAGGCCAGACGGGGTAAGGGCAACAGATTTCTTTCTCTAAACCAGATGGGTTTTTAGGACAATTGACCATGGTTTCAAGGTCATTGTTAGACTTTGAATTCCAGATTTTTATTGAATTCAAATTTCACCAGAGCATTACCCTGGGGCTCTGGATTATCCGTCCAGTGACAATACCACTAGGCCACCACCTCTCTCCCTTGCACATGTTTTTGGAGATTTCCTGTCTTTGGTAAAGTTATAATAGTCTACAGAGAGCAATATGGCTCATGCTGCAGGAATTTCTTTGTGACAGAAGACAGATACGAGTGGCCTGGCAGGGCTTCCTCTGAGGAGTGATGAAGAGAATAAAGAAAGGGCAGGCAAAGCAGGACAAGCTATTATAAGGCGAGTTGTCTGATAATGAAGAGGGTAGAAGGTAATCTTGTTGGGCCTGCTCCTCGTGGCTCATAAGCAGTGCTACAAATGCACTTCGCTGGTGGGCCAGGCCCTCAAGTCTTCTCACCCACTTCATACCTCTGGGTCTCTCGAGGCCCGGAAAATACAACTGAGATTGTCAAAAGTTTTACTCATCAACCCACCCAAATCTTGGGGATTAAAATTTCCCCATGAATTTTTAATTGTTGTGCAATCGTGGTACAGGCCAGCAATAATCATAGACTCAGTCTGCAAAGCACCCACCTAGGCACTGTTGATGAGTGGCTGGATTTTGCAGTCCCAAAATGAGACCAATCAGAGGAAAAAATGTAATCCCTCCTTGATTTCTGCTCAGCACTGTTTTTTGCAGAGCAAGAAAGAGTGTTGCGCATATTAATGACTCAATTAATATCAGCCGAGATTTTCCAGTCCTTCCACAATCCCAGCAATAATTTTGGGTTGATGAAGATCCAGGTAAGTTTATTAATTTTCAGGGAGCCAGCCATTAGCAGCTACATGTGGTTATGAGCATTATCCCACTTCTGTCCCCGCCTTGGGCCTGTCCCTAGAACATGCAACACCATCTCCAGGTTAATGAAGGCTATCGCTTAGGGTGGATGGGGGTGGAGGGGAGGTCCCTCATTGTTGAGCCCCTTGCTCCAAATGTTGCCTCCTCAAAGTTCCCCTCCCCCACGACCTCTTAATCACTGGCCCCTGCCCCTTTCACCAGTCATCAGAAGCCCACCAAAACTATCTGATGCCAACCCTCCCCTAACCTCAACCACCATCAGCATTCCATCCACAACTCTATTGTGCCTTCACCACAAACACTGGGCAATTCTACTCCCCCTATACTCCCACCATAGACGGCACAGTGACACAGTGGTTAGCGCTGCTGCCTCATAGTGCCAGGGACCTGTGTTCGATTCCTGGCTTGGGTCACTGTCTGTGTGGAGTTTGCACGCTCTCCCCACGTCTACGCGGGTTCCCTCCGGATGCTCCGGTTTCCTCCCACAGTCCAAAAGACATGCTGGGTAGGTGCATTGCCCATGTTAAATTCTCCCTCAGTGTACCCGAACAGGCGCTGGAATGTGGCGACCAGGGGATTTTCACAGTAACTTCACTGCAGTGTTATGTAAGCCTGCATGTGCCAATAATAAACTTTAAACCACCCTATCTCCACCCCATCTGCTTCTACCCATCCACCTGCTCTGATGGGCTGCGTTTTTGTGAAGGATAAAGTGGGGATAAAGGGGTCTTTTTCAGGATGGCAGCCAGTGACTAGTGGTGTGCCTCAGGGGTCGGTGCTGGGACACAACTTTTCACAATATGTTATGATCTTTCAAAAGTCACTGGAGTCAGGGAAAGTCCCAGAGGATTGGAAAATCGCTGTTGTGACCCCACTGTTCAAGAAGGGAACAAGAAAAAAGATGGAAAATTATAGGCCAATTAGCCTAACCTCAGTTGTTGGCAAAATTCTAGAATCCATCGTTAAGGATGAGATTTCTAAATTCTTGGAAGTGCAGGGTCGGATTAAGACAAGTCAGCATGGATTTAGTAAGGGGAGGTCGTGCCTGACAAACCTGTTAGAGTTCTTTGAAGAGATAACAAATAGGTTAGACCAAGGAGAGCCAATGGATGTTATCTATCTTGACTTCCAAAAGGCCTTTGACAAGGTGCCTCACGGGAGACTGCTGAGTAAAATAAGGGCCCATGGTATTCGAGGCAAGGTACTAACATGGATTGACGATTGGCTGTCAGACAGAAGGCAGAGAGTTGGGATAAAAGGTTCTTTCTCAGAATGGCAACCGGTGACAAGTGGTGTCCCGCAGGGATCAGTGTTGGGGCCACAGCTGTTCTCTTTATATATTAACGATCTAGATGACGGGACTGGGAGCATTCTGGCCAAGTTTGCCGATGATACAAAGATAGGTGGAGGGGCAGGTAGTATTGAGGAGGTGGGGAGGCTGCAGAAAGATTTAGACAGTTTAGGAGAGTGGTCCAAGAAGTGGCTGATGAAATTCAACGTGGGCAAGTGCGAGGTCGTACACTTTGGAAAAAAGAATAGAGGCATGGACTATTTTCTAAACGGTGACAAAATTCATAATGCTAAAGTGCAAAGGGACTTGGGAGTCCTAGTCCAGGATTCTCTAAAGGTAAACTTGCAGGTTGAGTCCGTAATTAAGAAGGCAAATGTAATGTTGTCATTTATCTCAAGAGGCTTGGAATACAAAAGCAGGGATGTACTTCTGAGGCTTTATAAAGCACTGGTTAGGCCCCATTTGGAGTACTGTGAGCAATTTTGGGCCCCACACCTCAGGAAGGACATACTGGCACTGGAGCGGGTCCAGCGGAGATTCACACGGATGATCCCAGGAATGGTAGGCCTGACATACGATGAACGTCTGAGGATCGTGGGATTATATTCATTGGAGTTTAGGAGGTTGAGGGGAGATCTGATAGAAACTTACAAGATAATGAACGGCTTAGATAGGATGGACGTAGGGAAGTTGTTTCCATTAACAGGGGAGACTAGGACGCGGGGGCACAGCCTTAGAATAAAAGGGAGTCACTTTAGAACAGAGATGAGGAGAAATATCTTCAGCCAGAGAGTGGTGGGTCTGTGGAATTCATTGCCACAGAGGGCTGTGGAGGCCGAGACGTTGAGCGTCTTCAAGACAGAAATTGATAAATTCTTGATTTCTCGAGGAATTAAGGGCTATGGGGAGAGAGCGGGTAAATGGAGTTGAAATCAACCATGATTGAATGGTGGAGTGGACTCGATGGGCCGAATGGCCTTACTTCCGCTCCTATGTCTTATGGTCTTATGGTTTCACTCCAGGTGTGATTCTCTTAACCCACAAGGAAGTTTTTATTAAAACAACTTCATTTAACAATACAGTTTGACGATAACAAAAGGAATTAGTATAACTTTTACCAGTTGAAATACTTAAACATGAAAAGGTATAATTCTTAACTGCTAGCTACCTCTATTAGTTTCAATTTAAGCAATATTCCCCATAGACATAAACTTCTTTTCAGAATCAGTTAGCAAAAACACAAGCTTACGTGGGTTGCTAGTCTTCGAGCCTTTTAACACCTCTGGAAAGAGATACAGCGAGATAGTGGTTGCAGATAAATCAGCTCAGTTTAAACAGAATTGAATCTTAACATCTACTTCACTAGAAACAGGACACAAATACATTTCTTACAGGCACAGTATTGTCACAGAAGCTCCCTGCCTCTGAAACAGAAGATCTGGGTTCAAGTCCCACCCCAGGACTTTATGGTCATGGAAGGTTGACTATCAACTTGTAAATCCTTCCAAAATATGCCAATGGCATGCGGGAAAAGTGGGACAGTTTCTTAGTCACCCACTTGATGGAAAGGCCATCATTATCCATAACTCCAAGTTATAACATACATGTGAAAGTGTAGGTTGCCACAACAGCTTGGACTTGTGGTGGAGAGGTGGTGATGTTGATAGTTGGTGGACGGCCAGTGTGGATCACATTGATGCCAACAGTGTTGGGGTTTGATCTCCTTTCCAGCTTAGATGGATTTGGAACCTGTTTCCTTGCCCTACCTGTGGTGAAGGTTGTGATACTGTGGGTTGGATCTGCCTTCAGGCAGAGAATTGAAAAAGAAGAATATCTACGTGCATGCCCTAAGTTGACAAACTTCATCCATCCTCTAAATTACAATATGTCAATAATAGTACAGCACTGCAACACAAAACTGTTCCCTTTCAAAACAGATGTGTAGGACTCTTAACCAAGGAGTCTCACTACCCTATAATATCCTCACCCTGTACTTTAGTGTCAATGACATGAAGCAAACCATGGATGCAATGCCAACTTTATGTGGAAAACAATTATGAACCCAACAAACAATGGTATATATTTACAACACCAGTTGCTTAGTAAGACTCACGTGCAGGAGCTCATTCCCAGGTGGTCAGTCCATTGAACAAATTCTTCCACATGGTTTCCAGTGACTGACTAAATCACACTTCCTGGTTGCAGCCCCAACGTCCTTCAAAGCTGTGGCTTTATAGCCTTTTCTGACCTGGTCTCTCAGCATGTAAGATAATGTCTTAAATCGAGTCATCCGATCGGGTTATCAATCCCACCTTGGTCACGCAAAGACAACCTGCTTGTGATTAGTTTCTGCTGTCAGCCGGGAGTGCCTCCTGGTACCTGCCAGCAATGGATGTGATTTCTGTACCTTGTTAAGGCAGGAAGAAAGCCACACATACCCGAGAGGCCTTTGTCTGTTTCTGTAATCAGGGTGTCCGGTGGCTAGCCACCACCCCAGTGGCATATTCTGACATATCTCTGTCTGTGTATGTGTATATATTCTTGCCCAATCCTTTTTAAGTTCCATATAAGGCTCAGCATTGATGATTTTGGTCAAAAATCTTCATCCAATGCCCCTTTGTACTCCATGTTCCTACCACTCAGTTCTGAGCTCAGGATGTTGGTCCATCCCATGATTGGTTACATTTTGACACATTAAAAGAAACATTAAAAAGAAACAAAGGAGGACCTTATAACATCATAGAAATACACAAAATATCAAAATGTCTTTTGTCAACAGGATGCTTCATTACATCAACACTATCCTCAATCTTTCGAGCAGCAAAGTTGCAACGGTCCATTGGCAGGCCCCCCCTCCAGAGGTAACAGCCTCTCACACTAATGGTCAACTCTCTAACTGAAAACAAAACCAATACAACAACCATCTGTATTAGAACTACAACATGCTAATGATGCATAAGTCCCACTCTAAAGAAGAACGACAACAGATAGATTCCTATATTCACTAAAGTCTAAAGAGCATTGGACACGTCCTGAAGACCAAATCCTCTACGAACCCACACCAAATGTATCAAATCCAATGTCTTCAATTGAGAGTCATGTTGAATTGTTGGAACATGTCCCTCACTTCCCATATTTTAGAAGTTACCTGTCCCAAAAATATGAGATTGATGAAGAGGTACATCACATAATCCAATCTGCTGGCATAATCTATGGTTAATACCATACTTGAGTTTTCAAAAGTCACAGTATCAGGCCCAACACCTGTTTCATTATGGCACTGAGGCTTGGACAAATTATAGACACCATGTCAAGGCCCTCGAACAACATCATCAACACCATCTGAGAAGGATCTTGCAAACCAAGTGGAAGGACAAAAGAACAAACAAAAGTGACCTCCAAAACACCGACCTGTCAAGTACAGAGGCCATGATAATCTCACATCAGTTGAGATGGTTGGGACATAACCTCAGAATGCATGAGTGAAGACTGCCCGTACAGATACTCTACTTGGGGCTATGATAGAAAGCCCATTCACACTGGGACCAAAGGAAATGTTCCAAAGACAATCTTAAAGCCTCGATGCAGATGCCCAATCGCTTGCTGATCTATCATCAAAACCTTCCAAATAACATGAGCAGCCATTGAGAGAGAACCATGAGACAAGAGAATGTGGGGGTGCTGCTTGAACCAACACTCCGCCACCACCTTTGCTGACCAGCAACTGATATCTGCATGGTAGGAGAAGCTGTAATGCTAAGATGGGGCTCATGAGCCATCTGTGAATCTCCAGCCACTGACATCTCACTTGAAACCAGCCATTTGCAAAGAATCATCATCCTCAATACAAGGGATTGATGAGTGCACGCTGATTTATATTGTCTGTCTGCCTCCTGGTCTCCCAGCCTCACATTTAAAACTCTGCTGTTTACTCTCACTTCTGTGTTCCCGTGTATGTTAATGAGATTGGCATGAAACTTGGGTGTAAATATAGATCAGTAAGGTGTACCGACAATTGGTGTATATTTGGGTGTAGCTTCCCAATTATCACCCCACAGGAAATTTCACCCATAGCTATTTACACACAGTCAAGTTGAGAATAACTCTTATAATTTCCTGGCTTATACCATATTGCATTTGAGGAGAGGTTTTGCAACACTTTACAGTGCATTGGCTGCATTCCCTTTATTTTTCATTATTTTATCTTTAACCTATTATAAATTATAGGGAGGCAGACTTCTAATGCTCACTTGCTTTTATTCTCTTTAAATGCACTTTTTTCTCCTTTATTCAAATAAAGGTATCTTTGCTCTGAAATTCCATTAGCTATTGTTAATTTGTCAACCACTGGTTGAATACATGACACGCATAATTGATCAATAGTATTGGAATATCGAAAGAAGAGACTGAAAGAGGCCAATACGAGTCTTTGCAGACATAGGGCCTGATTTTACCATCGCTCTTAATTTAATTCAATTTGCATGCATTTAAATTGACTTATTGGGCTGCACACCCACCTTTACCAGCACTTTCCCCATTACCACCGCGTTCACTCATCCAGAATCAGCGCGAAACAGCCATGCATCATAGAAGTCCGATTTGGGTGCACCAGTTAATGAGGAGGTAGGTGCCTAGCGTCCAATTGCTCTATGCCTGAGATCGGTGGGGGGTGAAGGGGGGTCCGCTGCCACTCTGCCTGAGATCAATGGGGGGGGGGGAAGGGGGGCCCGCTGGCACTCTGCCTGAGATCAGTGGGGGGGGGGGGCGCTGCCACTCTGCCTGTGATCAATGGGGGGTAAGAGGGGCCTGCTGCCACTCTGCCTGTGATCAATGGGGGGTAAGAGGAGCCTGCTGCCACTCTGCCTGTGATCAGTCGGGGGGGGGAAGGGGGGGGCGCTGCCACTCTGCCAGTGATCAGTGGGGTGGAAGGAGGGTCCGCTGCAACTCTGCGTGTGATCAGTGTGGGGGAAGAGGGGTCTGCTGCCACTCTGCCTGAGATGAGGAGGGGGGAGGATGGATCTCTGGTTGGCGGGGGGGGGGGGAGGATAGATCTCTGGTTGGGGGGGGGAGGGGGGGGAGGATGGATCTCTGGTTGCGGGGGTGGGAGGAGGGGGGGAGGATGGATCTCTGGTTGGGGGGAGGGGGAGGACATAAACCATTCCAGGCACGTAAACCATTCATTATCTTTACTGTTAAAGGATAGGAATTGAAACATTTGAATGTTTTAATTCCTATCCTTTAACAGTAAAAAGCATCTCTTTTCAAAATATTGTTACACTTTAGAAAGTTAATAAACTAGTTTTTCTGCATAAACTACCATTACATTCATTTGATCTAAAATATTAAACTTCTGACACTGTTTAAGTATATCCTAGATGTTCCTGGGACTAGAAATTTCTTCTAAAGAACTGTTGCTTCAGGATATATGCTACAAGTACTGGGTTCGTTATATATTTATTTTACAATATGTTGATGGGGAGACGTCTCTGTGACAACAGGAATGAACAGACACTCAAAATGATATGGATGTACTTTGTTCTGTGTGGTCGAAGATTCTCAAAAATGCACATTTTATTTTTCACTTGAGCCCTGCAAGTAGACACAATCAGCCCAAAATAACCCAAGCAGCTCACATCCATTACTGCGACAAAAGTAGACAGTTGAAATAGATGCAAGTGTAATCTTTCGACAAAAGCTTTGAGTTTAACAGCGTTATCAGATTGTTAGAACAATATTTTCTCTAACAAGAGCAGGTATAATTATTGCCAACTCTTCCATGTGTCAGAGAGTCGCTCTCTCTGCTTTTTTTTCTTTCCCGCCCGGGCGCGCTGCTTCAGATTTTTTTTCAAACTGCGCATGCGCAGTTCAGAGCTCCGATCATTCCGGCAGCGTGAAGCACCACCCACTGCGCGGATCAGACCGGAGCCGGCAAAAAGCGTATGGGCGCGTTGCAAAGAGGATTCCGGGCTCGGATCTGTATTACGCCCGGATCGGGCCCCTAGTCTGAACAGTGAATACAAGAACCCTAGAATAATTTAATAAACAATTAGGTGCTTCAGTATGGGGGCTTTAGGATTTATCTGGTGAGCTGAATGAAGATCAGCCTTTAAACTTGTTGTTCTTGCAATTTCACAGAAGATCAAAGACCTTATGATCTTCTGTGGAATTGCAAGAGCAATGAGTTAATAGGCATTGCTTAAGGTTTCTGATTGTTAATTTCTGGACATTGTGGATCTTGTGATCTTTGTGAAATTGCATGAACAACGTGTTAATAAGCATTGCTTAAGCTATCTGATTGTAAATTTCTCAAAGTCAATGATGTGTCATTTTTAATTAGTACCATTGGGAATGATTTCTCTGACAAAAATGTATAATGTGGTCAATATTGATCCAACAGCTTGTGTATCTATCAGACATGAGATTTGTTAATTCTGAAATTGCCTAATTGATCTATGAATGCAGAAATGAGGTGCAACACTTCTTAATGGATGTATTTCTGCCCAGTCCTTTGAAAACTACAGGCACTTGAAACTGCTTTAATGTTATAGAGGAGCTTTGTAGAGTTCCAAGTTATTACTTTGCAAATGTAAAATTCAAAGACAACACGCAAAGCATAATATAAAATTACAATATAACAATATTTTGCCTTGATGTAGTACTGCTGATAACACAATGTTGCTTGTCTCAGTTGTATGTCAAGATGATACTTTTACCTCTTATTAGTGGCAACACTGAGGAACGAGTGCTTATTCAAAAAAGACTGTAAAAGAGAACTTTTAATATCACTGAGAGTTGGTCTTGGATGATACAGTAAATGCACAGGGTTGCTTTTTTTATTATATTATAGGAAATTCCATCCGCATTACCACACGTTATTTTAATTTCTATCAAAGATAAAACTACAGAAATTGAATCATTTACTTTTCTCTCTGGAAGTTCCAGTTAAATCTGCAGGGCCAGAAGGATCTGTTTCTTTTCATATAATCTTTATATTAACACATTTTAAATACTAATCCAGAGTGCAGGAGAAGCGAATACAACTTCATAGAAAGCACGAGGGCGATTCTCCCAAAAGTGCTGAATTGGTGGGAAAACTGTTCGCCATCACAACTGTTTTTTCAGTGCAGCTTCACACTCGAATCTCCCCACTCTGTGCAATGCAGAGGTCACAATTGTGAATATCATTAAAAACCCAGGGGGTGGGGAGTGGGGGGGCCTATTCATGCCAGAGTCTGACAGTTCTGGAACTCTGCACATGCGCAGTGGCCCCGAGCTGTCAGTCTTCCCGTTTGCTGGCCAGCTCAATCGCTGGCCAGCCTGGGTCCCACACAGTGCTGCCCCTCCAGCTCCCCCCCCCCCCTCCCACAGCCCGATCACGGCCCCCACAACAATTCCCAGGCCAGCCCTGAACCCCCCTCACCCTGGACAGCCCCGATGTCCAGCCCTCCACACCCAGCAGTGGCAATCCCCTCACCCCGGCAGACCCCCCCTCTCTCTGCTGACCCAACCCCAGGGTCAGACCCACCCTGGGAAGCAGCCCCCACCCCCCGCAGACCACCCCCCCCCCCCCTCCAGCCCACCCCAATCGCTGCCCTCCCTCCAGCCCAGACCATTCCCAAAGCAGAATGGCAGCAGGACCCCCCCACCTATCATCCTTAAGCCCCACCCACAAAAGGGGCAGTGCCAAGGTTCCCACCTGGGCATGGGCACTTTGCCCCTTGGGCAGTGGGGCAGCATGGTGGCACAGTGGTTAGCACTGCTGCTTCACAGCGCCAGAGACCCGGGTTCGATTCCCGCCTTGGGTCACTGTCTGTGTGGAGTTTGCACATTCTCCCCGTGTCTGCGTGGGTTTTCTCCGGGTGCTCTGGTTTCCTCCCACAGTCCAAAGATGTGCAGGTTAAGTTGATTGGAGATGATAAATTGACCTTAGTGTCAGGGGGATTAGCAGGTTAAGTATGTGGGGTTAGGGGAATAGGGCCTGAGTGGGATTGTTGTCGGTGCAGACGCGATGGGCCGAATGGCCTCCTTCTGCACTGGAGAGATTCTATGATTCTATGATTCAGTGCCGGGGGCACAGGCTGGCACTGCCAGGATGCCCATGCTCAGATGGCCCCAACCCTCCACTGCCCGATCCCCTGGGGGACACTGATTGCCCCCCTTCATTCTGATGGGGTCTCTCGCTAGTTTCCCCGAACGTGGGGAGCTACTCTAAACCCCGCCGGAATGAAGTACTCCTGGGGCGGGGGTGGGAGATTCAATCGGGACCGGCAAGTTCCTGATCATGAAATGCTAAACATATTTAAACTACATTAAAAAAAGATTCAAATGACTTACCTTTCTTCCCGCCGGTTTCCAGTGCGGTCTTGACTGCAACTGTTCTCCGGCTCTGGAAGATGCACATGCATTCCCGGCGCATGCACAAATCCCGGAAAAAAGCCGACAATGCGCATCTCCCAGCCTGACCGGCCAGAAAAGTTGCGGGTCGCGATGGGAGAATCGCCCTTCACATATGCAGATGATAACAGCTGCGCCAAATTTAGCATGAAAATCACAGAAGTAAAAATATTATTCACTTCATATAGACATTAAAATTGTTACACCGATTAATATTGTTTTTTAATAATATTACCCATACATTGTGAAATGTTCATACAGTCTTGGTATAATGATTGCAAAATGTAAAACTATGACACTATAGCTTGAAATAGATTCATTCATTTTACGTCAAACTTGGATCAGTTGGTGTCACTCTTGCCTCTAGCAAGGACATTCTCTGTGCCTGCTCGCTTCGGTCGCGAATCACAATGGTCCAGGGAATCGGGAGTTGGCGGGTTTCGTGCCGGGCGCCAAACCTGCTGCGACCATCCCAGGCTGCGCTGCCGCACTCACGTTTACAGCCCGAGTCAAATGGCCCTCCTGATCCACTCGCCTTCCCTGTCTGATCTGCACCGGGCGGGTATTCATACAGGTCCCCACAAGTGAGGACCTGGCGTGTTGGACCCCAAGGGGCAAGAAAGCACTGCCAACTACTCAGCAATGAAACAGAAACACATAGAGGTTAGGTACAGGAGTAGGCCATTCAGCCCGTCAAGTCTGCACCACCACTCAATATGATCATGGCTGATCATGCACTCTCAGTATCCCACTCCCACATTCTCTCCATACCCCTTGCTCCCTTTAGCCGCAAGGGCCATGTCCAGCTTCCGCTTGAACATACCTAATAAACTGGCCCCAATAATGAAAGGCATTCCCCCCCCACCCCCACTCCATGCAGGCACGAGGTTTATCCAACGCGACTCCTCACTCAGGCCCTCTTCCCCCCTCAAACTCCCAATCAGCCCCGCTTTCCCCTCAGACCCCCACTCAGCCCTCACTCCTCTTCAGACCACCCACTCAGTCCTCTATCCTCCTCTGATTTCCCCCCCCATTCAGGCCCCTTCAGGCCACACACATTGGCAATGCCAGCAGTGCCCTGCCCCTTTCTACCCTGGCACTGATGCCTTGGCCTGGCACGGTTGGCTCCAAGGGGGCTCGAGAAGGTAGGTCCAGTGGTCATTTGCCCGTCTGCTGCTGCCAGGCTACAGAGGAAGGGTCCCTCGAGGGTCTTGATGTTGGGTAGGCTCAGGCTGAGGGAAAGGGGTTGACCTCACCACTCTCCACTGGCATGAGGGTGTTGTGGCTGGACTACCCCTTCTAACCCTGGCAGACCCAAAGATCATCCCTGATTTCAGTAATATACTTCTTGTACTTATCCCGGGTGTCTAAACATGCCTTGTTTTCTCTCTTAATCCAGTGCAAAATGAATGAAATTCTGGTTTTGCAGATTTAGACGGTAAAGTTCTATTCAGTGCAGAGATTTTGGACAATTCATTTGTTTTGATTGAATATGTTAACAGGCATTGATTTTCATTTAGTATCAATTGATTTTGCTCTACAATAAATCATTTGGTGAATGAACAGTTAAGGAACATGATCAAATATTAACAATTGACACCAAGTGTATAATTTGCTATTTGTGTCTAATTGATTTGGACTTGTTTGTTTTGTTGATTCTCTAAAGGATTCGCACACCCAATCACAAAGATTAGAGAACAGCTCAATTGCCTTTTGGGACTGAGCCAGAGCGATTTGCCAAAGGGAATAAATGTTTCATTCTTTTCCCATTTCAATACCTGTGACCTCCAATAGGAAATACTGGGAAAATAATCCCGGTAGCAAACAGCTCCAATGGCTCAGTTGGAAAATGTGTTGTTCGCTGTTCTTGCTCACAATGGGTCCTGCCTTGGACGAGACCGGAGAATCCCACCCGAGGTGTGGAATTCTCACCCATGGCGGGTTTGGTGGTGGGCAGGAGCGGAGGAGAATCTAGCATGAGCCAAAACGTCAGAAACTCGCCAGTGTAAAATTATGTTGCAATTCTCCCAATGGCAGGTTAATGGTGGGCAATTCTCCCAATGGTGGGCAATTTGACCCCCATGTTTGTGAGCTTTTCATGCAGTGTTGTCTGGGTCCAGCTTCCCTCCCTTCGGTCTTCCTTCTGCCTTCCACTGATCATCATCTTCATCCACATCCTGGACCTTCTGCCTGCCACCAGTGTGAGTTCTCGCCCTTCCCCCACCCCCTCATGCTCGGGCAATTCCCCCAATGGTGGGTTAATGATGGGTGAGTCTTCCTGCTGGCGAGTGGCCTGAACAGTATTTGCATTAATTTGCCCCTTCACGAGCTGCTCACTTGCTTCCCGTCATGCCTCCCAATCGTGCGATACACTGGCAGGAAATTATTTGGTTAATAAAGAGTGATGTGCACAAGAGTGATGTGGTCCTCAGCTTGCAAAGGACTTTAAGGTGAGTGCAACAAAGCCTTTCTGCCACAGTGCTGTGCTGCTCCTGATGCACTGTGATACCACTCTATCAGAGCAGACTGGTTCCTGCCTCCATCTCCATGCTGAGCTGGTCTTCATGGACAGCACCGTGTTGCTGGATCCATGGACTCTCCTGTGTCAGCGAGTCAGATCAATACGGCACCTGGGATTGGCGAGTATGGGGGTCTCCTTCCCCCTGATGCCACACACCAGTGCAAATCTGAAAGGCAGTGGGCTGCAGGACTCATGTGGCCACCACAACAAAGGTCTGAAGTTTAATCGGGGAAAGTCTGCAAGGTGAGGCCAGGGCTGGAGGGTGGCTGTTTGCTTCATGAAGACAAGGCGGGCAATGTGGAAGGAGGGCTGTGCAAGGTGGGAGTTTGGGGTGGGGGATGGGAGAGAGCGAAAGCTTACAGTGGTAGGCAGCGGATCCAAAATGTAGACGAAGAAGATGAACAGTGGTAGGCAGAGGGAAGACCAGGGGAAGGGAAACTGGACCCCGACAACACTGCATGAAAAGATCACAGTAAGAAGTCTCACAACACCAGGACTTCTTACTGTGTTCACCCCAGTCCAACGCCGACATCTCCAAATCATGAAAAGATTACATACATGGCAGTCAAAGGGATATCACATTGTTTACTGGAACGGGATGGATGAAGACTCTAGATGCGGTGGGTAGAGATCCAAGTGGTGTACGGATCCAGAGAAAAGGTGGTTGAAGCTAGGAACAGACTTCATCTTGAGGCTGCTAGCAGTTTCCCCTCTGGGTTGCTGACATTCTGCACAGTCTGGTGAAGACAGGTGGGCTGGAGAGAGTGATACGAGTGTAGATTGTGTTTAAAGATGGCATCAGGACCTTCAAACATGCCAGCTGATGGCAGACAGACAAATCAGCTGCTAGTTCACCAGGGGATTCAGAGGGAAACTTGCCTGTGCATAATTAATAAAGTTCCTAGCGCAGAATCCGACACAGGATCCCACCATTCTGGCAAGCAGGAAAGGCACTGCTGGAGTCACCCGCCACCACACATCATATCAAAAACAGAGAAATCCACCCTATGTAAAATATATATTGGGGTGTTTCAGACTCAGTTGTCCCAAAGTAGCGAGAGCAAATATTGTCGTAGATATCAGAGATTCCTTTCTTCTAACTCATGTTAACACACCTATATAAAATACATTCAAAGTTTCATTTAGCATAATAGAATTAATTTAATTTGATGGAGTAAAGTACAAAAAGACAAGTTTTCATGCCCAAAGTACAAAGAAGTTGTTTTAATTTTCACTTTTATTTTTTTTCATATAACTTTTTAAGTGATGCATTATTTATTTACTTTTGAGGGACATTGATTTCATTTCCTCCATCTCACAAATTAATTTATTCCTGTATTTTGAAAGAAGTTTTTTAAAAAACTTTTGGGTAGGAAGGAGTGGAGTGTTTTATTAGTCGAACAAAAGGATTGAGTTAAGTGTCTGCAAAATCGTTAGACTGACAACCCTAACCGAAGCATTTGCAAGATTTTAGCAGATAAAGAGAGTGGAAAGGAGCTCTTAATACAGACTGGCATGGATCACTCCATTAGTCCCACTGTGATGGCCACTTAGAACATTTTTTGGGAGAATTTCACCCATAGTGTCTTTAAGTAGGCTTTGTAATAAATTCAGAAGGAAGGGAGGAGGAGAAAAAGTATGTAAGAAAATAATACAAGCTGCAATCAAAAAAGGTACTTAATGAGTAAATGACCTGCAATCTAATTGAAATAAAATAAGAAGTTGGATGATATGAAGAATTCTCCTGGCTTGTTATAGCCAGTCAAAGAACAGCAGAATGAACAAATAGCTAAAGCATGGAGATCCACAAGACACAACACTGATGGAAAATGTCTCAATAAGAACAAAAAGCTGCAAAAAAAAACCTTGCAAGTGAAAATGAAATGGTGGAAATGGATGGTTGCAGCCAAGTCTGGGGCAATAGTAGACCCAAGCTGCAGTCCATCCTGAGCATCAGTAAGTGACCATGCAACCAGCCTGTGCGATAATAATTTCATTTGTTTTGAATATGTTAGTATGTCAAGGTTTTCAATTTAAGTTGCAACATTGAATGAGTGTTGTTCTGGTAAGCAAAGGCTGAAAATGTATATGCCCTCCTTTGGTAAATTTCAATCTGTAGGTTCGCTACGCGATTGGAATCCCCATTTCTTAGAAAATGAGAATAAGACTTGGATAAACTTACAAGGTTGATCTTTCTCAGTACAGATGAGTGGAAGTAAATACGTTTCCTTATATTGTACAATTGAAGTAGATGCTAGTAATTCATAAGATTTTGAGATCAGCAAAGAACCCTTTTGAATCGCAAACATTGAACTATTTATTCTACAGTGATAATTCTCTGTCCTATATGCTATATAATATCTGGTGCGACTCATCGAAGCAGCAGGTTTTTGATTTGATTGATTTGATTTGATTTATTATTGTCACATGTATTAGTATACAGCAAAAAGTATTGTTTCTTGCACACTTACAGACAAAGCATACCGTTCATAGAGAAGGAAAGAGTGCAGAATGTAATGTTACAGTCATAGCTCAGGTATAGAGAAAGATAACTTAGTGCGTGGTAGGTCCATTCAAATGCCTGACAGCAGAAACTGTTCTTGAGTCGGTTGGTATATGAGGTCAGACTTTTGTATCTTTTTCCCGACGGAAGAAGGTGGAAGAGAGCATATCCGGGGTGCGTGGGGTCCTTAATTATGCAGGTATCTGAACTACTCTGCAAGAAGTTATGTTTAATCAAAATGAGTTAAATTATTTCTCAAAAAGTGTCAATAGTAATTGTTTAATTCGACAAAGAAATAGTGTGGTGAGTGCTGCTTATCTAGGGAATGCAACTAATATTTAAACACACAATTTTTATATTCAGTACCTTAATTTTACATCTATTTCCTGATGCCAGGAAACATGCCAGCACTCAATAAACACATCAGTTCAATAGGATTTTCTACATGGCACTCTTTATCAGCAATCGGACAATCATGAAGCAATGTGTTTTTAGTGAAAGCCTAATTACTGCCAGTGAAATTAATGGCTGACTACTTAATACATCTGGATGGCATTGATTTGCCTATTGTTCTAACAATGATGTTAATTCATTTAAAATAACAATGCTACTTGTGTGTTAATAAGGGATGGAATCGTAGGTGCAAATTTGAAAATAAGGTCACATTTCGGCAAGAAGTCAGAAAAGCACTTAGGAAAGAAAAGAGGAACAGTGAAACAAAATTAGCTAAGAACATAAAAGTAAATATTACAAGTACAGAAACAAAATAAATCAGGATGGAGTCAGGGTTATTAAAAAATCCACAAGATAAATGCACGGAAAATGGCAGTAATACATATTGAACATTCATTCAATTAGTTAGGATATTCAGACAACTTGTTAGAACAAAGCAGACACAATAGATATTAATACCCGAATTGTTCAACTGCAATTTTTGGCACACTCAAATATGATCCAGACTCTTGTCTTCAATTTCTTAGGTTTAATTATTAATTTGGAATTTTGACATTAACATGGCAATGCTTGCTGGTATGTACCAATGCCACAAACAATTCAGGAGTGCCGTTGATAATTTAGCAGAGAAAAGTTCTAAACAATAATAGGAATTAATGTTTATTTAATAGACTCATAGAGGTTTTGAGTGGAAAGAGAAAAAAAGTTATAATTCTCTGTTCCCACTGAAAATATAGCATTGTGCAAAACTACAAGTGAATTAAATAAATGGGAAATAAATATTTTAAATTTATATGCTGCTTGCTCAAGGGAATATTTTACTGCTGCCTTATGAAAGTTTAGAAAACATTTTCTTTTGAATTTTAGCATGTGGCGAGCAAAATTTTAACAGGGTTGTGGACGTAGCCCAATCCATCACGCAAACCATCCTTAGACTCCTTCTACACTTCCCACTGCCTTGGAAAAGCAGCCAGCATATTAGAAAACCCCACACACCCAGGACACACTCTCTTCCATCGGGAATAAGATACAAAACTCTGAAATCATGTACCAACCGCCTCAAGAACAGCTTTTTCCTTGCTGTCATCAGCTTTTTGAATGGACCTGCCATATATTAAGCTGATCTTTCTCTAGCTATGGCTGTAACAATATATTCTGCACCCTCTCCTTTTCTTCTTCCCTACGTACTTACTCTATGAATGGTATGTTTTGTCTGTATAGCGTGCAAGAAACAATACTTTACACTGTATCCCAATACGTGTGACAATAACAAATCAAATCAAAATGACCCAAACTCACTTAATTTTAAAATGTTACCTGCTAATCCATGCCATGTAACTTGCTCTTATCAAATAATGGCATGTTCGGAAAACTAACAGCTGGAAAATTGATTCACGGCAAGGTATCTTCAGCTGCACAATGTATTTGGCAGTTATATTGCCAGCTTACATATTCCAAAGATTTAAACCCTGATGATTATTTGAAAGTAAACCAAGTAAGTAGGATTAGAGGACCAAATGGGAGCAAGTGAAAAATTTAAATTAGAATAATGCCAAGGAACAAAGTATACTCGTGATAAATGATGAGAATGATCTTCCAAATTAGGAAATAGCAACAAAAATAATGTTTCTTCAAACAACCATTAGAAGCCGACGTGGAAGAATTTCATACATTAGCTAAATTGCCCCTTAGTGTCCTGGGGTGGGTAGGTTAGAAGGATGAGCGGGGTAATGGGATTACAGGGATAGGGCCTGGGTGGGATTGTTGTCGGTGCAGACTCGGTGGGCCAAATGGCCTCCTTCTGCACTGTATAGTTTCTATGTTTCTCGTGGAAGGACTTGCCCTATGTTCTAATGTGCTTGTGAATCTAAAAATACCAACTTGTTGTGGGAGCGGGTGGGGGCAAAAGGTTACATAAAGTTTAGTTACGTTGCATGTTGCAAATTAGTACAGTGCATCTTATAACAGTTTAGCACACACATCGGCCACATGGGAAACAATCAAAAAGTTTCCTGTTGGAAGATAACAATTTCAACAACTGCAGCTGCCGGATTTTTATCAGAGGAAAATAGGACAGAAATAGAGGTTCAAGCATGTAAAATAGAACAAATAACCTTCCTTCAGCTCGAGAGTCAAAATAATCTCATGCCCTATCTAGGCCTATCAAAATATCCATAGGCACAGGTGTTAATCAATGATTCCAATTTCCTCTGCCTGTTCTGTGACTGTGACAGCAGCCTTAGCTTCACTGCATTGGGGTATTCCAATCACAGGAGGTTGAGTTCACTGGCTTTGGACAAGGTATCCTATCCAGCTGCATTCAGGAAGTGACAGACACGCTGCTTTGTAAGACTGGCAGGATCATCCATTTCCACAAAATCCAAAGAAACAGTTACGGCGACAGCAAAGGTAATCCGGTCCGAGCCACCATTGATCCCTTTAAATTGGTTTCCAGCATTGAATGTACCTTAGCTAAAATCTCCCTGGAGAGTTCGAACCACATACCGCTGCTCTGATAGGCTGGGGGAGATCTATAGATTAGCTCCCGGAATAAAATCTTCTCCTGCTTGTCTTCACCTGATGCCTTGGACTTTGTTTTTATCTCATTCCTCCTCAGGTTAAAAAACGTGGCTGGTCTTTCAAATATTGAATGAAAGGGAAAATAGACCATGTCTGTTTTAAATATAGATCGATTCGAACTTTGATTCAAAAGCAGCAAGTGATTAAACTTCACTGATTGTGCAGGTGCAAAGATTTGCAATTAATCAACTTTTTGTGGTTCATTGAAAAGCCAATAATAAAAATGACAAGCCCCCAAGTTGAGAATGGAAAGTTTACAGACAGAATGGCAACAGAATATTTTCCTAAGTGAGAAATTACACCGGCATAAATTGAAAAAATCAAATCCTTTTCAAATGATAATAGAAGTAAATATACCAGGACTGAAGGTTTTGCTTGAAAGACAAATTTTGCCTAGTTTCTAGCAGCTGAGATTTTGCAAGCCATTCTAATAGCATTGCATAGAGACATTGCAATCTAAATCCAAGTACTGTAAATAAAACAAACTCATGCTGCGTGAAAGTTAGGGTCACAATATCTTGTAACCACACTCAACAAGTTATATGGATTGCAGAGTCCATTTTATTACAACCTATAAATAAATTGATATAAATTGCGGTGTTATTCCCTGGACACTCATTTTTTAATCTCTGTTTCTCTTTAAAGCAAGTAATTATAATGATCCTTAAGTCTGCACATAGTCCTGTACTTTAATATACTTATTGTTAGATGTGCAATACGCAGAGGCTGTACATTATTAAAAAGTGCAATTAGCCATGCGTCTAACAGGTCGATGTGATGCGTCCAGTGTGTGGGTGAAGAGACTTTGTCTGCTTTCAGCTTTTGTGTGCTAGTTTGCTTCACATTTTCAGCCTATGCCACTGGTTAGCACAATATGTGAAAAAGAAAACCAAATGTGTAGGTATCTCCCTGTCAGTACACAGTCTCACACCGTACACTCCTCCACTGGCAAGACTTCAGCTTCACCTCCTCGTAATGACACACGGAAACTGGGACCCTCGGGATGGACAGCATGGTAGTACAGTGGTTAGCACTGCTGTCTCAAAGCGCCAGGGACCCAGGTTCAAATCCGGCTTCAGTTGACTGTGCGGAGTCTGCACATTCTCCCCATGTCTGCGTGGGTTTCCTCCGGGTGCTCCAGTTTCCTCCCACAGTCCAAAGATGTGCAGGTTAGGTTGATTGGTCATGGTAAATTGACCCTTAGGGATAGGGCATGGGGGCAATTGTTGTTGCTGCAGGCTCGATGGGCGAGTGGCCTTCTTCTGCACTGTAGGAATCCAATGATTCTCTTAGGCTTAAGTTTCAGAGGAATGTGAGGAGGTTTGCCCCTCATGCAGTGTGCAGGTCCACCGACATGTAAACATATCTAATACTCATGAAGCAAATTCTCAGATAAAAATAAATAGCTCCACTTTCTCATAGATATCCCAGGAAAATTGAAGGCTAAGGGAGTAAATACTGATTAAAAAATCTGGGGTGGAGCCCAATGGTGGAATGAGGTGTAAATATGTGGGCCAGAACTTTCCAGCTGTTCAGGTCAGTGGGATATTCCGTTCCGGCTGACAGCACACCCTGCAGTGGGTTACATGGTGGCAAGGGATGTATTCAATGGGAAACCCTGTTTACAATGATGGGGCCATAAGATCCCATCACCGACCAAAGGCCGGCTGCCTCCCACCACTGTGAAACACGTGGCAGGTGAGGCAGTAAATCCTGCCCATCATCTTTCTGGCAGGTCCGGCAACCAAACTAGTGCCAAATGTATTGTATTCCACTGGACTCAATCAGGGAGGTCAAGAGCTAGGAACCCTGATGTTTGGGCATCCCAGGGCCTCCAAGGACTTTGCCCAGGCATGTGGACAGGAGGGGCCAATCCAATTTTGGCCACTTAACACCAAGCTGACCACCATGGCACAAACCATTGTCTTGAGATGGAAGGCTGCCATTGGAATTAGCTGCAGTTCTTCAAATCCCTTCTTTCTTTAAATTCACACAGCAGTTATATATAAACATTGGAGCCATCAAGATTATGGGCAGAAATTTCCCAAAGAAATGACTAAGTATCATAACGGTGAGAAAATGGAGTGATCCACCCCAGTCTGCCCAGCGTGGACCAGACTGCAATCGCCCCACACTTAGTCCGTTTTTGGGAGGCTGGAGAGTTGCATGCCGATTCTGGGAGGGGCCTAAATACATAAGTGAGCCTGGCTGCAAAGCCATCACCAGCCATTTTGAAATGACACCCCAACCTCACAGTGCAGTGGAAAACCCACGCCCTCCCCACATGGACATCAGGAGCTCCCACCCTTACCCTTCTTTGGAAGCATGTTTTCCCACTCCTTCCATGACATGGATCACCAGCATCAGGGTCCTCTCAATGGGTCTCCCTTCATGACCTCCCACATGCACCCTCTACATGCCCCACCCCTCCATGCTGCACCCCTCCATGCCCCACCCTTTCATGACCCCTCTTCATAGTTCTCCCTTCATAGTCCCTCCCACCCTCCCATATGACCCCCCCCCCCCCCGCCCCCACTCAGGTCTCACCTCCGTTCCAGCCCCACACCCACTCAGGCTCCACACCCACTTATGCCCCTCCCTGGAACTGCCCCGACACACTGGTAGTGCCCACCTGGCGGTGCCCAAATGTTACTTTAAATCTGGGAATCGGCCTCATGTCCTTTTTGGGCAAGATCTGGTTTGCGCCAGTTGGAAGGGTGATTGCAACCCATTTGACGCTGAGTGCAAAACCTGTTTTTAGGCCCACACGCAGTTTTCTGGGACTGGCACGATCTGCCAGGTGCGGCGGACCTGAAAATCACCCCTTATATCTCTACCCTATTGATACAATGGTTACAAAACTATATGAGGATATGCATGAATTAATACCAAAAGATGAAACTTGAAAGTATGAGTGCTACCAAATCTGATTTTTAAAAAATTTTTGATTTATTATTGTCACATGTATTAACATTCAGTGAAAAGTATTGTTTCTTGCGCACTATACAGACAAGACAATCGTTCATAGAGAAGGAAATTGGAGAGTGCAAAATGTAGTGTTACAGTCATAGCTAGGGTGTAGAGAAAGATCAACTTAATGCAAGGTAGGTCCATTCAAAAGTCTGACAGCAGCAGGGAAGAAGCTGTTCTTGTGTTGGTTGATACGCGACCTCAGACTTTTATATCTTTTTCCCAAAGGAAGAAGGCAGAAGAGAGAATGTCCTGGGTGTGTGGGGTCCTTAATTATGCTGGCTGCTTTGCCGAGGCAGCGGGAAGTGTAGACAGAGTCAATGGATGGGAGGCTGGTTTGCGTGATGGATTGGGCTACATTCACGACCTTTTGTAGTTTTTTGCAGTCTTGTGCAGAGCAAGAACCAAACCAAGCTGTGAGACAATCAGAAAGAATGCTTTCTATGGTGCATCTGTAAAAGTTGGTGAGAGTCGTAGCTGACATGCCAAATTTCCTTAATCTCCTGAGAAAGTAGAGGCGTTAGTGGGCTTTCTTAACTATAGTGGCTGCATGGGGGGACCAGGACAGGTTGTTGGTGATCTGGACACCTAAAAACTTGAAGGTCTCGACCCTTTCTACTTTGTCCCGATGATGTAGACAGAGGCATGTTCTCCTTTATGCTTCCTGAAGTCGATGACAATCTCCTTCATTTTGTTGACATTGAGGGAGAGATTATTGTTGCTGCACCAGTTCACCAGATTCTCTATCTCATTCCTGTACTGTGTCTCGTCATTGTTTGAGATCCGACCCACTACGGTGGTGTCGTCAGCAAACTTGAAAATCGAATTGGAGGGGAATTTGGCCGCATGTCTTTTACTTAAATCATCAATTTCAGAAATACAGGTGAGTTTCGCTTTTGCCGTATTTTCCTACCAGCTGTTTAATAGTGAACAGCTAATCAATTATGTTCTAATGACTTGTAACACCATGCTACTTTATTGTAGGTTTTACATTTCATACTTCTTTATCCTGTTGAAAGATATAGCCATTAATATTTTCAGACAGAACTTTAGAACCTGAATCTGCTGTAACAGGTGCACCAGCTTATTCTAACCTTTTCAATTATGGGTGATAAATAGCCTAAGTCCAATATAATGAGACAAATTCTTTAAACTACATTTAGATTTAGATTTAATGAACAACTGTTACTTCAGTTGGGAATACTGCTGGAAATTTCTTCAGCCATTGTAAGTTTTTTTTTGTCCAGAAGCACTTAATTCCATGAGACTCTTTATTGTCACGTTGATTTCACATATGCAAAGCAGGTTCTACATTATTGGTGACTGATGGAGTCAATTTCTAAGAGCATCTAGAGAAGCAACACTTCCGTCATTATATAAAACGTGAAAACCTATTAGGGAGCTGTGGCCTTTAGTGTTCACTAGTGACTAAATCAATCACCAGCTATGTCATCTTGCCCATAAGTTGTAAAACAGCCATTCTGCAGTCCCCTATTGCATTTTCTCTTTAATATACTTCTTCCATCATTCCATTACAGTTCTGCCTTCTGTAATAGCATCCCTGCAGAGATTAATCTAATAATAGTAAAGCAGATTTGGGTGCTGCTTATTTCCTATGTTACCTTTAGGTGTAGTCATGTATTAATTGATTTTTACTGTTCAACCCTGCGCAACAGACCTTTATTTTTCAGTGGATTTTTCCGCCAGTCTTTGTTGAGATGGTTCCAAATTTCTCACTTTAAGTCTAATCCCTTTGGTGAAGCCTATGGAGTTAATTTTGTTCAATTTTTTTTCCCAAAAATATTTTCAGAAATAAAATGGAAGCCTATTTTGATGTCATTCTGTAGTTAGGGTGCAGGGTGTGGAGATGCCGGCGTTAGGGTGCAGGATGTGGAGATGCCGGCGTTAGGGTGTAGGATGTGGAGATGCCGGCGTTAGGGTGCAGGATGTGGAGATGCCGGCGTTAGGGTGCAGGATGTGGAGATGCCGGCGTTAGGGTGCAGGATGTGGAGATGCCGGCGTTAGGGTGCAGGATGTGGAGATGCCGGCGTTAGGGTGTAGGATGTGGAGATGCCGGCGTTAGGGTGCAGGATGTGGAGATGCCGGCATTAGGGTGCAGGATGTGGAGATGCCGGCGTTAGGGTGCAGGATGTGGAGATGCCGGCATTAGGGTGCAGGATGTGGAGATGCCGGCGTTAGGGTGCAGGATGTGGAGATGCCAGCGTTAGGGTGTAGGCACAAAGATTGAAAGTCATCACAGGACCTTACCAGTGCTGAAAAACAGCTGAATTATTTAACTAAGAAATTGTTATTATAGGCACGCAGAAGCAGAATTCAAACATTAGGATCTGAAACCAATGCCCCAAGTTTTAATTTGTAATTGTGAGAGGCTTTCACATCCCCAGTGAACAATAGCAAAAAGCACTTTTTACAGAAGAGGCCAAGGTAGGACAGTAAATATTCTGTCTGGCAAAGTTCAAGACACGAAGCTCAAAATTCTCTCTCCCCATTCACAGTCGGGATTTTCCAGCGCCGCTGAAAGTGAATGGCGTTTTGGCTGGAATGCCAAATTTTCTGTTCTCGCTCACAGAGGTTCCCACCATAGACGAGACTGGAGAATTCCACACTTGGTGTGCAAATTCACCATTGGTATATGTATGGAATTTGACTCTATGTTTCCAAAACATGCCATTGAGGGCATAGTATATATAATGAGGAAAAAAACACTCATAGAAGAATCATAGGCCGCAATCTTACTACTATTCACGCCAATGGAATTTTCCCATCCCGAAGCAGTGAATGAATATTTGGCTGGCGACCAAATTCTCCGACTTCACTGCAGTGGGAGCGTGATGTGAACGGCACCCTTAGAATCCTAGTATCCCTACAGTGCAGAAGGAGGTCATTCGGCACATCGAGACTGCACTGAGCATCTTTCCCAGGAGCACCCCTGTTCTATCCCTGTCACCGCACGCATTTACCCCCTAACCTACACATCTTGGAACATTAAGGGGCAATTTCGCATGGCCAATCCACCTAACCTGAACATCTTTGGAGTATGGGAGGAAACCGGAGCACCCGAAGGAAACCCACGCAGACACAAGGAGAAAGTGCAAACTCCACACAGACAGTGACCCAGGGTCAGGATTGAATCCGGGTCCCTGGTGTTGTGAGACAGCAGTGCTAACCACTGTGGAGGCAAACTGCACTAATCTCAGGTTTATACCAAAGGTATCGGCATCAGAGAAGAGGCTACTGAAGGGGATTGAAGCACCAGTTATATAAGATAGACAAGAATGCTCTGTTGACGCACTACGCATGCACATCTGCACCCACAGGGTGGATCATAACTAATTTTGTGATATGAGTTGCACCTCATATTTTGAATAGGTCACAAGAGCAGGAAAGCTTTCCCAAAGAGCTCGGTCTATTCTCTGAATAAGCATAAGAAAGCCAAGAAAGCAATTGATAATCTTTACTGTAAAAGGGGAAGTTGTAATAGTGATAGACAAAGCAAATAACTTTCAACTGATGAAAAGTCATAGACCAGAAACATTAACTCTTGCTCTCTCTATACAGAAATATGCTGCCAGAGTTACTGAGTCGTCCCAGCACTTTCAGTTTTAAATATCAAAGCGCATGACTTGTCAGCCACATCACCCATGAGTGTAATCATCCACCCCCTCCAACACCAATATACCATGGCTGCAGTGTAATTCCTAGAGGATGCACACTAGCAAATCATCAAGGCTTCTACACTTCTCAAACCCACACCTTCACCATCCAGAAGAAAGGGAGCAAGTCCCTGGGGACACCATCAATTCCAACTTCAATTCCAACACACATTAGGACAATTATTTCCATTATCATCACTGGATCAACATCTTAGAGTTCTCTAAGGAATAGCTGTTGTCACACAGTATTGACTGCAGCAGTTTAAAGGAAGGTCCATCACAACTTATCAAGGGTGACTAAGAATGGGCAGTAAATGTTAGTCTTGCGAGCGATGCCCAGGAAGGATTTTTTAAAAACTGCTATATCAGTCAATCTGCAGTGTGTACCTGTGTCAAAGAAAAGACAACTAGATTTTCAAGAAGAAACTTCCTCATTATTCTTCCTTCAAAAGGAAGGCATTACCTGAAGAGTTCAACAAATAATAATAAGAATATTAATGTTCTCTGTGAAAAGGAACACACACAACCTATGGGCATGCAGGGTTTCATATGAACCTTATGGTCTTCATGAAGAAAAAAGTTTTCACTAAAATTAACATTTATGTGGTACCTTCCCAAAGAAATGTCAACATGCACTTTGAGAATCATTATCATGCAAGCAGCTGCAATGTTTTTATTACGCAATATTTCATTATGGTTGCATTCCTTGAGAAAGTAAAAACATTGAATGGGTGGCTCTTGGGATGACAGACTATTTTCTGCATGCATGGCTGATGACCCTTTTGAAAAGACCCCCAATAACAGAGGAGAATTTCTGCAAACATCTGTTCCTCAGCTGGAAATAAATGTTCCATTCAACTTACACACAATGTAAGAGTGAGTCTAAAAACACAATGACTGTGCACAATATTTGAAATGGTACTTCTAAAATAGTATGGAAATTCCTTGCTGGGTTTGCATCCTGTTTATGTACTGATAATATTATTAAGCTGAACACCTTCATTGGGAAACTTCAATTGACAGCTAGGTTTAAAGAGTTGTGAGATTTTCAATGCCTGCATGTTCTGGATGGTGTCAAGCTTCTTGAGTGGTGTTACTGTTGTACACATCCACACAAGTGGAGCATCTCCATCACATTTCTGACTTGTACCTTCTTAAGTGGAAAGACTTTTAGGTAACAAAAAGATAGTAACCACATTTTTACCGGCTCCAGTAAACATTGCGTTTCTTTGAACAGTATCATTGAGTTCCTCGTTAATTGTGACTGTTCCACCCCTCAACCCCAGCACAACCACAACTTCTGCAAGATGTTGACAGTGGGGTATTCTGTGATGGAAATGTCACTGTGTGCCAAAGGGATGCAGTTATGTGCATCTTGTTAGAGATGATCATTGCTTGGTACCTGTGTGCTGCAAATTTTACTTGCAAGTTATTAACCCAAGTGTAGATGCTGTCCAGGTCTTGCTGCATATGGGCATAGAATGAAGAATTGAGAATGAAGCTGATATCTTCAGATAAACACCTCATGATCGTGATATATATGACCAGATATCAGGGTAAGTACATCTGCTATCTGTACTATCTTTTATTCCCTTCTCAATTCTGTGATGCGTACTTGAAAAAAATAATGGATGTGACTTTCTAGTTTTATCCAGGGGTGGGACCCATTGCGAGTCAGAACGGAGAATTTGGCATTCCAGCCAAAACCCCATTCACTCTCTGCAGCACCACGGAGAAGCCCTGCCGCAAAGTAGGACGGAAGATTTTGGCCAATGATTCTGCATGCTGGTCGCGATTTTTTTTGGCTCTGAATTGCCAGTCTAAAGTCAGTGCCATGTGAATTGGGCACACAAGGTTCCCTCATTACCTAATCCCAGACCACTGCATGGAAAGAATCCATGATAGTGCAGAGCCTCACAAATTTTCTCTGTAAAGACCACTTGGATGCTACACAGGTAAAAGCAGAGGTTGGATATAACATTAACACCAGGAGGTAAAGCCTGATGGATGGCAAGGATGCTATGAGTCTCCTGGGAATGGTTTCCACACAGACAGTAGGTGGTAGCGGTAGTGGGAGGATTTGAGGCAGGCAGGAAGGGATTTCAAAAAATACAGATGAAGTAAGTAAGTCCTGTCCGTGTTAAAGATCTCAAGCCTATTTGTTATGGTAGATAGGACAATCTGTGGGTGAGGGAATAAATGAAGCACACAAGACCTTGGGGCAATTAACCTTTAGAATTTCAGTATCATTGAAGCACCTAATTAGCTGACTGACTATTAAGTGATCTTTCACTTCAGAATAGATGATCTGCTTCAGAACTGTGGGGTCAACTTTAACAGGGATGCGAGGAACTTAAAAATTAGATGGTTAAACCTGCCCTTTTGCATAATTTCCCATTTTCACCTGCAAAGTTCTGTAGGCAGGTGCCAGTTTGTAACTGCTGAGAGTCTTATGAATCATGATTCCATTACTTCAAACCAGAATCCGCTGCATTGTAAATCGAAGAACCCCTCCAAGCTAAGTATTAAACTTCCTTTGGTGGGGCCGGGTGAATGAATTCCCTTTCACACCAATAAAACTGTCACCTTGCCAACTCAGACCCCTTTTTCCTTCCATGAAATCCCATTGAAGTCTCCAACCTCCTGATTTATCTGCTTACTGGAAAATGTAAAAGCAATTCTGAGAAACAGAACTGTTCTGCATTTGGTGAGGCAGAAATTATTCAAGAACAGTCACCGTGGTTTTGTTAAGGGGAGGTCATGTCTGACCAACTTGGAATACTGTGTACAGTTCTGGTCACCCTATTATAGAAAGGATATTATTAAACTAGAAAGAGTACAGAAGAGATTTACTAGGACGCTACCGGGACTTGATGATTTGGGCTTTAAGGAGAGGCTGGATAGACTGGGACTTTTTTCTCTGGAGCGTAGGAGGCTGAGCGGTGACCTTATAGAGGTCTATAAAATAATGAGAGGCATAAATCAGCTAGATAGTCAATATCTTTTCCCAAAGGTAGGGGAGTCTAAAACTAGAGGGCATTGGTTTAAGGTGAGAGGGGAGAGATAAAAAAAAGAATCTAGAGGTGCATTTTTTTCACACAGAGGGTGGTGAGTGTCTGGAACAAGCTGCCAGACGTAGTAGAGGCGGGTACAATTTTGTCTTTTAAAAAGCATTTAGACACTTACATGGGTAAGATGGGTATAGAGGGATATGGGCCAAATGCGGGCAATTGGGACTAGCTTAGGGGTTAAAAAATGGGGCGGCATGGACAAGTTGGACCGAAGGGCCTGTTTCCATGCTGGAAACCTCTACGACTCTATGACTCTAACTTGGTTGAATTTTTTAAAGGAGTGACCAGGGTGGAATTTTCCCCAAAAAAGTGACTAAAGGTGAGATCGTGAGCCCATATTCACCATCCGTGAAAATGTCAGCGGAGGTTGGAAATGTGGAGAGTTTGAAAAAGCATGATTCTCGCCAGCGAGCTCGCGTCTTCCGATTTTGAGCTGACCTCGCCAGCAGACTGATGTGGAACATGGGGGAGGGCGTCAACCTAATTTGAATGCATCAGCATACAATTAGCAAGCACTCATGCCGGATATTGAGTCCACACCGAATATTCAGCTGGCGCTGGTGTGACTCACATCAGCGCCTTTCACAATAGATCTACATCAGCACGATCCTGGCACCATCACCTCCGAGGGGCATATCGGAGGCGAGCGCACAGATGGCCATTGTTTCCCAAGCAATCCAACACCCAAGGAGGCTCAGAGGCTTTATCTTCTCTTCATATCCCCACTCAGGCCTCCTTCCCCCTCAGACGCACCCCTCCCACCCACTCATCCTCCCTTTAGGCCAAGTACTTTGGCAGAGCCAACAGAGCACTGCCCCCTGGCACTCACACCCTGGCCTGGCGCTTTGGGTCCTGTGGAGGATCGAGGAGGTAGGTCCATTGGCTGTTTGCCCCTCTGCTGCTGCCAGCAGTGATCTTCAGGTCTGCCAGGCTAGAAGGGGATGTCTAGCCACAACATCCCCATCCCAGTGGAGAGTGACGAGGTCAATCCCTTGCTCCCAGCCTGAGCCCACCCAATCCCCAGGATCCATGAAGGACCCTTCCTCTGCAGCCTGGCATCAGTCAGAAGTTTAGATGTTCAAAGCCACAAAAACATTTTATGGCTACTGACAGGGCGTGCCCATAGGACAAGTCGGTCAGACACCACCTTCTTGGACAGGTGAAGCTTTTACCTCACTGATCTTCACAGCAGCTTATTCTTTGGTGGTAGACTCACTTCTGAAGGTATCACCTTTGCTGCCTTTCTACCTCGCATTCTTCATCTCTGCACTCCTCATGCCTAGGTGTGTGTATGTGCTGTTGTAGATGCTGGTCCTCATTGCTATCTCAGAGTAGCTCACTCCCATTGCCAAGTTTGGCTTTCCTTGTCGTATCTTAACTGTTCTCAGACTCCACCCCTTGCAACTATGTACCAATGAATGTGTTCTTTGCCTCATTAATGCTGCCTTATGGTCCTTTTCTTTGGCCACAACTGGCTCCTCACTGGCACCTGCTGATTGGACGTGTTATGAGTCTCTCAGGTTCCCATGCCTCCTTTCCAAAATAGCAAACTGACCATAAACGAGCTGTTAGCTAGTTTGGTAGCATCATCAAATGCACATCTGCCCTTTTCAGGCAGGTTGCCAGGTCCCACTCCTAGACAGTGATATCAAAAGTATAATGGGTTGGGGCGTTGGCATGGTGCCCAGCGGCAAGAAGTTAAGGACCTGCCCATCTCCATTCCAATCCCCACCACACAATGAAAATTCGAGCTTTAGTTGTTAATTTCTAAATTTAAGAAATAGATTCCATTGGAAATCTGGAAATGGAAATCTGCAAATGGATGTACAGATCCTAAGAGCTCTTTTTAATGAGGGTTTGAATCACGAAGATCAGGGTAAGGATTTTTCATACTTTTTGAGTGAAATAATAAAATAATTACTTATTATAGTGAGCCTATAAGAGGCAGATAGAAAATTATACCTAAATTCCGAAATTGTGTTCAATGTATAAAAGAAAGAGTTTCAGATTGGTTTGGACTTAACAACTGAAGCATCTGAAATTACTATAGATCCACAATTAGCTTATGTGAAAGATACATTTTGCCTTGTAGAATTCATACACTGGTAATCCAAGCTATATATCACAATTGTGTCATTTGTCAGGACTCACCAACAATATAATTCAAATTTTAAAAATATATATTAAACTTTTCAAACAGTAAACTTAGCTGTACAAGCAGTTCCACAGGCCACCTACTTAGATTTAGCATGAATTAAAAAAAAGTATTTTTAATTTCAGACATTTGACGAATGTCTTTATTTAATTGAAAGTGCCAAGAAGCCATGTCAATATAATTTTTAATTTTCCCTAATAATCAGGCACAGTTTAGTGTAATGCCAGTGGTGGGTGTACACAAATTGTTCTGCTGAACTCTGCTGATGTGATACGAGGAAGATGATATTCCTTTAGGGCTGAAAATCACTGGCTTTTCCAGTA
The DNA here is from genome assembly GCF_964213995.1 of Mustelus asterias. NCBI lineage: Eukaryota > Metazoa > Chordata > Chondrichthyes > Carcharhiniformes > Triakidae > Mustelus > Mustelus asterias. Next base: position 45,411,709 of record NC_135817.1, read on the forward strand.
TACTACTACTGTAATTCCAGTCGGAATTCCAGTGTGGAAGTGCCATAAGCCAAGGGCTGGGTCTCAAGAGTTACCTTACATGCTTCCTGTGGTCAATATTGGGGATACAGCCTTCAGCCATCTCAATCTGTTCCACTGGTGCAAAGGGAAAGGGGTCTGAGATGGGAACCCAGAGGCCCAATGCATACTTGGGTGCCTGGCATGAGCCAGTGAAGCGGATGCTGGTTGCTTCAGCAGAGCTTGTCAGGAAACTATAGTTCCCTGGAAGTACTTTCCTCAAAGAAGAGAAGGGCAAATGGATAGGTGCAGGAAGTGTCAAGCAGGAGTTTCTATCTGAAATATAAATGCCACAGAAGAATTGTAATAAATTATTCCACATCATGTGATTGGATGTATAACAGTTTGAAAGAATGCTCAGATAAACTGAGCACTCAGAGTTAGTATACCACACCTTTAGGTTGTGAGGTCTTACCACAGCTAAGGAAAATGTTTTTTTTAAGCAATAGCCCACTCCATTTTGATGAAATGTAACCTCTGTCTACAGGGTTGGCATGGACCTGCCATTCAGTGGCTGTTTCCATGCTAGTGCGTGACTCAATAGAGTAGAAACTAAAGAAGGAGTAAATGTGCCACAAACCCGGAGGAAGGGTGTTGTGGTCAAAGATTGAAATCACTCACGTCTGTAAGTTGCAGTAACTAAACATGTTCAGGAGGCACAACGCTGCCACTACAAGGTGTCTACCTGATACCAAGGCTGCATAATATCCAAAGAAACAGAATTACACTGGCTGCAGCTGTCCCCTTCATCTAAGGCTGAAGTCTGTGCTTCTTCACACCTTTGCTTATCCACCCAATGAAGGTCATTAAGTTTGTGATTGTTACTTTCCCACACCAGCATGCTGAGAAAGGGCTCTAATAACTAGCCTCTTAAAGCTGTTAATACTCATAACTACATTTACCTACTTCAAAGATATTAATGTCAAATTATTTCAATTACCCCACTTCAGATTTGATTTGATTTGATTTATTATTGTCACATGTGTTAGTGGGCAGTGAAAAGTATTGCTTTTTGCGCGCTGTACAGACAAAGCATACCGTTCATAGAGAAGGAAAGGAGAGGATGCTGAATATAATGTTGCAGCCATAGCTAGGGTGTAGAAAAAGATCAACTTAATGCAAGCTAGGTCCATTCAGAAGTCTGATGGCAGCTGGGAAGGAGCTGTCCTTGAGTCGGTTGGTACATGACCTCAGACTTTTGTATCTTTTTCCCGACGGAAGAAGGTGGAAGAGAGAATGTCCGGGGTGTGTGGGGTCCTTAATTATGCTGGCTGTTTTGCCAAGGCAGCGGGAAGTGTAGACAGTCAAGAGACAGTGTTCAGTGGGACATTCCTCTGACTTCTCCATCTTTGCCTTTCTCTTCAACATTCTTTATCTGCAGATGGGCACTGGCTCAATTGAAGAAAAACTGTAATATGCCTGGTCCTGCTGTGATCATTTTGTCCTGCTTTTTATACGCTGTTCTATCCTACACAACCAGAGGCAATTATTGTGCAGTTAGCATTGGCGCATAATATGCATCAAATACACACATCAAGATTGTATCCACAGATATTATGAACATAGTGCTTGTTATGTAGGTGCTGAATGTGGCAAGAGATCAAAGGAACATCTACTGAAACAATGTGGCTTCGAGATAAACATCTCCCCCCACTGCCCCCATGGCTGGTGGGAATGGTTAAATCCTAAAAATGGAGAGCACATTGTTAATTCCCCATTAATGCAACCATTGCCACTTTTAGATTGGTGGTTTTCATATTGTGTAAGTGACCAACTTGGAGAGATGGTGTGCATTTTTACCATATTTTATCAGACTCCCACAGTGGAATTAAGAATCTAATTTCAATTTAACTGCTGCCAGTAAAGATTCCTAGTTCTCAGGAAGCTTGGCAGCAAAATGGAGACACCTGGCCGGAATTTTGCAGGCATGTCAGATTCCGGGGGCGGGCACGACTCAGAGAATGGCATTCGCCATTGGTCTTGGCAGGATCGTGCAAAATCCGGACGGACGTGCCGGTAAAATTCCGCCCAGGAAGTACGAGCTCCAAAAAAATGTGTTTTTTATGTAACATTCCTTGTGGGTCAGCAGGAGAAGTAGTGTTCTCTTAGCCCCTCAACTAAACCTCATCCTTTCTTCTGTCAACCACAATCTCTCTTTCTAATCCCTACACTGATCATTCGACTTCCACCTACCCATCCCCAAACTCTTCTCTACCCCACTTTCCAAACATCTTCAATTCCCAATATCTGGCCTGCCTAAATATCCAGCTTCCCTCAGTACCCAATCTCCAGCCTGACACATGGTACAGCCACCTCCATGGGCCAACCACCTCTAATCCTAAGACTGGAACTCTATCACCTCCCCGCCACGGAATCGGCAGGCACGAGGGTCCAATGGAAATCTCCATTGAACTCGGGCGGGAATTTCTGGCTCCGTCCAAGCAAGGCCGTAAAATCCCGTCCTGAATATTTGGCCTCCTGACAATCTAAGCTCCCTTAAGCCCCAATCTCCAATTTGAGACACTGCCCAATCAGCCTTTAACTCCCAATCTCCGGTTTGAGGCTCTGTCCAACAACCCTCAGTTACCAATTTCCAGCCTGTCCACAATCCAAACATGCTCAACCTCCAATCTCTGGGCTGACACACAATTCATTCATCCTCAACACCACACCCCACCCCCAAATCTCATCGTCCAACCATCATCAGCATCCAATCTTTGACCTGTCCAACAACCCAATATCCTTAAACTCCAATCTCCAGCCTGTCACAAAATTGCAATTGCCAGGGATTGCTTCCAGTTTCTGCTTCCTGCCATTAGCTGCCCCGCTCTGCAGCTGGTCTGTCTATCAATTTGGTTGGTTACTCAAGGAGGGAGGTGGGGGAGAGGGTGCGTGGGCAGTCAGCAAGAAAAAGCCATAATGTGCAACTTCTGTTACACTGAGCAGGACGATGGTAGCCATGATGTGGAGATGCCGGTGTTGGACTGGGGTGGGCACAGTAACAAGTTTATTTGGAATCACAAGCTTTCGGAGCACTGCTCCTTAGAAGCATTCCGAAAGCCCGTATTCCAAATAAACCTGTTGGACTTTAACCTGGTGTTGTGAGACTTCTTACTGAGTGGGATGCAGTAACATGAGGCTCCCCCTATTTTGCTGTGCGCTCTCTGCCACCCCATAAATATCTTGATCTGTGTGCCTGAGTAACGGAAACATATCTTATGGAAGCTGCAGTTTTCATTCTGTTACCGTGGAACCCAAGAGTACTAACACAATCCCCATCACATGACAACCATACCAAAAATTTGCAAGTAATTGAGGTGCGAGTGGAGAATATGAAAGCAAGCCTTCATTCCGTATGCATGTTTAATAAAGAATTCTGAGGCAAGTTTTGTTTGGGATGGGGTTTTTTTGTGTTCTTGAGAGGGACTGATATTTGTGGCCGAAAAGAAAGCTTTAAGATGTTGATTTTTGCAATGTCATTGAAGCCAAGCAGGCAGGCAAGTTCAGACAATGGGGAATATTCAACTGATCATCTCAGACACAATTTTGAAATGTTACAGTAGCTTCAATAATAACTAAAATGTCATTGTGAGGATTGAAGAGCTGAAAAAGTATTACCTTTAAGAATTTTGTAAATATCTAGGAATGAATAAAGTATTTGCATGTTGAGCAAATAATTCAAATCCACTGTACAATGAAAACCAAATACAATCCACAATGTAAGTAACTCAGCAAAAGAGCTGGGCAAAGGAAAGGACAAAGTTATTTGCATCTTAAGCAATTTTTGAAGTTGCAGATAAACAGTGCTACATCAGCCTGTCATGTAGTATTGCTTCAGTGAATTTGCTGTATTGTATTGAAAAGTTAATTGCCATCACATTAGGTAGTAGTAGACATTAGAATCTGTACTCCAAACTCTGGTCTGCTCCATGTACTATCTAATTAAGTAGCGTGCAAACAAAACAAAAGGGAATGTTTGCCACAGTGAAAATTTGTTTCAAATACCTGAAGTGAAGGAACATTACAACATTCTCCTCGGGGACGTGAGGTCTTTGTAGCATGGAAAATTCTAATCGGTGTTGTTCTTTGTCATGACATTATGTTACACGTTCTTATACTTAGATTAAATATTTATTGGGAAGAAACAAAGTGCTAGATGTGTAGGTTATTGTGGCAAAAATGATAAAGGCAGGGTTGAGCCAGTTGCAGGAATCTGTCACGATTAGATTGGTTAAATCAGTTCTCCAGAGCATTAGTGATTCAGCTCAAGGCTATTTCTGCCCAGTGATATTTGGAACTAATCAAAAGGAAGGAAAATAGCTTTCCACAATATGTTGCCTTTTGTATGTAATTAATAGACAAGGCAGCCGCAAATCACAACATGAGTGGGGGTTGAAATTCAACTTTTGGAGGCATAGACCAGATGGACTTGAATCTTCTAGCCATTACACATTTCTATACCATAGAACGGGTGTAAAACAGCCAGTGATTCACTACTCCCCTCTTCCACCCACACTGATGTTCAATTTTACCCTCAAGATATTCAAACATAAATCACACAAAAGTAGTTGGCACTTCTTTCAGTAGGTTTCTTTCGACTGCAGAAATCTCTGTAATGCCTCAGACTGGATCACTATAGCTCCAATTGTGGATTTTGGACATGAACATTGCAGTAACTAGTTGCCAGCAGTTATTACTGACCCAATAACATATAATTTTGCCTTCACTGTATCTTAACTTAACAATTCAATTAAGCTTTTCAACCGCTGATCACCAGAAATAACCATTGTTATACACCTTAAGAAGCTCTCCAAGTAACTGCGTTGTAAAATCATAACTAAAGCTGATTTAGCACTTCGATTAAATCATCTATAACTGAATATTTAAAAAGATATTAAGAAAATACAATATGGCACTGCAAAATTAGACATTAATGCTAAATCTGCTATTTTACAATTGAAATCTTATGAGCATAAAAATGACAAGAGACTTGGAAATTATGGTCCACTCTTATACTGTCTGATTCCATGCCACACGCTTCCATTTTGAAATTTGATCATATATACATCGAACCGCTACAATGCAGAAGGAGGCCATTCAGCCATCTCTCCAAAAGCGTATCTTAGCCAGGCCTAATCTCCATAGCCCCATGTATTTACCCCATTAATCCCCCGAACCTACATCTTGGGATGCTAAGGAATAATTTAGCATGGCCAATAATACATCTAACCCGCACATCCTGGGGTTGTGGGAGAAAACTGGAGCACTCGGAAGAAACCCACACAGACATGGGGAGGATGTGCAAACTCGACACAAATAGTCACCTGAGGCCGGAATTGAACCCAGGTCCCTGGCTCTGTGAAGCAGCAGAGCTAACCACCGTGTCACTGTGCTACCCTACGTGTACTGTCATTGCTTTCTGATTAATCAATTAATTTATTGAAAAACAACATGAACTGTTAATATAAAAACATTTCTTGAAAGCCTTATTATGTGACCATAATGATTTTCTTCAATCTTTGGTAACCAAACATTCTGCCTATTATCTTTAACAATCCACAGAAAGCAATTGTTCATTCAAAACTCAGTTTGTTAATATAAACAATCCTTTTTCAATCTTTGGATTCCTTCTGCAGTGGTCTATGTCTTTGGCCAACCTCATGAACTTGTAAGACCTTCATGCAATCTCTTTCATACTTGTAAATGGACAACTAATGTTGCTCATCTTTATCAAGAAGCATCAAATAGATAGCATAGCAAGAATCATAGAATCATAGAAACCCTACAGTGCAGAAGGAGGCCATTCGGCCCATCGAGTCTGCACCAACCACAATCCCACCCAGGCCCTACCCCCACATATTTACCCGCTAATCCCTCTAACCTACACATCCCAGGACTCGAAGGGGCAATTTTTAACCTGGCCAATCAACCTAACCCGCACATCTTTGGACTGTGGGAGGAAACCGGAGCACCCGGAGGAAACCCACGCAGACACGAGGAGAATGTGCAAACTCCACACAGACAGTGACCTGAGCCGGGAATCGAACCCGGGACCCTGGAGCTGTGAAGCAGCAGTGCTAACCACTGTGCTACCGTGCCGCCTAAGCTGCCATAGGATGAACCCAAGTGAACACAGGCAGTTGTTGATCTGCATCACACTCTGCCTCCAGTCACCCTTCAACTGGACATTGAGGGAATGAAATCCCATTTGGATGCAGTACATCTCAAAGCGACGTGCATACCATCCAAGGTACCCTGCAATCTTCGCAAAGCCACGCACTCACTGTTTCTGTCCAGCAAAAAGAATGAAATGTATTCAGTCCTCTTGGAATACAGAGCCTCAATCACCCCTTGATTGCACCATTGAACAGAAAACTGGGAAACAATGGTGTGTTTCAGTTCTGCAGAATGCCCTATGGACTAATTTCAGCACCAAATTTATCCGGAAAATTATTTCCTCAGTCTTGTCAGATGTTGAGGGGATGTTCAATCTAATTGACAACATTGTTGTCATGGAAGGGCCAAGGCAGAACACGATCTGTGGTTATTAGCAGTGCTCACTCAATTACCACAACACAATTTGATGCTCAACAAGGATAAATGCACATTTGTGGCCTACACACAACAATGCCACTCATGTGCTTCTGAGCTCATCTAACGTGAAAGAGTTGGCATCGTTCCTTGGTACTGCCAACTTTTATCACAAGTTTGTTCCTAAGCATGCACAGATTTGTGGTGATATAAACAAGGCGTAGTTTTAAGGCTGATAAAATTGGATATCATAAATTAAAGAATTGGGCATATTAAAATCAAACACAGTCAAACCTCAGGCAGGCCAATTGTACAAATACACAAATATGTCTGGGCCTGACCCATCAACCACCCATCAAAGGTCGTTGAACTCTACTGATACTTAGCAGGAGATCATGGCACCTCATTGAAATGCACCGGCCTATTGTTAGAAGCCCTGATCGGGCCAGACTTTCTGTCACTGTAAGCAACAACATGGAGATGGACACCTGGGGGGCGGACCCTGGTGTCCTGTCAGGCAGACATCAAGAAACCCACTGGGACCTGGGACCTCATTGACCAGAAGCCAGAGAAGTTTCTGGAAAGGCAAGCAGCCAGGAGGATAAAGGAACACATTTCAGACACACCAGCAGCAAAGACTCGACGAAGGAGGCGAACTTGACCATCCGGAAGGCTGACCAGAGAAGGAAGGAAGGAAGAAGCTGCCATCGAGACTCACCTTCGTGACGACAGGCCAGAGGGACTCAGAGAATCGAGCCTGCAGTTTAACCAAACCATCTTTGCGGGTAGTATACTTGAATCTGGGGTATCCTCTTGTTTTATGTGGGTAATTTAAGGGTTAATAGTGTTGTTATTAATAAACTTGTTGAACCTTTACTTGTGTTTGTCCTTTGTCCATTTTGCAAATAAGGGCACCGGGGTAAAACCTTTGAGTAAGCAAACTGGTCGAAAGTATCTGAGAATTAACAGGTACAACAGATTGCAGAATGGACAATTGCATAGCAAACAGCATTCGCCATGTTAAAGGCAAAGATAGCAGCCAAAATTCTTTGACCTCGCCCTTGACTGGGATTCTTCGGTCCCGCTGCAATGAATGGAGTTCTGGCAGAGCATCAAATTCTCTGCTCGCTGCGGTGACAGGGTGAATAAGATCAGAGAATCCCAGCTAGCGCCTCCACCAGTCCTCACGTATTTCAACATGGAAGTGTATGTCACAACAGATGCATTAGGAAATGGGATTGGAGTTGTGCTATCACAATACGTTGAAGGAAGCGAATGACCAGTTGCTTATGTGTCACGTCCTTAGTTGGAAATTGGACGACAATACTTTACTGTTCACTGTATTAACGCTTGTGAACATTGGCAGATGTATTGCTACAGTAGAAATTTCACTTTCTGCACCGATCACCAAGCGCTGACTACATGTCAGGACCTGGTTGTCAACTTCAATGCATCTACAGATGATCAAATCATCTTCATCCGTCCAACTTTGAGGCTGAGTATCCCACAACTACAACTGAGTAGCTGACATGTTTAGCTGAACTATCATCGCAGACAGCATTTGAGATAGTGAGGCAACTTGCGTGGTCAGAGATTGCATGATTGTGGTGATTTCATACGTGACCATGAATCTTGCAACGTGAGAGGAGTTGAAGACAGAATTGGCAACAGAGAGCAAACTGTAGGAAATGAGCCAGTACTTAAAAACCAAGTGGCCTTGTGAAACAGTGGAAGAACTGGTCCCACAGTACAGAGTAAGCAATGAATTTGCATTGTTTTGTGACAACACGGAACTTGAGTGATTCTACCGAAAGTGTTACAGCAACATGTATAATGTCTTGCCTATGAAGGACATTCTGGTGTTGTTACTGTTGCACAATGAAGCCGTCTAATGGCCAGCAGTAGGTCACCACATAGAAGAGTTCATTGGAAACTACATCATTGTACACGCAATGAAAATCTATTAAACCATGTCCCGCACTTCTGCAGCCAACCCTATGGCCAACAAAACCATGGCAACAACTCCAAGCTGATATATTTGCAAAAGTGCAAGTAGATCCTAAGAATCAAGGTTTTTGGCTAGTTGTTCATGATCTACATAGCAAATGGCAAGAAGTCACTACAACAAATTCCATAACCACTACTGCAGTCATTGATATTCTAAACAAGTAGTTTACAAAAAGGGGATTTCCAGAAACTATCATGACAATGGACTGCCGTTGGTTTCCAGTCAGCTCGCAGAGTTCCTAACAAGCTATGAAATTTACCTCCATCTTATAACCCACCATCAGATTGTGACATTGAACAATTCAGCAGGGTGATCGAGAACAGCCTGAGAGCTGGTATGGCAGAGGAGAAAACATTTGAACAATCCATTCATATCCTACTTTACACATATTGATTCACCCACATCTCCGATGACCAAAACATCAGCCGGACCTATGACTGGTTGTAACTTTCACATGCTGCTGACCATTGTTAACACAAGAACACAAGATATAGGAACAAGTGCAGACCATATTAACCATCAAGTCTGTCCTGCTATTCAGCACGATCATGGCTGATTTTGGCTTTCAAATCCATTTTCCCACCCACTCCCCTTAATTCCCTGAGAGACCAAAAATCTGCCTATCCTTAAATGACGATGGAGCATCAACAACCCTCTGGGGTAAAGAACTCCAAAGATTCACAACCCCTTGAGTGAAGTAACTTCTTCTCATCTCAGTCCTAAAAGATCGGCCCCTTATCCTGAGATTGTGCCCCCATGTTTTACATTTCCTAACTGACAGAAACAATAAGCCACTATGCTATCCAACAAGAATTACAGAGTGAAAGCAGATGAAAATGCAAAGCAACAAGGTAATGCAAAATTACATTTTCACAGTCAAACATGTGCGAGGAAGCCACAATCTGAAGTTGGAGATTGGGTTCACGTCAAATCGTAAAATCACAAACCCACATCTTCTCTATGAGGACCAAAGCAGATCAAGTGGTTGCTCAATACCAACACTTACCATCTGGATGACAACACCAAATGGAATGAAAAACAAGTAACAGGGAACAGACTAGATATTTCAAGCACAGTGATAATGAGGATACATTTTCTTTTCCAATGATTGACCACACTATTGACCTCCACCTCATTGAGCTGATCACACAGCACCACAGCCTAAATTCAAAGATCTCAGCACCATCAGTCATCAGAGAACTTTATATCTCAAAAGTTGATTTCTGTCCTGAGGGAAAACAAGAACATTTATGTGCCTGGTTCTTTAAATATTGCAGGGTCCTATCTTGTAATAGAACACTTGATGTTTACAGAATGATCCACAAATTTAGTGCCAGGACTATTCTTGCCCAAATTAGATCCTGGCATGACGTTAGCTACTTGGGCTGTGTGGCGTAGGTATATGGTTAGGTAATGACCTTTTGGTGCGCGCTGGGGTCATCCTTCCTTTTGTGTGCCCTGTCCCTCACAGAGCACCACATGAGCTTGGCAGGGAGCAGTGTGCAGCAGAAAGCACTCCACAAAAACAGCACAAGGTCTAAACTGAATTGGAAGTGATCCTATAGAACCTAAATTCATGCCCAAAAGGTTAACAGATTTTTCCATAGATTCAGATTGATAGTTACATTTAGATCAGTAGCTGTTGCCTCAGTTTTCCAAGATATATTGAACTGATCACACATAAGGATTTCACTCTGCTGTGAGGTTGAAAACTGTAAAGCAATATTTTATTTGTGCAACAGAAAAATTGCTACAGTCAAAAAGCATTACAAATTTCTCGAAACAGTGTGGAGCTCTGGCACCTTGTGACTTCATGTGAAAAATAAAACAAAGCCAATGTGATCATTTTTGCAGTGTTAACATGCGGAATTTACCCAGAGTGGAAGAAATTCATAAGTGTCATTGGGCAGTCGGATTTACTGGGACGGGTCATAATGTTATACGATAATGTAACGTTGGCAAGCGAGAGAGATCTGGCAGTCTATTTTTCACCTATTTTTATTTTTGTTGACTTCAATGGAAATAAAAATCGGGTGAGATGTAAAGCAGGTGGCCAATTCATTATCAGCAGTTCTACACTTGTACAAGCCGAAAATCTACCCCACTGAGTGAGGTTTACAGCTTTTTCCAGAAAAGATTTCTGTGCTAAAGATTGAAAGACAGTTCATCAATTGCATGATGGCCCTGTATGCAGCATGTTTCTTCATAGCCAAGCCATTCCCAGGACAATAAAGATGCACAATCAAAATTAATAGATTTAATACCTTGACAATGTTTGTTTGGTGGAAATAAAGTCATTTTTATTACCAGCACTTTATTAGTTTCCTGCATGTAAGAGATGTGCATATATAAAATAATGAATGTCTATGAATGCGTGACAAAACTGTACAACAATGAAAGAGGACAAATTACATTGTAAAGTACAACAGCAAAACCATCAGAAATTTATTAACCCCTGTGGCCTCACAAGTGAGTTATCTCAATAAACCCTGATCTGTGTGTGGTGAACAGCACTCAGCCCATATTGGTGACAAAAACCTGAAGCAAAAAATGTCTCTTGACAAAAGCAACAGGAAAGAAAGAAAATGGAAATAGCATAATTAGTGAATGTAGTGGTTGAAGGTTGGTTTAAAAACGGTGTGTGTTTATTTTTATAATATGAGTATTTTTTTTTAAATTCATTTTATAGGATGTGGGCATCACTGACTAGGCCAGCATTTATTACCCATCCCTAGTTGCCCATAAGAAGGTGGTGGTGCGCTGCCTCCTTGATGCACTGCAGCCCCTGAGGTGTAGGTACACCCAGAGTGCTGATAAGGAGGGAATTCCAGGATCTTGACCCAGTGACAGCGATATATTTCCAAATCAGGATGGTGAGTGACTTGAAGGGGAATGTCTGCTGCTGTTGTCCTTCTAGATGGTAGTGGTCGTGGGTTTGGAAGGTGCTGTCTAAGGAACCTTGGTGAGTTCCTGAAGTACATTTTGTAGATGGTACACACTGCTGACACTGTTCATTGGTGATGTAGGGATTGGATGTTTGTGGAAAGGCTAACAATCAAGTGGGCTGCATTGTTGAGCTTCTTAATTGTTGCTGAAGCTACACCCATCCAAGCAATTGGAGAATATTCCATCACATTCCTGACTTAAAGTTAATGTTTATTTATGGGCCACACGTAAGGCTTACATTAACACTGCAATGAAGTTACTGTGAAATTCCCCTAGTCGCCACATTCCGGCGCTTGTTCGGGTCAATGCACCTAACCAGCACACCTTTCAGACTATGGGAGGAAACCGGAGCACCCGGAGGAAACCCACACAGACACGGTGAGAACGTGCAAACTCCACACAGACAGTGACCCAAGCCAGAAATTGAACCCGGGCCTCTGGCGCTGTGAGGCAACAGTGCTAACCACTGTGCCACATTGCCGATCCTTGTGCATTGTAGTGGATGGACAGACTTTGGGGAGTCAGGAGCTGCGTTACTCACAGTTGGATTGCAAGCCTTTGACTTGCTCTGGTAGCCACAGTATTTATGTGGCTAGTCGAGTTCAGTTTGTGGTTGATGGCAACCCCCAGGATGTTGATAGTGGGGAATTAAGCAATGGTAATGCCATTGAATGTCAAGGGGCAATGGTTAAATCCTCACTTCTTAGAGATTGCCAATGGTTGGTACTTATGTAGTGAGTGTTACTTGCCACTTGTCAGCCCAAGCCTGGATATTGTCCAGGTCTTGCAGCATTTGGCCATAAACTGCGTCAGTATATAAGGAGTCGCAAATGGTGCTGAACATTGTTCAGTCATGTGCAAACATTCCCACTTCTGCCCTTATGATGGAAGGAAGGTCATTGATGAAGTAGCTGCAGATGGTTGGGCCTCGGAGATTATCCCGAGGAACTCGTGCAGTGTTGTTCCGGAGCTGATTGACATCCAACCACCACAACCATCTTCCTTGGTGCCAGTATGACCCTTGATTCCTTTACTGATCAAAAATCTATCTATCTCAGTCTTAAATATGCACAAGGACTCTGCCCCCACAGCACGCTGTGGCAAAGAGTTCGCTAAAGGACATTAGTGAACCAGGTGGATTTTTACAACAGGTTGCACAAGCCACAAGCTTTCGGAACACTGCCTCTTCATCAAGTGAGTAGGAGTTGTGTTCACAAACAGGGCATATATAGATACAAACTCAATTTACAAGATAATGGTTGGAATGCGAGTCTTTACAGGTAATCAAATCTTAAAGGTACAGACAATGTGAGTGGAGAGAGGGTTAAGCACAGGTTAAAGAGATGTGTATTGTCTCCAGCCAGGAGAGTTAGTGAGATTTTGCAAGCCCAGACAAGTCGTGGGGGTTACAGATAGTGTGACATGAACCCAAGATCGTGGACACACGCATCTCCATCAAGGACGGTCACTTCAGCACTTCACTGTACCTCAAGTCCACGGATAACCTCATGATGCACCACTTCTCCAGCTTCCACCCTAAACACATTAAAGAAGCCATCCCCTACGGACAAGCCCTCCGCATATACAGGATCTGCTCAGATGACGAGGATCGCAACAGACACCTACAGACGCTGAAAGATGCCCTCATAAGAACAGGATATGGTGCTCGACTCATCGATCAACAATTCCGACGTGCCACAGTGAAAAACTGCACCGACCTCCTCAGAAGACAAACACAGGACACGGTGGACAGATTACCCTTCATCGTCCAGTACTTCCCCGGAGTGGAGAAGCTACGACATCTTCTCCGGAGCCTTCAACATGTCATTGAAGACGACGAACATCTCACCAAGGCCATCCCGACACCCCCACTCTTGCCTTCAAACAACCGCACAACCTCAAACAGACCATTGTCTGCAGCAAACTACCCAGCCTTCAGGAGAACAGTGACCACAACATCACACAACCCTGCCACATCAACCTCTGCAAGGTGTGCCGGATCATCGACACGGATGCCATCATCTCACATGAGAACACCATCCACCAGGTACACGGTACATACTCTTGCAACTCGGCCAATGTTGTCTACCTGGTACGCTGCAGGAAAGGATGTCCCGAGGCACGGTACATTGGGGAAACCATGCAGACGCTATGACAATGGATGAATGAACACCGCTCGACAATCACCAGGCAGGAGTGTTCTCTTCCTGTTGGGGAATACTTCAGCAGTCACGGGCATTCAGCCTCTGATCTTCGGGTAAGTGTTCTCCAAGGCGGCCTTCACGACACACGACAACGTAGAATCACTGAGCAGAAACTGATAGCCAAGTTCCGCACACAAGGACGGCCTCAACCGGGATCTTGGGTTCATGTCACACTATCTGTAACCCCCACGACTGGCCTGGGCTTGCAAAATCTCACTAACTGTCCTGGATGGAGACAATACACATCTCTTTAACCTATGCTTAATCCTCTCTCCACTTACATTGTCTGTACCTTTAAGACTTGATTACTTGTAAAGACTCGCATTCCAACCATTATCTTGTAAATTGAGTTTATGTCCATATATGCCCTGTTTGTGAACACAACTCCCACTCACCTGATGAAGGGGTATGCTCTGAAAGCTTGTGGCTTGTGCTACCAAATGAACCTTTTGGACTTTAACCTGGTGCTGTGAGACTACTTACTGTGCTTACCCCAGTCCAATGCAGGCATTTCCACATAATAGTGTGACAGACAGGAGGGGTTAATTTATACAACACTGCTTTCTCCTCTCACCAGCCATCCGCAGACAAAAAGATATTTTGATTGGTTTCCCTCTTTATAAGCAGTATATATCCCAATCCCTTGATTTTTTTTGTGTAATCCAATTTTTTATTAATAACCCACAAAAAAAAAGAACTCTATGGGTTAGTTGATTTGCAAACTCTTAAATGCAGAAAGGAGGGTTGCAACCTCACCCTCTCACATTCATGCAGTAAAAAGAGGGATAGAGGGGAGAAGATTTTACAATAGAGACCACAAAGGGAATAAATTGCTGAAAAAAGAAACATGTCAAAGCTTTTCATCTTGCACACATCAGGACACTTCACAAGAATACCAGTGTAAGGGAACAACAACAATTTATATGAGATAAGAATGCTGTTTGGTTGACAAGTGGACTCTGATTTGTAGCAGCATTGCCATGGAGAATGCACCAGTTGATGGTGACTGACAAATAACTGCTAAGCATTATCAAACAAGAGATCTTGACCCTAATTGGTCAAGGCATTATCCTGAGGAATGAATCAGCGAATGGCTGCATGAGTACAACACGGAAAGCTTGGACATGTCTTTTTTTTTCAGCAATACAGAAATTCTGTATTACCAAATGACTATGTTTACATCTTAGGAAATATATATTGTCCCATGTGGGTTCCAGAGTACAGAATCAAAGTCCAATGAGGTATTCTTTCATACAGGTTGGCATACTGAAAACCATTGGTTGACAATTATAGGAAGGTGATGGTCAAGTGGTATTATCATTAGACTATTAATCAAGAAACTCAGCTCATGTTCTGGGGACCCGGGTTCGAATCCCACCAAAGCAGATGGTGGAGTTTGAATTCAATAATAAAAACCTGGAATTAAGAATCTACTGATGACCCTAAGACCATTCTTGATTGTCGAAAAAAAACATATGGTTCACTAATGTCCTTTTGGGATGGAAATCTGCTGTCCTGACCTGGTCTGGCTTACATGTGACTCCAGAGCCACAGCAATGTGGCTGACTCTCAACTGCCCTCTGAAGTGGCCTAACAAGCCACTCAGTTCACGGGCAACTATGGATAGGCAATAAATACTGGCCTAGCCACATCCACATCCCATAATTGAATTTTAAAAGTATCCTGGTCAGAGCTCCATGTCTATGAGGCTGCTGGTCAAATGATAAAAAGCAGACTGGGCTATTCAGCTCAGTAAGGCAATATTAACTTGTTCAACAAGCCAGAAGCCTGTGTCACTCTGGCTCCAAGAAAGGATGTGTATCCATCATTTGAAATGTGCTGGGTTTTGAAATAGGTAAATGTTTCATCCACCACGAATTGAAAGAAAGATTGTGTCATCCATCTCCTTCTGGCCAACCTGGATTATTAAATGTAGATTGCTACTGTATAGCTGTTTCTAAAGTTGGGCTGTGCAGACCACAGGAGGTCGTTAGTGGATCCTCAGAGATAACAAGTTGTGAGTGTTCCTAAAACCACCAAATGGCTTCTTTAGTCGGGGGACAGACATAGATTCAGCCATTTTAAGGTCTGTTCATTTTTTAAAAATTAAGAAATAGCAATGAGAATACCCACATATATTAAATAAAAATATACATTGTGAGGTCTTCGTCCATCAGAATAGTTTCATGGTCACTGTTACTAGCTTTTAAATCCAGATGTATTAATTCAATTTAAATTCAACCAGTTGCTTATGTGGGTTTTGAACATTGGCCAGCAGAGCATTAACCTGGGCTTCTGGAGTGCTCATCTTGTGACATTTACGACTATGCCACCACCTCCTGCTCCATGCACAGAAGGGTTAATGACTGTTTACTGGCTGAAAATGTATAAAACTGCTGATTCTGAAAGAATGATGCGTGTTTAAAATAGTTAATCAATCCACATTTCACGATGTCTGCTATTGACCATGGACTCACGCTTTGTAAACAATAGGCAGGCTTTGGGGAGTCAGTGTGTGAGTTACTCATTGCAGAATCCCAACTTCTGACCTACCCTCATTGTCACGGTGTTTATTTGGCTGGTCCAGTTCAATTTCTGATCAACGCATCTCCCCGAGATGCAATTGTGGGTTATTCAGCGATGGTAATGCAATTGGACATCAAGGGGAGGTGGAAAAATCTAGTTGGAGTTGGTCGTTGCCAGGGACTTGTGTGGCTTAAATGTTACTTGTCACTTACTAACTGAGTGTCGTTCAGGTCCTGTTGGATGTAAGCACAATCTGCTTTATTGTCTGAGGAGCTGTGAATGGTACAGAACATTGTTCCCTATTAATTTCACATCCCTACATCTGACCTTATGATGGAGGGAAGATCATTGATGAAACAGCTCAAGATAGTTGGGCCTAGGACATTACCCTGGAGACCTCCTGAAACAATGTCCTGGGATTAAGAGGATTGGCCTCCAATAATCACAGTCATCGTCCTTTGTGCTAGGTATGACTCCAGCGAGTGAGAATTTCCCCCCTAACTTCCATTGACTTCAACTTTACTGGGACTCCTTGATGCTGCATTTGGTCAAATGCTACCTTGATGTCAAGGGCAGGCACTCTCACCTCACATTTGGGGTTCAGTTCTTTTGTCCATGTATGAACCAAGGCTGTAATGAAGTCTGGAGCTATTTGGCTCTGGAAAAACCTAAATTGAATATCAGTGTGCAGGTTATTGCTGAATAAAGTTATAATCCTCGTAGAGACATATTGTTTTTAAAAAGATTCAAACTGCCAGTTGATAGCTGAAAAAATGGAGCAACAAGATTTCACATTTTAACGTTTTTACAATAACAAACACTATTAACTAAAGAACATTTTTTTTTGTAGATTACTCATACTTCAAACTACTAAGAGGAAAATTCCCCTATTCTGTGTATGACACATTCCACAGAATTACAGTCCTTACAGTAAGTTGTCCATAGTTGCTTCCAGCTTCCAATGGGTTTCTGTATCCCTGTTTGAGTGCCATCCCCAGGCACTTTCCTCAGTTTTCAGAGGATTCCTTAAGTCTATCACCAGCAATAAAACCTGTTTGGGTATTTCATCTTCTAACTGGCTATATCTGGATGAATCTCCCAAAATCTTTCGATGGCAGCAGGACGTGTGTCTTCGACTAAAGACAGTGTCCCTCACACATTCAAATCTGGTAGCTTGCAAAGCCAAGCAGCCTTTCCTTTCTGCTGACCACACAGAATTGCTGTCTGTCTGTGATATTCTTGATTTGTAGGGAAGCCTGTAAAATGATCTCAAACATGGCTTTCACTGCTCAATCCCCCATAACAATGAGACACACATTAACCTTGCATCCAGGCAGAAATATTAATTATCTACCCTTCACCCCAGCTCTTTTGCCTGAGAAATAAATGGACAGTTTACAGAAAACTATTGGCAACTTGGTACCTTCAACACCTTTTTAAAATTTTGAAAGACTCAGATCTAACCATTATAAACTGTTGCCACTGTCTCTGAGTGTAAATACCTTGTAATTTCTTCCCAGTAAAACAGTCTAAACCTTCCTTTGATCTCTGTTAATCAAACCACTTAGGCTTCCTGTCAGCGAGATTTACAGGTCACAGGATCCCTGTTTTTTTACCCTATATTTATAACTGCAGGCTCAAAATATAATAATCTTATAAATCTCAAAATTGTAACAACAAATGCCACTTGATAGCCCCGTCAATGGCACCTTGCATCATTTTGCTGATCTCAAGAGTAGAATGATGAGTAGTATTGGTCTGATTGGATTTTTTGTGCTTTATTTTGGATAGGACTTTTTTGGGTAATTTTCCACATTGTCGTGCCACTGCTCTGGCTGCACTAGAACAACTTGGCTAGGGGAGGCTAGTTTTGGAGTACATGATTTCAATACTACAGCCAGGATGTTTTCAGGACTCATAGTCTTTACTGTATCCAATGCCTTCAGCCATTTCTTGATATCAAGTGGAGGGAACTGAACTGGCTGAAGACTGGCATCGATGATATGCTGGGATCTCAGGAGGAAGCCAAGATTGATAATCTATTTTGTACTTCTGGCTAAAGGTGTTCTGCTGTCCAAGATATTCTAGGTAGTGGAGGTCATGTGTTTGGAAGGAGCTGCCAACGAGCCTCTGAGAGTTGCTGCAGTTCATCTTGTCGATGGTACACAGTGAAACCATGATGTGCTGGTAGTGGGAGAAATTAATGTTTAAGATGGTGGCTGGGCTGCTTTTCCCCTGATGTATCTTGAGTGTTGCTGGAGCTGCAAGTGGGCAGCATTTCACGACACTCCTGTTTGTGCCTTGTGGATTGCAAACAGGCTTTGGAGAGTTACTCACCACTAAATATCCGCTCTGATAGCTGTAATATCTTAATTACGTTAAGGGTTGTGGATTTTACAGAAAAATAAAAAGATATGGTTTGACACATGGATCCATAGTAACACGCAACAGGTTTATTGAAAGGGATGCTCTCTGCCCTGCACAGAGTACTAATTGAAACTAAAAGCAGGAGCCTCTCAAACACCCCAATGAAACCAACATGCCACCATCAAATCATTTGATCTGCTCTTAAAGCAACCAAGCAACTTTTTTTTGATTCACTCATGGGACATGGGTGTCACTGGCTGGCCAGCATATATTGCCCAAGGGCAGTTGAGAGTCAACCACATTGCTGTGGCTCTGGAGTCACATGTAAGCCAGACCAGGTAAGGTCGGCAGATTTTCCTTCCCTCAAGGACATTAGCGAATCAGATGGGCCTTTTCCGACAATCGACAATGGTTTCATGGTCATCAGTGGATTGTTAATTCCAGATGTTTTTTTGTTGAATTCAAATGCCACCATCTGCCGTGGCGAGATTCAAACCTGGGTCCCCAGAACATTAGCTGAATTTCTGGATTAGTACCACTAGGCCATCGCCTCCCTAATATAAATATAACAATAGCTACAGTATTTATGACTGTTGCAGTTAAGTTTCCAGACAGTGGAAATCTCAGGATGTTGATGGTGAGGGATTCAATGATGAGTCATCAGGCATAGTAAATTCATTGATTGTTCAGGAGCAATGATTAGATTCTCTTATTAGAGATAATCATTGTCTGGTACTTGAGTGGCCTGAGTGTTACCTGCGACATATTAGCCCAAACCTGAATGTTGTCCAAGTTTTGTTGCATGCAGGCACATACTGCTTTATTATGTAAGGAGTTGTGAATAGAACAGAATAGTGTCTAATGATCAACAAGCATCCCCAGTTACAACAGGGAAAAGGTCATTGAAGAAGCAGCTGATGGTGAGCTGAAGACACTACCCTGACGAACTCCTGAGGTGACATGGTGGCACAATGGTTAGCACTGCTGCCTCACTGCGCCAGAGACCCAAGTTTGATCCCCAGCTTGGGTCACTGTCTGTTCAGAATCTGCATGTTCTCCCCGTGTCTGCGTGAGTTTCCTTGGGGTGCTCTGGTTTCCTCCCACAGTCCGAAAGCTGTGCTGGTTAGGTGCGTTGACCATGCTAAATTCTCCCTCAGTGTACCCAAACAGGCGCTGGAGTGTGGCAACTAGGGGATTTTCACAGTCACTTTATTGCAGTGTTAATGTAAGTTTGCTTGTGACATTAATAAATAAACTTCAACTTAATGCCCCAGGGCAGGGATGATTGGGTTCCAACAACCACAACTTGGGTATCTTAGGTAACCAATCGAGAGAGTTCTTCCTCATTTCAATTTGTTCAATCTTGCTATGGTTCCTTGATGCTACATTCAGTCTTGATGTCAAGGGCAGCCATTCATGCCTCATTTAAATTATGTTTTAATATCGATTTCTGAGGTGTGAGAAGCTGCAGGTTTCAGAGAAGCAATGCTTTTCATGGTGGGTTATTGCTGTTTTCTGAATTCAGTTATGATTAGCTCTGATAAGGTTTTGTGAATGCTGGATTTGCTTCACGAAACCCTCATTTTTAGTGGAATCTTGATTTATTTTGCAATTTTGCATGATAATTAAAGATAAAAAGCCTTCACTTTCCTGAATTGTGAAGTCATGTGTACCAGGAACATTGTCAAGTTGTATGTTATTTTCTATAAATGATTTAAAACTTCAATAAAAATACAATTTAAAAATATACCACTGACTTGTAGGAAATCAAGTCTCAGCTGTGCCATTAAGGTTTATTGTAAGTCTTTTCCATAAAATGATTGATGTTTATATGTATTTTAATTTTTTTTAAATCAGCTCCGTCAAAAAAAAACATGAATTCTGTGGCTGCTGAATATTATATTCGGTATTGAAACATTCCATTAATCTAATATTTCAACATAAAAATGAAGCTAATATGTGGTGTATATGTAAGCTTAAATGTGGTGTAAACAAAACAAAGAATGATGGGCTTGTGAGTTTAGTCAACCATTCACTGAAATAGCACATAGTCAAATATTAATTATTTTGTATTTGCTTATTGCCTTATTTCAACTTCAAAGTTGTACCAAACTACATGTTCTCATTGTCAACTCTTTGTTTTGTCTTGCACTGGTGTTAATGAATCCTCTGTTGAATCCTCCAAAATAATTGTGAATTATGTTGCTACAAGAACACTAGAAATAGGAACAGGAGTAGACCATATGGTCCATTGAGGCTGCTCCACCATTCAACACGATCATGGCTGACTTTGGCCAGAATTCTCTGATATCACATACCGGCGAGAAAGGAGAATTCGACGTTCAGCCAAATCTCCATTCACAGCAGCAAACTGGAGAATCCCAGCCACAGGAGAGGTCACAGAATTCTGGCCCTTATCTTCAGCTCTGTTTTCCAAGCAACTCCATTACTGATCAATATTCCTTAATTCCCTGAGAGGCCAAAATTCTGTCCATCCCAGCTTTAAATGTATTCAACAAAGGGCCAATTACAACCTTCTGGGGTAGAGAATTCCAAAGATTCACAACCCTTTGAATGAAGCAATTTCTCCTCATCTCAGTTCTAAATGATTGACCCCTTATCCCAGGACTATGACCCTTATTTTAGATTCCCCAACCGGCTGAAACAATCTCAGTGTCTACCCTATCAAACCCCCTCAGAATTTTGTAGGTTTCAATGACCCTGCACAACTGTAGTCAAGCCTTTCATTTTTTTAAACTCGAGAATATAAACCCAGTTTACACTGCCTCTCATTATAGGACAATCTCCTCATCCCAGGACCAATTTACTAACCCTCCATTGTACAACCTCTAATGCAAGCATATCCTTTCTTAAATATCGAGACCAAAACTAAAGAGAATTTTTGATGCAGCCTCCCCAAACCCTGCACAACTGTAGTCAAGACTTCTTTATTTTTATATTCTAAACCCCTTGCAATAGCATGCCGTTTGCCTTCCTAGTTGTTTGCTGCACCTATATGCTAATTTTCTGTACTCCTTGTATGAGCACATCCAAATCTCTTTGGATGTCAACACTTAAACGTTTCACACCTTTCAAAACATCCGGCGGAATGTTACCGTCCTGCCTGCTACGGGAATCAGATCAGGCGAGGGGCGGACTATGGAAAGGCCCATTGATCTCGGGCGGGATTTTACAGTTTCGGGATGTGCGAGGCCATAAAATCCTGCCCATCTGCTTTTCCATTCTTACAAGCAAAGTGAATAACTTTACTCTTCCCCACATCATTCTCAATCTGCCAACTTGCTGCCCACTCACATAACCTGTCAATATCTCTTTGCAGCCTCTCTGTGTTCTCCCCACAGCTCACCTTCCCACCTAGATTGGTATCAAGTTTTTGGTGGTCCTTTGCTGGTTTCTAAAATACTGTAAGAAGTCTCACAACACCAGGTTAAAGTCCAACAGGTTTATTTGGTAGCACAAGCCACAAGCTTTCGGAGCGCTGCTCCTTCATCAGGTGAGTGGGAGTTGTGTTCACAAACAGGGCATATAAAGACACAAACTCAATTTACAAGATAATGGTTGGAATGCGAGTCTTTATAGGTAATCAAGTCTTAAAGGTACAGACAATGTGAATGGAGAGAGGGTTAAGCACAGGTTAAAGAGAGGTGTATTGTCTCCAGCCAGGACAGTTAGTGAGATTTTGCAAGCCCAGGCAAGTTGTGGGGGTTACAGATAGTGTGACATGAACCCAAGATCCCAGTTGAGGCCGTCCTCATGTGTGCAGAACTTGGCTATCAGTTTCTGCTCAGTGATTCTGCGTTGTCATGTGTCATGAAGGCCGCCTTGGAGAACGCTTACCCGAAGATCAGAGGCTGAATGCCCATGACTGCTGAAGTGTAAAGATTCACATTCCAACCATTATTGAATTTGTGTCTTTATATGCCCTGTTTGTGAACACGACTCCCACTCACCTGATGAAGGAGCAGCGCTCCAAAAGCTTGTGGCTTGTGCTACCAAATAAACCTGTTGGACTTTAACCTGGTGTTGTGAGACTTCTTACTGTGCTTACCCCAGTCCAACGCCGGCATCTCCACATCATAGCTACCTTCTAAAATAGTCCCAATCCTGAGAAGGCTACAGATTTTCACAACATTGCAAGCCTCTTCTTTAAAAAATCCAGTACACTCCTTAATCTCCTGAGTGAGCCACAGGTGAGCCTTTCATGCAGAAGATTTTGTTTTTCAATGGAATGTATTTTTGTTAAATATTTTGGGCAGAATTTTACCAACATTTGTCAGTGTCGGGCAGTGACTTTTACATTAACGTGAGATTGGGGTGCCCTGATTCTGAGCCACCGGACTTGCAGTGTCTTTAGGCCCCATTCCTCTCAATGATGGGCCAAAACACATTCACCTGCAAAGAAATGAGAAAGTGCTGGAAAATTGTGATCAGGATGGCACCGCTCGAGTCAATGGGAATTGTACTGGCTTTCCTCCCCAAGGTGACAGTCAGTTTTTCGGAAAATTCCACCCTCAATTTCAGACTGAAAACCAGCGTGCATCTCTCCAGTTGCAAAACTGAATTTGAAAAATAAACTCCACCCCCACCTCCCCTCCGGACATGACAGAAGCCCACACAACCATCAGGATGACTCCCCCACAAATAAGCATCGAGGAACTCCATCTCCTCTCAGGCATCCCCAATCCCCCCCACCCCCAAACACTGGGGCACTCATTCCCCTCTCAGTCATCATGGTGCACCCCCCCACCACCATACATAAGAGGAACCTTCCCCACTGCCAGGGTAGCACTGTCAGGGTGGCACAGCCTGGGTATGTTGCTAACCACTGGGACCCACACTTACACGTGCACTGCTGACGTGGTCAACATGACTAGTTTCCCTGTTTTGACCTCGCATGTTTATCGGCACAACAGGATTTGTATCTACAGTGAGCACGGCTGCTAAATTGCAGCCTTTGAGTGGTCTTTAAGTGTTTCTCACTGTTCATTTACCTCCATATCTTTTTGTTTATTTACCCAATTAAGCCTCTCGAATTGACTTTGTTTAAGTTCTTGTTTGTGATTGGAACATGTCACTTTCAAACTGAAGTAGATAGGGTGGTAAAGAAGGTGTATGACATGCTTGTCTTTATTAGTTGGGGCATTGAGTACGAGAGTCAGGATGTCATGTTGCAGCTTTATAAAACTTTGGTTAGGCTGCACTTCGATTATTGCATTCAATTCTGGTTGCCATGTTACAGGAAGAATGTGGAGGCTTTGGAGAGGGTGCAGAAGAGCTTTACCAGGATGCTGCCTGGATTAGAGAGTATGACCTATCAGGAGAGGCTGGACAAACTAGGGTTGTTTTCTCTGGAGCGTCAGAGGCTAAAGGGAGACCTGATAGAAGGTTATAAAATTTTGAGAGGCATAGATAATGTTGACAGTCAGAATCATTTTCCCAGAATTGAAATGTCTAATACTAGGGGGCATGCACTTAAGGTGAGAGGGGGAAAGTTCAAAGGAGATATGAGCAGCAAATTTTTTTATGCAGAGAGTGGTAGATGTCTGGATTGTGCAGTAAGGGGTGGTGGTGGAGGCAGATACAATACGGGCATTTAAGGTGCTTTTAGATAAGCACATGAATATGCAAGAAATAGAGGGAAATGGAGCTAGGGGAAACAAAAGGGATTAGTTTAATTTGGCATCATGTTCGGCACAACACATGGGACGAAGGGCCTGTTCCTGTGCTGTACTGTTCTATGTTAACATGGAGTTGAATGGTAATATGATCATTATTTCCGAGTGGAGCATTTACTATCATTTCTTATTAACCCTGATTCATTTAACAATACTAGATCTAAGATAGTTTTATTCCTCGCTGATCCCACAACACGTTGCTTCAAGAAACTGTTATGAAAACAGTCTACAACTCATCCTCTCGACCATGCTGACCAATTTGATTGCCCCAGTCAATCATAGTTACTATGCTAATCATTTTACTATAATCCCACTTTTTGAAAGTGTTAAAGTTAAAGTTTATTTATTAGTCACAAGTAAGGCTTACATTAACACTGCAATGAAGCTACTGTGAAATTCCCCTAGTCACCACAGTCCGGTGCCTGTTTGGGTCAGTGCACCTAACCAGCATGTCTTTCAGAATGTGGGAGGAAACCAGAGCACCCGGAGGAAACCCACGAAGACATGGGGAGAATGTGCAAACTCTACACAGACAGTGACCCAAGCCAGGAATCAAACACGGGTCCCTGGTGCTGTGAGGCAGTAGTGCTAACCACTGTGCCACAGTGCCATGTGTGTGGGATGTACTGAACAAAGGCTCATACTGAACTGTGACCTACCTCGATGTGTTGACATGAAAAATAGCAACTTGGGAGAGCTACTGGAAGGCCATCATCTTTGAAGGTCTATATTCCTACATGATGCATGGTTTTCAGGAGAAAAAGGGAGAACTGGGACAAACTGAAAATAAAAATAAAATGTTTTAACTGTCAAAAAGCAAGATAACTTTCACGAATAAATAACTAGTGTTTTGTGTCTATTACTCACCTTACTTGAAGCAAAAACAATTCAGACTCTCTCCTAGATTGGCTATCAATCAAATTGAGTCAACAGTACTTTACCTCCAAAATCTTTATTTTTTAGAAATTGAATTATTTGTCACTAACTATTCCATTAAGACAAGCAGCTCACTTGGATTTGATTTTAACAATGAAATTTGTCAGGGAATGACAGTGACCTTTGTTAGCTTTCAGGAATATTTTGTGAAGCAGAAGGAATTTGCAGTAATGAAGCATCCATATCTCATGGGCCTGAATTTCACATTCTCACACTTGCAGGTTTTGAGACTGGGAGAGAGGAGTTGTGGAATGGAAGGGATGAGATTCATCCATGTGTTCCCACCATGCTGACCACATGGGGTTATATGTTGGAGTGGGAAAGGCCTCGGATGGAAAGCCTACCTTTGACTGTTTCTCAGCCAGCCTCAATTTTTAGGCTGAGCAATGTTTGAACACTCAATGGGGAAGACCAAAAATCAACAGAGTTAAATCTCAGATGGGAAGTGGGGGGAGGCGCCTCCATCAGAAGCCACCTTCAAAGGTTGAGGTTCCCTTCCTTGCCCTTCCTGCACCTGGACACCTTGAACTTACCTGAGACTTAGAGAACAATTTTACCGCCTCATTCCGCCCCAGAATTGTGGCGGGCGAGGCTCGCAGAACGGCATTCTCCGTTGGCCTCAGGCGGGATCTTACGCGCCTCGGGCAGGCAAGGCGGTAAAATATCAGCCTTGCCTTAGTCAGGCATCCTTCCCGCATTTCTTTTTCTATCCATTGCAGCGCTGTCACTGGGGGGAGGGGGCGGGGGTGGTTGCTTCCTCCTGAGAAGTCCTGTCTGCAGCCACTCAATGCCCATTTGAATGTTCAATGGCTGGGAGGCACTCAAAGTCGGCTGGGATATGTTCTCTGCCGATTATTCAGATGGCGGAGAGCGAGACCCCGCCATCTGAAAGATTCAAGTCATGAATCTTTGCCTTGGTTATTTGCATAGTAATACTTCACATACCAACAATCCAAAATTGGTCAAAATTATACTTCTGAGTATGAAAGCAAATAAGGACATAAGTACATAAGAAATGGGAGCAGGGGTAGGCCATCTAGCCCCTCGAGCCTGCCCTGCTATTCAATAAGATCATGGCTGATCTGATAGTGGTTTAGTTCCACTCACCCGCCCGCTCCCCATAACCCTTTATTCCCTTATTGATCAGAAATCTATCTACCTGTGTCTTAAACATATTTAACGAGGTAGCCTCCACTGCTTCAATGGGCAGAGGATTCCAGAGATTCACTACCCTCTAAGAGAAGAAGTTCCTCTTCAACTCTTTTCTAAACTGACTCCCCCTTATTTTGAGGCTGTGTCCTCTCGTTCTTGTTTCCTTTCGAAATGGAAAGAATCTCTCTGCCTCTGCCCTGTCTAGCCCCTTCATTATCTTATATGTCTCTATAAGATCTCCCCTCAGCCTTCCAAACTTCAACGAGTACAGGCCCAATCTACTCAATCTCTCCTCATAAGCTAACCCCCTCATCTCCGGTATCAACCTGGTGAACCTTCTCTGCACTCCCTCCAAGGCCAATATATCCTTTCGCAAACAAGGGGACCAAAATTGCACACAGTACTCTAGTTGCGGCCTCACCAGTACCTTGTACAATTGCAGCAAGACCTCCCTGCTTATATACTCCATCCCCTTTGCGATAAAGGCCAACATTCCATTTGCCTTCTTGATCACCTGCTGCACCTGCAAACTGAGTTTCAGCGATTCATGCACAAGGACCCCCAGGTCCCTCTGCACAGTAGCATGTTGTAATTTTTCACCATTTAAATAATAGTCCATTTTACTATTATCCCTTCCAAAGTGGATAACCTCACACTTGTCAACGTTATACTCCATCTGCCAGATCCTCACCCACTGACTTAGCCTATCCAAATCTCTCTGCAGACTTTCCGCATCCTCCACGCAATTTGCTTTCCCACTCATCTTTGTGTCAAATGAAGAGGAACAAACACTGAAACCCCCAGTAATTCTTTCCTTTGAAACATACTAACCTAATCAATTTAAATCGATGCAAAATTTTTCACCTCATTAAGCCTCTTTTGCGAGGAAGAAATTCAAATTTCATACTTTAAAGATACTGCGATTATGAGAAGGAAAAATGTAAGAACTGTGATTCATCACTGACAACTTTGGAGACCTTGTACTCTTGGACATGCACGTGATATTGCATTGTGCTGATGACACACTTCCCTGATGACAATAGGCTCAGTATAAATCATGTTCAGAATGGTCTTTTTGTTGTAATATTATGCTTTCAGTTTCAATGTGAAGCAATGGACTAATGTAGTAATAGAATATTAGGCCAAGAATGTAATGCTTATTATTATAAATTCTAGAAGGTCATAATGTGTTGGTATGGCATTTATAGAAATAGATTGCTGATAGCATTTGATGTAGAATGTGACGTACAAATCGTGTTGTCTGATGGAAACAAAAGGCCTGGAATTAAAAGCCATTAAAAGCACTAGTTGTTACATCTGCCAGGAATGTTAAAAGCAGCTCATTTTTCTACATCTGTGATAATTATTCTAAAAATTAATACATTTAAACTTGCAAAGCCCAGTGCATTTTTAGTAATTGAAACTTTATGTCAAAAGGATTGACAACTCATAACTTTACATTCTTTGTTGTTTGGAAGAGATGATTATGAAATACTGTTGTAGTTAATTCAGAAGAGAATTTTTTTTTGCAAAAACAATGCCATCTAAGATAGAACAGCTGTTATTTATTGACATTTCCACACATTTTTATGCTCTTTGCATAATAACATAATCATATTACTGTACCATTATCTGGCAGAGCGCCTGGAATAATTAACTCATACTTTAGTATCGACTAAATTTGACAAGGTTAGTATTTTTCAAAGGAAACAATTAATGTGGCTTCAGTGTCTTCTACTCTCCCTTTGCATTTCATATCCAAAACTATAATTTTGCATATTTTTTTCGATTATTGGAGTGTGAAATGTGACTATGCAAGAGGCTGTGCAAATATTCATGATATGTATGCGGATAAAGAGTTTTGCAAAACCTGTGAGCATCAAGATTGTTTTCAGTTTGCATCTTGCTTCATTTTATAAATAGTGGGTACTTGTGAAGAAGGAAGAGGCCATCAACAAAATGAAGGGGTTTAGATACAGTTATAAATTGAGAGAGATGATGGATTGTTGTCCTTTTTAATATATACAAAGTAGTTCTTGATTCATGTTTGAAATTCCTGAAGACTGTAAAGTGGCAGCAGAATTGTTTCGGTTCACTCTAAAGTGGCATGAAATCATGGATTATCAGTAATGGCTGTTAAAGTTTTGAAGTGAAGCCGTTCATTAGAATAGCTGTTATAATTCTAACATCATGATTGAATGCAATAATCATACAGTACAAAGCTTCAGATAGACGATAAAGTTTTAGATGGCCAGAAATAGAATATTTCAAAACGTTAGGCCTCACAAAATGTTTGAATTTAATCTTTTGTTCGAGACGGATAATTGGCTTCCTGATAAGACTCAGAACTCTTATCTAGTGGAACAATTATGATGTGGTTTGAGAACAAGAGTGAGACATGCATGCAACAGTTAGTACTGGGAAATCCGGCAAATTGAAATAAGTCCAGTACAATTGTGGAGGGAAGTTCCTATAATTGTGGCAAGGAAACATTTGAAAAGTGGCAAAAGTAATTTTGATAATTGTTTAGCTGGTAGAACATTTCAAAACCTCATTCATTGGTATCTGGAACTGAGTATCGGTTTTGAATCACAATTTGCAAGGTAAAAACATGAGAGCATGAAGATATGAAGAGCAAAAAAGCATTATAACTTGCCAAGAAGCTTAATATCACCTGTCCCAAAATAGAATTTCCTTAATTTATTTAGTTTCCCGAATAAGAATAAGATCAACTAGAGGTATTTATTTTTATTCTTTAACAGGATGGCCACTGGCTAGTCCAGCATTTATTGCCCATCCTTAATTGCCCTCTAGAAGGTGGTGGTCTTGAGCTGCTTTCATGAACTGCTGCAGTCCATGTGGTGTAGCTACATCCATAGTTCTGTTAGGGAGGGAGTTGCAGGATTTTGACCCAGTGGCAGTGAAGGAACAGCAATATATTTCCAGGACAAAATGGTGTGTGGCTTGGAGGGGAACTTCCTGGTGGTGGAGCATCTGGTGCACTCAAGACAGAGGGTACCGGGTGGGGGCGGGGGTGGGGTGGGTGCAGGGGCGGAGGTGGGGGGTGGCAGTAGTTGAGAGGTAGGTTCAACAGGCTGGGCCCATATCCATTGGATGATCCTATTGAAACATAAAAAATCTGAGTGGACTGGCGCAATGCATAACAATAGCTATTCCCAAGAGACACAGGTACAAATTTATCTTTGTTGCAGCTATTTTCTAGTTGGGAAATGGGAACAAAAGGGTGCCAATTTCATAAGGTTATACCTAATATCATAAGGATACCGAATATGTCTGATTCCACATTATGTTGAGCTATATTTTAGGTATCCCCAGCAGCTGCCTGTCAGGCATTAGGCACTTTGCATATTTTCTGCAGGCACGATTGACACTGATAACTCACCCAAAGTGTTCAAATTTGACCTGAGCTCACCTACTTGCTGCTGCTTAGTTATATTATCAACAGACATCAGATTAACTGCCATATGTATTCCGATGAAAATAGTCGTACTTCTGAATCTCTCCACTGCCTCTGTACTGTCATGATGTGGAGATGCCGGCGTTGGACTGGGGTAAGCACAGTAAGAAGTCTCACAACACCAGGTTGGACTTTAACCTGGTGTTGTGAGACTTCTTTCTGTACTGTCACACAGCCTGTCAGACATTAGATGAGTTGCAATTGCCTCTAGCTAACAACAGCAACAGCTTCCATTTATATAGTGCCTTTAACAAAATAAAATATTCCAAGGCACTTCACAGGAGCATAACCAAACAACAATTAAAACTGAACCAGAAAAGGAAACATTAGGATTGGTGACCAAACACTGGCAAACAAGTAGACCTTAACCAGAATCTTACTGGAGAAGAGAGAATTGGAGAGGCAAAGAAGTATGGGAGGGAATTCCATAGTTTAGGACTTAGATGTTTGAAGGCACATCCGCTGTGGTGAGGAAAAGAAAATGGGGTGCACAAGAGACCAAAGATGGAGGAATTGAGAATTCTCAGAGGGATGCAGGACTGGAGGAGTTTACAGAGAAAGGGAGGAGTGAGGCAGTGAAAGCATTTGAGTACAAGAATAAGAATTTTTAAATTGAGACATTGGTAGACAGGGAACCAATATAGGTCAATCGGTACAGGAATGATGGTTGAATGAAATTAGATGCAAGTTAGAATTGGGAAGTAGAGTTTAAATATTAGACATACCAAAGCCATAACCTCTGGAACTATCCACAAACCTTGCATGCTTCTGCTTTAGTTGTGTTAACATTATGGACTAATATCCGTATTCCACCAACATTTATATGAGTAATGCTCGCTGAACCAGGCATGACCTGCTGAAATGATAGAATTAAAACTTTTAAATGGTTGTTGTCTCAGGTTGAACCCAGCATGTTTGCATCTCAGTACCCTATACGATCCATAGCTGAGAAAAATGAGTTGTTACAATGTGGAATTTACTACTTGAAACATTGCTGAAAGCAAATTCAGCAGTAACAAAGGGAGATAGAAATATCGCTGAAAAAGGAAACCTTGCAGGCCTAAAGAAAGGGGAATGGGACTAATTGGTTAAGCTGTTTCAGAATTACCGCAGGCAGGATGGGTTAAATGGCCTTTCTCTCTGTTGCAAGATTCGATGATTCAGACCTCACGTCTGTTCTATCACAACGGCTGTCTATTTCCACACCTGAAATTCACCCACTGCCTCAGCCCATCTGTCACTGAAACCTTCACTGACACTTTTCATCAGCTCTAGAATTGATATTCCAATTGTATTGAAATGAGCTTGTATACCCTCTAGAGATCCAAAATCCTGCATGGAAATCCTACCTGTAGAAACATAACAGCAGAATGCGTTCTAAAAATTTACTGACTGAAGCCTCAAACAGAAACAATATGGCTCAAAGGTGAGTGAACCTTTCTCCAGTTCCAATATCAATAACCTCTAATTATTATAAAACTTATGAGAAAGAGCTTGATTGCTTGAGTACTATTCATGCCTGAATTGTAGAAGAGATGAAAGAAATTAACTACAGGGAACAAGATCAGGAACAATTTTCCTGTTGCTAATATTCCATGTGTCTCCGTTCACAATATATAAATTGGATGTACAGAAGAAAGCTGAGAACTGCAGTGATCCTTTTGCACACAATGTGTATTTTAGATGGCCGTAGATTTTAGCTGGCAAAAATGAAAATGTAAAATAATGACAGCTATGACGCAACAATAATTTTCCTCCATTTAAACTGGGCTTAAATCACTTGGAATGATCACCCTCATTTACTGAACATTATTACCAGGCAGCACTTTTAATTCAAAAGTTCTGTAAAAGGGCAGCCATCAACTTCCATTTGGATTTGGACAATAATTTTCTAATTTGCGTTTGACCAATATAGTGCAGCATAAGTTCAAGAAGAAGAACCAACCTGCATACATCCTGGTAAGGTGTGTCCTTTAGCTTAGCTGGCCTTTTCCACATGTACTCTCTTGTACAAAAGCAGAAACATGCATGGAGTAGTTGACATTTGTGACACCACATTCACAAAAAACGAGGTTTCAGTGTGTTAGCTGTAAGTGTTAGCAACATAAAACATGGGAAAAAGATGTTGGGAAGTAAACACTACAACCTAATGGACAATCATGGGTAGATAAATAAATGCTATAGGCTTGTGTGAACAGGGATAGGTGCTGTAATGTACAACTATGGAGTCATGAGAACATAAGAACTAGAAGCAGGAGTAGGCCATCCGGCCCCACGAGCCTGCTCCACCATTCAATAAGATCATGGCTGATCTTTTCGTGGACTCAGCTCCACTTACCCGCCCGCTCACCATAACCCTTAATTCCTTTACTGTTCAAAAATTTATCTATCCTTGTCATAGTGCAGTCCTCTGCTTTTGCACTCCTGGTAAGGACACTGAATTATTCCCACCACTATGTTCAGCTCCTCTATACATTTGCGCTGGTATCAAAACCCTGTGAATAATGCTGAATCACTCTTTTGATGTCCCTGGAGGAAAAAATAGAAGGTCTCTCACGTGTTATGCTTGCTGAGGCAAGATTTCAATAACCTTCTTTGAAGTTCTTTTGTTCTAGCTACTGTCTTGCATCAATTGACACTTTTACCAGAACTCAGGAGGCAGTAAAGCCACAGGGAACCATGTTGAATTAGTTCCCCAAATATGTCATACCATTGGGGAATGTTACCAGAATGGGACATGCTGCCTGACCAAGGATGGTGGCCATTCAATTTCCATGAATAGATGCACAGTTAGGGACTATTTCATGATGTTGCTGGCATTTTTCTGAAAGTGAATGGCTCCCCCCTCATGTACCAAGGCTGCAAGCTAATTGGAGATGTGGCCCCAGTGGCAGCCCGGGTAGAATGATTCTGTACAGCAAAGGGGGGTCACGCCAAGAAGGGAAAAAAAAGCAAAACAGAGAAAGAAGGATACTGGTCTGAACTATTTTCTCCTTGTGGGTGAGCAGGGCAGGCAGTCCTGTGGCACCAATAATTTCCCAGATGGGTTTCCCCTTCCAAACTTGGCCCTGTATTTCTTTTTGAGAGAAAGATGTTTATTCCCCACCTGCTGTATCCTGTGGGTCTGAACCTGCCTCCATAGCAAACATCGCTCCTGGTGGGGCTGCTGGCCCTCAGGGTGGGCTGGCAGCTCTTGGGGGCAGTTCTTGTTAAAAGAAAAGTGGCCATGGCTACAACTGCTCATCTGGCACGGCTGGTAAATTTCCAGGGACAGTCCACCTGTCGTTGTGCATGCCAGGAACACATCCTTCCTCCCTATGTCAGGTCGGCTACACAATCAGTAAAATGCAGGTCCATGTTTCAATTCACACTCAGAATTGAAGTATCGGCCTTTTAAGCTGCAGCAAAAATCTAAGACCTTCAACAGGACATAAATTCTCTCCTCGCCTGTGAGCACCAAATGGCAGCATGGAATCACACCTGGAGAAGCTGGGGTTGTCCAGGAGAAGGCAGGGAAAACTTGATAGAGGTGGCACAGTGGCACAATGGTTAGCACTGCTGCCTCAGCACCAAGGACCTGGGTTAGATTCCAGGTTGGGTCACTGTCTGTGCGGAATCTGCACGTTCTCCCCGTGTCTGCGTGGGTTCCCTCCGGCTACTCTGGTTTCCTCCCAAAGTCTGAATGACGTGCTGGTTAGGCGGATTGACCATGCTAAATTCACCCTCAATGTACCCGAACAAGCGTGCTGGAAAGCGGCGACGAGGGGATTTTCACAGTGGCTTTGTTGCAGTGTTGGTGTAAGCCTACTTGTGATGAATAAATAAACTAAAAAATAAATCACACAATTGAAGGGGTTAGATAAAATAAATAAAAACAAACAATGGTTGAAGGGTCAATTCATTAAGAGCAGAGAAAGTGATTGGCAAAAGGACCAAATGCGACATGAAGAAAATCTTTATGCAATGAGTGGTTAGGATTTGGAATGCACTACTTCATAGGCTGGCCTATAGATTCAACAATCAGCTTGAAAACAGAAATGATAAATATTTGAAGGAGAAAATAATTGCAAGTACATGGGGCAAGTGAAAAGAGTGGCACTAACTGGATTGATCTTCAAAAGAAGAGATGTAGGTTCGATGGGTCAAATGGTCTCCTTCAGTGCTGTACTATTCTCTGAACTCTCATAGTGGCTGAGTCCAGGAATACAGTCAGGTGGGCAGAAATCACACATCACAAACTGAAGCTCTGTTGCTCAGGCTTGCTGGGGATCACTAATAATTAGAAAGAACAGATAGAAAACAGACATGGAGTTAAAAATGCCTTCGGCATTTAAATTTTTAAAAATCTAAAATAACTGATAGCTTCTATAGTGCATTGAAAAGGAGAGAAAAATGAGCCATCCAGCTTTAATGAAGCAGTAAGGAAGGACATGAGCAATATGGTGCACAAGTATTAGCATTCAACTAGTCACAATTGTTTTGATGGTCAAAACCTTTCTTCTGCCTCATGGATGACTTAGACTTCACATCTTCCGATAACTATTGTGAAGGAGAAGCAATGCACAATGTAAAGATTATCCAGTCACCAGCTGCTTTTACATAATTAATGGAAAATTTGTCTTCTCAGTCTTTGCTTAGTAAGATGAAATTATTCCCAGAGTGTGTGTGTGCATTCCCTGAGGAACTATGTGACATAATTATAAGGGAACATAAAACCTACGAGAGAGAAAAAAAAACACGCCATGGTTCTAACGTCAACAGGTAGTCCAGCAAAGAATACAGTACGCCAGACACTGCAGGGCCAAATTTCCAATGGCACAAATGAGGGAGAGTAGAAACTCCAACTGCTTAAATGAAAGGATGGGCAAACTAGCGTGTTCAGGGAGGATGACTAACATCATAAGGCTGCATCATGGATAACAAAACCTCTCTGATCTGCCAGCTGCAAGGCAGATGGGCACACAAGTTTGCCCTAAAGTAATTTCCAGAGAAAACAAAAACCGCAGTAAAGAATCTCCAGCTCCAACAATATCCATAACTTTGGAGGCAGAAGGTAATTAATTCGAGCCAGTGAGAGTCAAGGTCCACTGACAAACATTATTTGATGCAATTCTGCAATTTTCTGTTTTAATGGTAGTTAGTTATTCGGCAATATCTTTAGCTCCTGCCATTTCACCAAATTTGTTTACCGCATGGTTACTTTTGGATCAATATTTGACAAAAGATACAGCTAACTGTAATTATAGATTCTAAAGAGGAGCGAGATGCAATTGCGTGCATGTGTCAAGTGGCATTTGTCTCTGTACACAATGGACATCAATGACTTTTACAAGAAAGTGGTGATCTGGCAGGAGTGCAAATGACCCAGGAACAAAGTCTGGCGCACAGATGACCCCAACTTCACACTCGAATGTGACCAGGACTTATACAGAATGGAGCTTATTTTCACGAGAGAAAATAAAGATCAAGAGTAGAGAGGAATTGGTCTTTAAATTTAGAGTCATAGAGATATACAGCACAGAAACAGACCCTTCGGCCCAACTCGTCCATGCCAACCAGGTTTCCTAAACTGAATGAGTCCCATTTGCCTGCATTTGGCCCTAATCCCTCCAAACCTTTCCCGTCCATGCACCTGTCCAAAGGTCTTTTAAATGTTGCAATTGTACCCTCCTCAACCACTCCTCTGGCAGCTCATTCCATACATGCACCACCCACTATATGAACAAGTAATCCCTGGGGTCCCTTTGAAATCTTTCCCCTCTCATCTTAAACCTATGCCCTCTAGTTTTGGACTCTCTTACCCTGGGGAAAATACCTTGGCTATTCGCCTTATCTATGTCCCTCATGATTTTATAAACCTCTATATGGCCACCCCTCATCCTCCTATGCTCCAGGGAAAAAAGTCCCAGCCTATCGGGTGGCACGGTGGCACAGTGGTTAGCACTGCTGCCTCATAGCACCAGGGACTTAGACTCAATTCCGGCCTCGGGTCACTCTCTGTGTGGACTTTGCAAGTTCTCCCCATGTCTGCGTGGGTTTCCTCCGGGTGCTCCTGTTTCCTCCCACAGCCCAAAGATGTGCGGGTTAGGTTGGTTGGCCATGGTAAAATTGCCCCTTAGTGTCAGGGGGATTAGCAGGGTAAATATGTGGGGTTATGGGAATAGGGTTTGGGTGGGATTGTGGTCGGTACAGACTCAGTGGGCCGAATGGCCTCCTTCTGCACTGTAGGGATTCTATGATTCTATCCAGCCTTTCCTTGTAATTCAAACCTTCCAGTCCTGGTAGCATCTTTGTAAATCTTTTTGCACCCTTTACAGTTTAATAACATCCTTCCTATAGCAGGGCGACCAGAATTGTACGCAGGACTCCAAATGTGGCCTTACCAATGTCTTATACAGTTGTAACATAACATCCCAACTCCTGTACTCAATGCTCTGTCTGATGAAGGCAAATGTACCAAACGCATACTTCACCACCCTGTCTACCTGTGATGCCACTTTCAAGGAATTATGTAGCTGCACTCCTTGGTCTTTTTGTTCGACAGCACTCCCCAGGGCCCTACTATTAAGAAACATGAAGGGAGATCTTACAGAAACATATAAGATTATGAAGGGAATTGATAAGATAGAAGCAGGGAAGTTATTTCCACTGGCGGGTGAAACTAGAACTAGGGGGCATGGCCTCAAAATAAGGGGGAGCAGATTTAGGAATGAGTTGAGGAGGAACTTCTTCACACAAAGGGTTGTGAATCTGTGGAATTCCCTGCCCAGTGAAGCAGTTGAGGCTACCTCATTGAATGTTTTTAAGGCAAGGATAGATAAATTTTTGAACATTAATGGAATTAAGGGTTATGGTGAGCGGGCGGGTAAGTGAAGCTGAGTCCAAGAAAAGATCAGTCATGATCTTATTGAATAGCGGAGCAGGTTCGAAGGGCCAGATGGTCTACTCCTGCTCCTAGTTCTCATGTTTCTTATGTTCTTATTAACTGTGTAAGTCGTGCCATGGTTTGTCTTCCCAAAATGCAACACCTCACATTTATCTGCCATACCTCAGCCCACTGGCCCAGTTGATCAAAATTTTGTTGTAGTCTTCACTGTCCACTGTACCACCAATTTTGGTGTCATCTGCAAACTTACTAACCATGCCTCCAATATACTCATCCAAATTGTTTATATAAATAACAAACAACTATAGGCCCTGCACCAATCCCTGCGGCACACCGCTGGTCACAGGCCTCCAGTCTGAAACTGGAGGCAAAATATTTAATTTAGGATATGATCATAAAAGTAGAGAATATTTATATAACTTTAATTGGTCCCAAATGACAATAGAATAAAAAATATTTTTGCAATGGAATATTAAATATGTGGACTGGTTTCCCAGAAAAAGCAGCCGATGTTATGTATATTAATTCTTTTGAAAAAAATCAATTGTATCTTTTTAAGAATACGGTTGAATGTTGTTGGATAAGGACTTGTATATAAAGAAGATATTTGCTTTATTAATTTCTCAAATAAATGTGCAAAAGCATTTCATATACACTTTATTTGTTTTTGTAAACAAACAGGGCAGCCATTTTTCACACAGGAAGGTACCCATATAACAGCAAATGAGATGCATGACCAATTAATTTGTTTTTAGCATTGGTTCAGGGAAAATGTGTTGAGCAGGAACTTCCATTTTCGTCCTTCCCAAGAATCTTCCTGAATACCAACAGAACAGGCAGACAAAACCTGGAGGCAAATGTTCACTGTCAACTGTGGTGGGAAACAGACAGCAATCGATCAGCTGTCTGTTGCACACTCCAGCCATTTCCTGCCAATGCCAAAAGTGAGACTCTACCCTGGTTTAATCTAAAAGACTGTGCCCTTGTTAATGCACAGTAAGAAACCTCACAGCACCGGGTTAAAGTCCAACAGGTTTATTTGGCAGCACAAGCTTTCGGAGCACTGCCCCTTCATCAGATGAGTGGGAGTTGTGAATTTCTGAATTGAGTTTGTGTCTATATACGCCCTGTTTGTGAACATAACTCCCACTCACCTGATGAAGGGGCAGTGCTCCGAAAGCTCGTGCTGCCAAATAAACCTGGTGGACTTTAACCTGGTGTTGTGAGACTTCTTACTGTGCTTTCCCCAGTCCAACGCCGGCATCTCCATATCATGGCCAACTTGTTAATGCAGCAGCACTACAGTTGTGAAGTTATGAATTGCCCAACTGGAATGTGGGTGAACCTACAACTTTTTAACTCAGTGACAAAAATGCTACATTATCTTCATGTCTAAATATAAATGGAAGAGACCTCTGGGGCACAATACACTAATGCAAAAAAAAATTATCCTGCTCTTTGCTTTCTGACTCCTAACCATTTCTCTTTGGTATCATAAACTTGAATTTTTTAAATCAGATCTCTGATGTGACATTTTATGAATGTTTCTGAAAATCCACAGGTACAATGCACTTTTTTTATCTAGTTACTTTGATTTGCTTCAAAAATGAAACAAATGTAGTCAAGAACAACCGGTCTGAGGCGCAATTAAATCACTCGGGAGGCTAGATCGTACCCGGGAAATAAAGGCTTTTATTAGTAACAAGAATGGAGCATACTATATACAATACAATCCCAGACTAAAGGGTCACCAGGCAGTGCAGTGACCTTTATACTCCTCCAGGTAGGCGGAGTCAACTGGAGTGTACCACAGAACAATATCAACAGGTAGAACACCCCAACCCTAACCCCAACAGTGACAACAGTAACATATCTACAAGTACCCATAGTGCTGACCATCTATGGTTCAGTACCCATAGTGGTAACCATCTATGGTTCACCACACTGTCCTTTTACAAATCATTGTGACTGCTCCTAATTAGCCCAAGCCTTTCCATCTACTCTTCAATTCCATACCCTGGAATGGACTCAGAAGATAAATTTTGCAATGCCCTACACTGCTGGTGGTGCACAGCTGTTGCATGTATATCAAAAAATGGTGGACAGCAACGCCCATGATTTTTTTTGAAATGCTCGTGAGAGAGACAAACAGACCAGGGCCTCAAAACATTAAGCATTTACCCACTAGTAAGGTATCCTAGTTGGCCTATAACAGTGATGGGCAATGCGTGGCCTGTGGGCCACATGCAGGCTATCAAGGTGCTGAGTGCAGCCACAAGGCATTTTGTTGAGGATGACCACATGAAAAGATGTCAGACTCTGCTGGTTTTTGTCCGCATAGTTTTTTTTTCTGACCAGTATGACTGAAGTGACATGCACACAAAGCAAAGGCATGTAAAGTGAGGTCTGTGCTGATTGCACACAGCATTGAGAGCTGTGTGCTCCCTCTGAGTTCAATCAAAACGTAAATCTTTTTGTTTTTACCATTTGAAGTTGATGACTTCAAGTTTGAGATTGCAGAGCCTTTGGCTTTGATCTTTGGGTCCTCACTGTCCACGGGGATGGTGCCAGAGGACTGGAGAGTGGCGAATGTTGTTCCTCTGTTTAAGAAAGGGAATAGAAATGACCCTGGTAATTATAGACCGGTTAGTCTTACTTCGGTGGTTGGTAAATTGATGGAAAAGGTCCTTAGGGATGGGATTTACGACCATTTAGAAAGATGCGGATTAATCCGGGATAGTCAGCACGGATTCGTGAAGGGCAAGTCGTGCCTCACAAATTTGATTGAATTTTTTGAGGAGGTAACTAAGTGTGTTGATGAAGGTAGGGCAGTTGATGTCATATACATGGATTTTAGTAAGACGTTTGATAAGGTCCCCCATGGTCGGCTTATGATGAAAGTAAGGAGGTGTGGGATAGAGGGAAAGTTGGCCGATTGGATAGGTAACTGGCTATCTGATCGAAGACAGAGGGTGGTGGTGGATGGAAAATTTTCGGGCTGGAGGCAGGTTGCTAGCGGAGTGCCGCAGGGATCAGTGCTTGGTCCTCTGCTCTTTGTGATTTTTATTAATGACTTAGAGGAGGGGCCTGAAGGGTGGATCAGTAAATTTGCTGATGACACCAAGATTGGTGGAGTAGTGGATGAGGCGGAGGGCTGTTGTAGGCTGCAAAGAGACATAGATAGGATGCAAAGCTGGGCTGAAAAATGGCAAATGGAGTTTAACCCTGATAAATGTGAGGTGATTCATTTTGGTAGGACTAATTTAAATGTGGATTACAGGGTCAAAGGTAGGGTTCTGAAGACTGTGGAGGAACAGAGAGATCTTGGGGTCTATATCCACAGATCTCTAAAGGTTGCCATTCAAGTGGATAGAGCTGTGAAGAAGGCCTATAGTGTGTTAGCTTTTATTAACAGGGGGTTGGAGTTTAAGAGCCGTGGGGTTATGCTGCAACTGTACAGGACATTGGTGAGACCACATTTGGAATATTGTGTGCAGTTCTGGTCACCTCACTATAAGAAGGATGTGGAAGCGCTGGAAAGAGTGCAGAGGAGATTTACCAGGATGCTGCCTGGTTTGGAGGGTAGGTCTTATGAGGAAAGGTTGAGGGAGCTAGGGCTGTTCTCTCTGGAGCGGAGGAGGCTGAGGGGAGACTTAATAGAGGTTTATAAAATGATGAAGGGGATAGATAGAGTGAACGTTCAAAGACTATTTCCTCGGGTGGATGGAGCTATTACAAGGGGGCATAACTATAGGGTTCATGGTGGGAGATATAGGAAGGATATCAGAGGTAGGTTCTTTACGCAGAGAGTGGTTGGGGTGTGGAATGGACTGCCTGCAGTGATAGTGGAGTCAGACACTTTAGGAACATTTAAGCGGTTATTGGATAGGCACATGGAGCACACCAGGATGATAGGGAGTGGGATAGCTTGATCTTGGTTTCAGATAAAGCTCGGCACAACATCGTGGGCCAAAGGGCCTGTACTGTGCTGTACTGTTCTATGTTCTATGTATGACAGTTCTATTAATATATGAATGATAAGGCACAATCTATAACTCATTATGAAATTTTTGGTGTGTATTAAATGTATTTCATCTTCTTCCTGGGTCATTGTTAGTGAACAAACCCAATTTCAATCTTGCGCCCACTGAGATGAAGGAGGGCCATTCTTGCTCTCTAATCTAGGTTGCCCGTCACTGGCGTATAATTTCCTGCTTCATCAATTTCCCTTACCAGCCAATTGGCACGATTCCCGTTTCAAAACAATTGTTGGGTGAAAACCAAGGTCCATGCCTCTGTTACAGAAACATTTTAAGAATTCTTAGTCTGGTAATTTCTTATTTTTAGCCCCACTAACTTTTAAACACAATAGGCTTTTGAAAATTTACCCCCAGTGGAAGTTCGTCCACATCTTCCTCCAACTTTCATTCTCCTCTGAAAAAATATAAGGGAAAATTCTTCAGCATCTCTGTTATTCCCTAAATTACAAGAACGAGATGGATCCCTTCATTTCTCATTTTGAACTCTGTCCTTTATACTTGCATGCTCTGAACATTGTCTACTGTTTCCCTTAACTTTTCTAATTTCCATTTTTACTTCCAGAATTTATTTGAAAATAAAAGCTGCTATTTAATTATACATTATCCTAAACTTGCCGGTCTCACCTGCTGCGGGAAGCGTTGGCGGCAAAATTTGACAGATCAGCAAAAGGTCCATTGACTTTGGCTGGTATTTCTGGTCCTGTAGTGGGTGGAAATGGAAAATCCCATCCGCAGAGTTACATAGAATATCTGACACAGAAAGAGATCTTTTGGCCCAACAAGTCCATGACAGCATTTTGCACTCCACTTGAATCACCTCCCATCTTTCCTCATCTAAATTTATCATTGTAACCCTCAATTCCCTCCTCCCTCATATGTTCAAATGCAGCTTTACTATTCACCTCAACCACTCTCTGACATACCGGGTACCCAAAGAGTAGTGAGAATGTGGGAAAAAATTTCAAGAGATGTAATTAGAATTGACACTATATGTATATATATATATATATATATAAAACATGCAGTGATTTCCTGCAAATGTTATTGAATGATATTTTATTTATTGCATCTTTGCTAGTTAGCGTGCATCAAAATGAGCTGTCTTGCAAAATCTTTAAAAATTACATTGTGTTAACTTGCAGTGAAGAAAATAAAATGCACAAATGGTAGCTCTATGGAAACCTGATTCCCCCAGAGAAATTAATATCCATTGACCAAATACTGGAATTTTACAGTCACATTTTGGGCTTTGGGTATTCGGAGAGAGGTGAAGTTTAAGTGTCTACTTTTCAATTTCTTATTTACTCTGTTGAAATTATTCCTTAGGTTTAAAAGCAGACTTCACTTTCAAAGCAACTTTGTGTGACGTGTATTTTACCTTTGCATGTGCGGTTCAAAATAGCAATAAGACTTTAAGTAGAAAGAAAGAAGGCCTTTGGTTGATTACTGCATAAAGGAATTCTCCAAAGTGCAAAATTTCAAACAATCATATGAAATACTTCTGCTTATCATAAATTAAATTAAAGCGTTTCAGGCGCAGTTGGCAATGAATGTTGATAGTGAGTTACAGATTAAGCAAAGTAGGTGGAATGTTGCACATTGAGCACTGTAGTCTGCATTTCATTTACAAAACTACAGAATTTAGGAGTCATACAGATTTGTGATTCCTTTGAAATGTGAAGTCAGTCCAAAGTTCAATTTATCTGTAGATATGAAAAGAAAAATAAGCAATTGAATGGCCTTAAGAAAACAAAAAAATGTTTCTAACAAGTACCAATATCATAATATTCACATACAATGCAATGCATACATCGATAGCTGCAGTGAAGAGATGAAACTCATAGAAGACTGTACAAAATTATTTAAATGAATAAGCAAGGGGCACAATACTTATATTGCAGTGACATGATACTTAATTTTGTTCAGCATTTGCAAAACAACTGTGCTTATTTCTTGTTGCAAACTAAAGAGAGATTGGGAACCTGAAAAAATTCAACTACCAAGCCCTTGCTAAGATTGGTCTGGTTAAAAATACACAACACATCCTTCTTATTCCCCTTGAGTTATTGTGAGGTTAAATCTTTAACTTAGGAGAGGAAATTCATACTCCTGCAACTACCTCCAAAGGATGGATAGAAATTCAGGAAAAAACAACATATTGC
The DNA here is from genome assembly GCF_964213995.1 of Mustelus asterias. Classification (NCBI taxonomy): domain Eukaryota; kingdom Metazoa; phylum Chordata; class Chondrichthyes; order Carcharhiniformes; family Triakidae; genus Mustelus; species Mustelus asterias. Next base: position 45,454,698 of record NC_135817.1, read on the forward strand.
AGAATCGGCAATCTGAGAGAGGAACAGACAATGGTCGAAACACTGAGCAAATTAGGCACAGCACTGTGGAGCAAATTCACACATTGCATGCCATTCAGCAGCTCATAATACCTGTAATCATTTATTGCCTTAAAGCCTCTTTTTAAGTCTGGCAAAACAAGGGCAGGAGAAAGGCAACCATTGTGGAACTAAGTTCCTGTCATTGCTTGCATATGAAAACATACATATTAATTAACGATTGAACAAACAATTTCTTGGAAAATTTACACCATTAGCAGGAAATACTGTTGATTTGCTGTCAACAGCTTTAATCAAACAATGGATGAAGATGAACCAATGCAGAAAGTTGATGGGAATTAGATAAAACTAAAGAAAGCAGAAACATTACAAATAGTAAATCTCAAATTGGTATTTTAGATATCACTAAAAGGCAAACATTTATAGTTTGTGAGCAATGTTGGCAGCAACATCAGTGCAAGTTGTTTTTCTGTTTGCTAGTCCATCGAAGTTTCAGGGTGTAGGAGAAGTTAATGATTGCAACAAAAAAAATTTTGAAAATATGGATAAAGTCAACAGATGCCCAATTGTTTTTCGAAGCCAGAGAGATAAAAGCAAAGAAGCATATTAGTGTGTGAATGTTGGAATGCATGTTTAAGATGGGTTTAGAATTATTCGGGAATGTAAATTGTGATACAGCCATAATCCAACAATTTACTATGGTTTTCATTTTAACTTCCATGAAAGTGAATGACAGAGTGGTGTGGTGAACCATTGTTGGTTCCCATTAGGTAGTGCTGAGCCATGGTCTGGCCAGTACTATGAGTCTGTATATATGTTACTGTTGGGGTTAGGGTTGGGCTGTTCTACCTGTTAATATAGTTGTTATGGTACACCCCAGTCGGCTCCGCCTCCTGGGAGAGGTATAAAGGTCACTGCTCTGCCTGGTGACCCTTTAGTCTGGGATCGTGTACTGTATATGGTAGCTCTGTTATTGTTGGCAATAAAAGCCTTTATTTCCCGAGTACATCACGCCTCTCGTGTGTTATATCGCGCATCAATTTTTATTGCCAACAAGTAAATTCTTTTTTTTGAAAAAAAAACGACAAAGAAAACATGGAGCAAATGCTTAAACCCGAACGGCTTACGTTGGACCCACGTGCGGCGGGAGCATCGAACACTTTCGACCACTGGTTGAAGTGTTTCCAGGATTACCTGGACGCCTCCACAGCGGTCACCGACGACGCCGACAGACTCCGGGTCCTCCACGCGAGGATAAGCGACGCTGTATACCTAGCGATCCGTGGGGCCACCGACTACAAAGGGGCCCTCGAGCTTCTCAAGAAGCGATACAACAAACCGCCGAATGAGATGCATGCTCGATACCTTCTAGCCACTCGACGGCGGCATCCCGGCGAAACGACGGAACAGTACGCGTGCGAGCTTCAACAGCTAGCCAGAGCCTGCAACTGCAAGGCAGTGTCGGCAGACCTGTACATGAACGACCTAGCTCGAGATGCGTTCGTGGCGGGAATCGGCTCGTCGTACATCCGCCGTTGGAGCAAGGTAACCTCGATCTCACTAAATCCATAGAGTTAGCTGACGCTCTAGAAACGGCCTCCAAAAGTCTGGCGATGTACCCCGACGACCACGTGGAGACAGCGTGGCAGGGGCAGTCACAGACCCCACTTCATTCAGCGGGACCGAAAAACTGCGCGATTGCGTTCCCAGCCTCGGACCTGACGACGGCAGCAGCTCCAGGTGGCCCGTGGTGTTACTTCTGTGGGGGGGTGAAACACCCTCGGCAGCGATGTCCAGCTAAAGCGGTGTTGTGCTCCGCCTGCGGCAAGAAGGGGTACTATTCCAAGGTATGCTGGTCCAAACTTCCATCCAAGAACAGCAGTGCGGTGTGTGACTCCCCAGTGCCGGCCTCCTTGTCTTCTGCATCTTCAAGGTCTTCTGCCACGTGCGATACCAGGACGTCGCCATTCCGAACGACGGAGTCGCAAGACACATGCGACCTGCAGGGGCCGCAGGTTTTGGCGCCATTGTCCACGTGCGACCTATGGGGGCAGCCATTTTGGTCAGCACCGACTGCGAATGACCAGCAGGGGTCGTCATCAACCATCTCAGCTGCCTGCAGTTGCACCCACGAACCAACGGTGGCGTCGATCATCCTGGACCAGGCCAAGCCTCACAGACTTGACAAGTCCATGATGGACATACAGGTAAACAAACGCCCGATTTATTGTTTGTTTGACAGCGGGAGCACGGAGAGCTTCATTCATCCAGACACCGTGAAGCGGTGTGGTCTCCAGATTCAGACTGTCAAGCAGACAATTTCGATGGCGTCAAGGTCCCGGTCTGTCACCATGCTAGGGAGTTGCGTGGTCAATCTGACGGTGCAGGACACAGTCTACGAGAACTTCAAGCTCCTTGTGTTACCGCACCTTTGCGCGCCAATACTCCTAGGACTAGATTTTATGGTCCACTTGAAGAGTGTAACCCTGCGGTACGGTGGGCCACTCCCTCCGCTTTCAGTGGGAGACCCGCAGCCTCTAAATTGCCCAACGCGCTCCACATGTAGTCTCTCAACGCTTAGGATTACCACACCCTCCCTATTCCAGAATCTCGTGCCAGGCTGCAAGCCCATCGCAACAAAGAGCAGGCATTACAGCGCTGAAGATTGGATCTTCATTCGATCTGAAGTTCAGCGGCTCCTCAAGGAAGGGATCATCCAACCTAGCGCTAGTCCTTGGAGAGCGCAAGTCGTGGTGGTTAAGAATGGGAACAAACCCCGGATGGTCATAGACTATAGTCAGACCATTAACAGATACACGCAGCTGGATGCGTATCCCCTCCCGCGCATATCTGACATGGTCAATCAGATTGCGCAGTACCGGGTGTTCTCCACCATCGACTTAAAATCTGCTTACCACCAACTCCCCATTCGCCCAGAGGACCGACAATACACGGCCTTTGAGGCGGATGGTCGCCTGTACCATTTTTTAAGGGTTGCTTTTGGTGTCACGAATGGGGTCTCGGTCTTCCAGCGTGCTATGGACCGAATGGTGGACCAGAACGGACTGCGGGCTACCTTCCCGTACCTGGATAACATCACCATCTGCAGCCATGACCAGCAGGACCACGATGCCAACCTTCTTAGATTCTTACGCACTGCATCTCGCCTGAATCTGACCTACAACAGGGAGAAGTGTGTATTCCGCACGCGCCGCCTAGCTATCCTCGGATACGTGGTGGAAAACGGGGTCCTTGGGCCTGATCCAGACCGTATGCGTCCCCTCCTCGAACTTCCCCTACCCACTAGCGTCAAAGCACTGCGAAGATGCTTAGGCTTCTTCTCATACTACGCACAGTGGGTTCCTAATTACACGGACAAAGCCCGTCCGCTCATCAAGTCTACCTCTTTTCCCCTAGCAACAGAGGCTCGCTTAGCCTTTGCAAGAATAAAAGCCGACATCGCGAAAGCCACGATGCACGCTTTCGATGAGTCCATCCCCTTCCAGGTGGAGAGTGATGCATCTGATTTCGCCCTGGCCGCCACACTTAACCAGGCGGGCAGGCCCGTCGCATTTTTCTCTCGCACCCTCCAAGGCCCTGAAATTCGACATTTGGCGGTGGAAAAGGAGGCCCAGGCCATTGTGGAGGCCATTCGGCATTGGCGCCATTACTTGGCGGGCAAACGGTTCACTCTGCTCAGGGACCAGCAGTCTGTGGGGTTCATGTCCAACAACACGTTACGGGGTAAGATCAAGAATGATAAGATCTTGAGGTGGAGAATCGAACTCTCCACCTACAATTATGATATCATGTATCGTCCAGGGAAGCTCAACGAGCCCTCGGATGCCCTGTCGCGTGGAACATGCGCTAGTATGCAGGAGAATCGATTGCAGGCTCTCCACAATGACCTCTGCCATCCGGGGGTCACTCGGCTCTTCCACTTCATAAAAGCCCGGAATCTACCCTACTCGGTGGAGGATGTCAGGTCCATAACCAGAAGCAGCCGGGTATGCGCGGAATGCAAACCGCACTTCTACCAACCTGACAGGGCACAACTCGTTAAGGCCACTCGTCCCTTCGAAAGACTGAGTGTGGACTTTAAGGGCCCCCTTCCCTCGACTGATCGGAACGTGTACTTCCTCAATGTGGTTGATGAGTACTCACGATTCCCTTTTGTCATTCCCTGTTCTGATATGACCGCTGCCACGGTTATCAAGGCATTTCGTGATCTTTTCACCCTGTTCAGTTACCCCTGTTACATCCACAGCGATAGGGGCTCGTCGTTCATGAGCGATGACTTGAGGCAATACCTGCTCTCATATGGGATTGCCTCTAGTAGAACCACGAGCTACAACCCAAGGGGTAACGGACAGGTCGAACGAGAGAATGCTACAGTCTGGAAGGCTGTCTTACTGGTGTTGAGGTCTAAAGGTCTTCCAGTCTCCCGTTGGCAAGAGGTACTCCTTGATGCGCTCCACTCCATACGCTCACTCCTGTGTACGGCAACCAACGCTACTCCTCATGAGAGAATGTTTTCATTCCCTCGGAAGTCTTCCTCTGGGACCTCATTACCGTCTTGGTTGACGTACTCAGGACCTGTCCTCCTGCGGCGACATGTTATGACCCGCAAGTCCGACCCTTTGGTTGAACAGGTCCATCTCCTCCACGCCAACCCTCAGTATGCCTATGTGGCATATCCTGACGGGCGAGAGGACACGGTCTCGATTCAAGATCTGGCGCCAGCAGGGGGCTTGGAAACCCCTGTCGCTCCCACACCTACTGTTAGGGACCCCCCAACCATTATTTCCCCTCCTGACACGGCGCGGGCAGTATCGGGACCACCACTTAACCCTCTTACTCCTGTGTACAGCTTGCCTGAGTCCAGGAGATGGTCGCCACTTCAAGGCGTGCCCAAGTTCAGCGGATTGTCACCAACTCGGGGTCTACCGGCCCGTGAGGCACTGGAGGAGTCGCTGGACATCGCCTTGGAGAGAACGTCACCGCGATTGCCTGAACCGGTGTCATCGCCGGTGTTGAGGAGGTCACAACGACGGTGCGGTCCCCCAGACCGCTTGAACTTATAGACAAATGAACAATTGTTGTGTTTTGTACTCCGCCGGCCTTTGTTTTCAAAGGAGGGGTGAATGTGGTGAACCATTGTTGGTTCCCACTAGGTAGTGCTGAGCCATGGTCTGGCCAGTACTATGTGTCTGTATATATGTTACTGTTGTGGTTAGGGTTGGGCTGTTCTACCTGTTAATATAGTCCTATGGTACACCCCAGTCGGCTCCGCCTCCTGGGAGAGGTATAAAGGTCACTGCTCTGCCTGGTGACCCTTTAGTCTGGGATCGTGTACTGTATATGGTAGCTCTGTTATTGTTGGCAATAAAAGCCTTTATTTCCCGAGTACATCACGCCTCTCGTGTGTTATATTGCGCATCAAGTGGGAGCTGTGATTGTTCAGTTCTTATCAAATTGAGTATTTACAACTGTGTCGCACAGGGTCAGATTATTTTTAAATAATGAAATACAATGCAACCCAGGAAAAGACTCTGCTTGTGTATTAAACATACACAATAATTACACGTTATTCCATGTGTAACTCCTTTCATGCAGCAAGATGTAGCCAGCAAGCATAAACAATTTTGTTTCTACTGATTCAATTACAGAAGCTAATGTTTACCTTAAATGACAAATTATACAAATAATATGGAAATCAACCTTCATCAGTTTTGAACTTGGCCTTCCTTCAAAAGTATATTTTCATTCAAAATAATTTGGCATTATTTTCAGTGCAATTTAAAATTGGAGCTGGTCAGATCAGGTTCATAATGGTAGCTGGGCAAAGTATCGAGAGCAAGCACATCTTAGAGGATAGAAATTTATAATCCTCATATTTCACATACAAATGCTATTGCTCATTACTCTTGGATTACATCCCTGTGTATGCTATTTCTCTGCAAATTTAAGCCAAAATTCTCCCGTCTCACCCACTGTGGGAATCGTAGCAGGCAAGACAGAAAATTTGGCAGACCGTTCAAAGTCCGTTGAGCTTGTTTGGTAATTTCCAGTCTTGGAATGGGCGTGCGGCAGGAGAATCCCACCCATTACGAACGTAGTATGACCCATCAAGAATTTGTACATGAAGTTCAGGTGAATAAAATTCATATCTGTAGATCTTCTAGGAAATAAGCCATTCTAAAAGCAAATGGTGAAATAGGAATTCAATAAAAATCTAAAATTACAAGTCTAATGATGACCATGAAACCATTGTCAATTGTCCTAAAAGCCCACTGTTTCACTATGTCCTTTAGGAAGGGAAATCTGTCATCCTTACCTGCTCTGGCTGATATGTGACAAGTCTACAGCAATATGGTTGACCTTTAAATGACCTCAGGGATGAGCAATAAATGCTGATCCAGCCAGTGACACCCACATCCCATGAATGAATAATAAAAAGATGGCAAATTAGTACTACACTACAGTGGTATAGTTTCAAAAAGCTACTTTGCATCCATGATTTCCCACCTAGAGAGTTCCAGTGCCGGTCATGCCCTGAGGCAGGTACCGAGTGAAGACAAGTAAAAGCAAAAGCCTTTACCATCCAGTACTTGCTAAAGATTGGGGCTGGCAGTCCCCATGAACAGGTCACTAGGCCGTCTTTAACCCCGAAGCAATACTATGGTGAGTGGTAATAATAGGCAAACAAAATATGATAAAAACATGGTAACTATAAAAAGAGAGTAATTGTTAAACTCAGGACAAAGTTCTTCTTAATCAAAATCTCCACTAAAATACCTCAAAATGAGTCAGAACTATTTTAGAATTAATGCTTGAATTTTCTTCTCAAAATAGCCACTGGACTCCATCCACTGAAGAAATTGTGAGTGTGTAATATGGGCGCTGCTGTAATATGTGCTTAGCTTAAAAAATGAAAATAAATACATGGGGTTCAAAATTCAATTTGTTTGATTAGCGGGCGGAGGGATCACGATGCATGATTCCCCTGTGTCCAGTCGAGGTAGCATGCAGACTTCAACCAGCCTGTTCATCTCAATGGCTGTGGCAGCTTAATGCTGACTGTGCTGCTGACTGCATCGTTCAGCAAGGGGCCCAAGGTTGGTGCGTGGAAAGCACAAATCACAACACATTCACACCTCTTAAAGGCAGCCTGCATTTCATTAGGCTGCAGCAACTGGTAAAACCTTCTCCAAAAGTGTTTGAGAGAAGGAATAACACTAACAATGGAGCATCAGGCCAGAGAGAGGGCTCCCCGGATCTCTGATGGGGTGCTGGAAACTTCAGTCCAGGAAATGAAAAGGTGGAGAGCGGTCATGTTTCCACAGGGGCCCAGGGAGTCCCGCAGACACACACTGAACAAGAAACGGGAACAGGTAGCCACAGAGGTCAATGCAAGGCATCTGGCCCCGAGGATCTGACCAAGTTGGTTAGCATAAATGAGTATATCATCAAATACCATCTCCTACCCACTGCACCACCAACTCTACACATTACTCAGTGCATCACACTGTAATAAACTTAAACTTGAGTTGAACATTCAATCTCACTTGTAACACTGTTACCTATGTAAACTTTTCTATCAATTTAACAATCCAGGCTTGTGCAATTATATCAAAAATGTGTTCTCCGACTGAAAGTATTTCATATTGTAACATAAGCATTTAAGTATGGTGGGCATCATCTCTGACAAGGAGGGGATTGTATGAGATCAGGTGTGCTCTCGTTTAACTCAGGTCCTTCATTCGAGAAGTCAAAGTCAGAATCAAATTCAATGCTTACCAGTGGGTTTTGCTGTGTTTTGAAGAACGGCATGTTTCTTGTGACGGTTTGCAAACCCTGCCAAGCATCCTTGTGTGTTGGTGTCGTAAAGGGTGTGTGCTTCCTAAACAGCACATTTCAGAAGCACCCTCTCTTCTGGTTTTAATGGTGTCACTGTAAGTTTCATGTTTTGCTCTGCATTTAATTTCATTCAATCCTTGATCGCATTCGCTTACTTATGGATTGCTAGTTCTGTGGGTTAGCTCAGGATGCTGTGCGCATGTAGGATTTGCAAAGATAAGTGTAGCTAGAGGCTTTCCAGTAGCAGAGTGGAGAGTTACTCTGTAATTGAGAAGAACACAATATAAATCTTTCTTCCATGACTTGCTCTCAGCTATAGCTGTACCTATCACTTTTTCAAAGTGCGCATAAATCTTTCAACCTCTCCATTAGCTTTTGGCCATCAGAGTGTGATTTTTCAAAGAGTGAAGTAGTTCACGAATTTACTGAATTCATCACTGTGAATAGGGGCCGGAGGTCCATAGGGAATCATTGATTGATCTCCTTGTGGGGCTTATTGAGTACAAGTTCCCCCGGTAACAGGCAGTGGCCTGTCCTGCTGGAACTCATCACCTGAGCCTTTTACAAGGCAGGCCCAGGACTGGGCCTGCTGAACTGTAGCCCAGGCAGGGACTGGTGTGTGTACACCATGGTCGTGGTTTACTTGGCATTCTGTAATAAACTATGTTCCTTTCCAATCGAAATTCCTGAATCATTAAAAGGTCCATTGTCACTTCTCAGTATTTGTGGAACTCCAAACAAGGTGAAAGTTTTGTCAAGCTTCTTTTCATTGAAATAGTCCAGGGCTTCTCAAACTGTTCAAGCCACAGAACCCCTAGTGCCAAGGGAGCGAGGCCTATGGCAGCAGGGCATGGGGGGCTGGGCCTGATGGGGCAGGGCCTGGTGGGGCAATTGGTGGGCATGGGGGGGTCCCATTGCCACTCTGCATAGGGATTAGTGGGAGACGGAGAGAGGCCAGCAATCGGCATTGACCATCGTTTTGGGGGATAAACTTGCTGGGGAGGTTGGGAATGCATGGGGAGGCCGGGACTTTGGAGGGGGCAGGAGATTGGGGCTGTAGGGAGGGGTTGGAGGCTGGGCCGGACATGATCAGGGGAGCCAGCAATTGGGCCGTGGTGAGTTGGAGGGCTGGCTTTGCGGGATTGAGCTGGCCAGCAATCGGGAGGCTGGCAGTGCAGGGCCACTGTGCATGCACCGATCTTGGCGCTGACAGATTGGCACATGCGCAGTGGCCCGTTCAGCGCTACGCTGCCAGCCTCCTGGGCGAGATAAGCCCCACTCCCTGAATTCTGGAGTGAACCATGTTGGTGCACTCTGCAGTGCACAGAGTGTGGGAGATTCATTTTGAAACTCCCACTGATAAAAACAGCGGGATTTACTTCAGTTTTCGTGCGACACTCAGGATTTTTTGGGGAGAATTCTGTTCCTTGTGTTTATTTGTGTGTTTCTGTGTAGGAAAGGGTTAAAACATAAGGAGATTAATATTGAACAAGGATACTTTCACATATAATGGTTTTAGTTTATTTTCAACTGTGCCTGCATTGTGATTAGAGAGTGTATGATGTAGAAACCAACAAGTGTAAAGAAAGACCAAGTTGTTGCTTAGAAACCAGAGGCCACTTTGAGGTATAATTCATTTTTGAGTTTAGTTTAAGCTGGATCAACGCAGTTGGAACTAAATAGCTGGAGAGGAAGAAATTTTCACAGAGACTGTCAGAAGCAGAGATGCAGAACAAGATGCAGAAAGCAAGTCCTAGAAGTTAAAGAACAGAAAGTTCTAGAAACTAGGGAACAAAAAGAGAAGCCCCAGGAAGACTGATGTCAAAAGGATAAAAGTGATTGGAAACTGAACAAGGCACTGTTCACTGAAGATAAAGAAAGGGGCAAAGAGAGGCTCTTAGTTAAAGACAGCGTTGAAAGATACAGACCTGGTAAAGCTGACTAGCAAGAAGCCAGACATCTGAAGTTATCCTAAGATTGGTAATCTTAGTACAACCTGTGAAGCAGGAGTGTTCTGTTGGCATGGCTGGGTACCTGTGTGGAAGCTTAATTACACGTGGAAATCGAAGGCAGAAGAATACTGAAAGGAGAGATTGAAATCCTGGAAGTGGATCATTACTTTTGATTGGGAGAAGATTTTAAGATGTGTCTTTTTGAGAGTGGAGTTTCATGTTTCCACTTGTGTGGAAATTGGGGAGTTCCACTGAGGTCACTTGGCTCACAGAGTAATAAGCATCTAGGGGGATTTGAGGAGAAATCCACAGAAGTTATAATGGCTGCATCTGTCACTTGGTTGCAGAGCGGGGTGTGTCTGACCACAGTTGGTCTATTGGTTTACAAGGAGTGTGTAATTAACAAGAACATATTTTGTAACCTCTATTATCCTTAAAATCAGTGTACATTTGTAAAGATATAGGTGGGGTTAAGGAGTATTGTGTTATAGTCTGTCTTTTCATGTTTCATAAATGTTTTATTGTTTTTAAAAAGCCATTTGGCAGTCCTGTTCTGTTCATTTTCTAAAAAGAAAAAGTTAAAGTTTTGGTCTACTGAGCCAAGCTTCCATTCTAGGTCCTTATCGTCTGGTAGTATCAGCTGGGATCATAACATTTACCTTTTCCCTGGCCTGTCATTTTTATGATGTGGAGATGCCGGCGTTGGACTGGGGTAAACACAGTAAGAAGTTTAACAACACCAAGTTAAAGTCCAACAGGTTTATTTGGTAGCAAAAGCCACACAAGCTTTCGGAGCTGCAAGCCCCTTCTTCAGGTGAGTGGGAATTCTGTTCACAAACAGAGCATATAAAGACACAAACTCAATTTACATGAATAATGGTTGGAATGCGAATACTTACAACTAATCAAGTCTTTAAGAAACAAAACAACATGAGTGGAGGGAGCATCAAGATAGGCTAAAAAGATGTGTATTGTCTCCAGACAAGACAGCCAGTGAAACTCTGTGGGGGTTACAAATAGTGGGACATGAACCCAATATCCCGGTTGAGGCCGTCCTCGTGTGTGCGGAACTTGGCTATCAGTTTCTGCTCAGCGACTCTGCGCCGTCGTGTGTCGCGACGGCAACACTCATGTTGTTTTGTTTCTTAAAGACTTGATTAGTTGTAAGTATTCGCATTCCAACCATTATTCATGTAAATTGAGTTTGTGTCTTTATATGCTCTGTTTATGAACAGAATTCCCACTCACCTGAAGAAGGGGCTTGCAGCTCCGAAAGCTTGTGTGGCTTTTGCTACCGAATAAACCTGTTGGACTTTAACCTGGTGTTGTTAAACTTCTTACTGTCATTTTTAATCAGACCTTTAAAATTCCCTACTTTTTGGCAGCAGTAAAAAAGTGGCGTGGCTTCCTACACTCTGACTCTGTTAGAGATCGACACTGTGCCTCAGAAAAAGCTGCACTGGCCGGATTTCTCCCAGCCTGAATCAAGGAAGAGAATTGGCGCAGATAAGTGGGTATGGAGTGGCAAGCTGATGCTAATCTTCTGGGTTGAGCTTGCCTGGCTGTTGAAGAATTCGGAACTTGTACTCTTGTCATTTACGTGTACGATGCTCTATCGAATGGGTAGTTTGCACTGTGGATTGGTGAAAAGATTTACTCATCTATGTTGTTGTTGCTTCAAATCTGCTTCCATACAGTAGAAATGAAAATGTAAAATATTCCATATTGAGTTTCTCTTTGCAAATAATGTCACTCTACAGGCAGTAGGGGAGGTCTTTTGGCTCAGTGACTGGCTTCCCTGCCTCTGAGCCAGTAGCGCTGGGTTCGGCTCTCACCCCAGGATATGATGGCCAAGGAAGATGTGTTCATAACGCAGCCAAACAGGTTGAGTATCTGTGTTAACCGCCATGATTAGCATGGGGAATCACTGATTGACCACCCAGTTAGGCTCATTGAATATGAGCTTGCTGGGGATGGGTAATGAGCCAACCAGGTGGAGCTCGTATACCAAGCCCTGTATAAAGCAAGACCCTGAGAGAATCTATTAACCTTTTAGTCCTGGTTGGGATCTGTTGTGTTCTCCACAGGCTTGTGATTATTGTTTATTTTCATTTTGTGTAATAAAAGCATGGTTCCTTCACAGCCGATTCCTGGAGTTATTTTAGTATAAACCTACAAAATCCTTCCAACACACCAATGGCAGGCGGTAAGAGAAGAAGAGTCTCCTGTCTACCATGCTTGATGTGGGGTGGCACCCCTCAAGGTATAACCCTCTGGTGACAGGCTAACAACTTTTATTCCAGGTAAAAACTTGCTGTGAGATTGGCATAAGTTTTCCTTGTGCACCACTAGGTATGTGTAGGAGGAAGTTTGGGACTAAGAACTACCAATTAAAGTGAATATGGTATAGAGAAGTCACAAGTGCTTGGAGTATATTTTACAAAGGTACTGTTTGCATAAAGACATATATAATCACTGTAAGAGAATTTATACATGTGTTTTTATATATTCTGCATTTAAAATGTACACCTTGGCCAACTACAGACTGCCTCAAGGCATAATGGGATAAAGCTGAGTAAGACAAACCACAGTCTTTAAGAACAATGCAGCCACAGAGCACAGTCTTTATCAGTATGGACTCCAGACAACCCTGGAGTTCTCAGACAAGCAAATGGATAGGTCTTACATTACACCAGTTAAGAATTGTCTTATGATGCGTACTAGACAATGAGAAAGGAAACTTCTGAACTTCCTGGATTGGCGTAGTGGGTTGCCAGGAGACAGTGGGTGGAAACGTCCAGATTTTATGGACCTATGTATTCTAATGTTGCCATAAGGTGGAATGTCATTGGCCAAGGTAAATGACACATACCATTGGCTCATCCGGTTTGGAGGAACAGAGTAGGCAGGCAAATGATTTCTGGAAAAAGTATAATTATAATGCTGATTCCTATGTAATATAGAGCGATTTGGAACTCCCCCAAATCACCCTCAATGTCACTGACCAGGCCTGGGCAATAAAGAAACGTCTTAACCAGAATGCTGTCTCCGTGAGTCTTTGTTTTTGCTGAGCTGCAGTTAATAAAAAGAAATCTCTCACATGAAAGCCAGCATAATACTCAGCCTCTGAAAAAGCTCCTACAATATGGGAAGAGAAATAATGTGCACTAGTGATCTATATGTCATCAACGATTGATGGGTTACCTACCTTGCCTTTCTGCATGAGAACTGCATCGAAATCCATGGGCCTGCATCCATATTCAGTTAGGTGGTTTTCTCAGGATGGAAATAAGCATTTGTACAACGTGCTGACAGGCATTATGTGATCCAGTTGCAGCCTGTTTGTGTGGCATAGTCCACTCCCATCTGGTTGTCTCATTGATCAAATTGTTTAGGACGCATAATATAGCCAGATCAGGGGAAAAGTGACATAATTACATGAGGAATTCAAGGAGACTGTGAACTTTCTGCATCTTTGTAGGATTCGCAATGTTTGGAATGGCTTCAACTTTCTGTGAATCTGGTGATACTGCTTCACCGCTGTACATATGACCAAAGAACTTGATTCTGCTTTCATTGAAAAAGCACCTTTCTTTGTTCAAAGTGAGGTTACTTGCACCAAAACATTGCAGGCATGCATGTCTTGAGTTCACTTTTAGTGTGACTGTTGGTGACAATGTCATCACTGTTGCTGTGTCCGAAAGAGAGCACACAGTATATTCAGGGTCATCCATCTTATCATTGGTTACATTCCCTCACCCTTTTGATGTGGTGCATGTAGGTGGCATCCTTTGGGTAGTACAGATCTTAGCAATTGGTTTGAGCTGATGAGCAACACACATGAACAGAATGGTTTTGCACAAGCTTTACACTGTTTACCATTCGTAGGACATTGTTTGGACAAATTACAACTTTATCTGTGAGATGGCTGTTGTTGCTTTGCATGTGGCTTCCTGCCACATGAGCCAAGTATTCACAGGAGTTGAACTTCGAGTGTGATAGTCTCAACTTCAGAAGTTCTAGACTCTGAAAGCGATAGCGATCTTGCTAATTCGAGCAACTCTGACAGCTTTTTGTCTTCCTCATGTACTGTTCAGCCAGTAGTTGACTGGAGAGACAATGTTTGATTTCCCATTCGACAGGTTCGATAACACCAAAGTCACATTGATTGCAAATTGCCTCAATTGCATGCAATATTAGTCAATTGTCTTGTTTGCCTCCTATTTAGTCAGGTGACAGTTGTTTCGTATGTTATACTTTTCTTGTGCATGAAATAGAAATTTGGTACTTTATTTTGCTGAGTCATTTTGCTCAAATGCAAGTGACTCAAAAATATCGTTCACTTCTTCACTTTCCTAGTGGAGAAGGCCTTTCACCTTTTATCATCTGTGATTGCAAAATTTGCCATTGCACCTTTGAAATGTCACAGCTGCTTTTGCCGAAATGGGAATATAGATGATGGCTCCAAATGCACATTGACATGTGGTAGATTGGGCATAGACAATGACGTCTTGATCTGCAACACAGTAATAGCATATGATCAATGATCAGGGATCACATTCTTATCAAACATAAACTTCTCTGTATTGATCAGAGATTTCTCTTTTGATTGGGTAGTTATTTTTGTGAAATCAGTGTGTGTGTGTGTGTGTGCATTATGCAAACCTTCCTGCTAAACCCAAGGTGGAGTACCTCAAGGCATGTCTAACAATAACTACAGCCTAAAAGAAAAGGTTTTTAGTAACCAATGAACAACTCAAATGACTTGAGTGGTAGAACACTGCAAATTGCCTTTCTACCAATGTATTCCCTAAATCTCTAACTAAAATGTCACCTATAAAAAGTTGACAAACATCTAAAAGTTTCAAAATGGAAAACAATATTTCCTATTTTTTATGCTCTTCATTGTCATTGTGAAGATCTTTGCAAGAAACAGTAAGAAACATACTACTAAAACACGAGTGTCTTTATTGCTCTTCTCAGTTCTATCTGCTGTTGTGTGTTTTTTTTTATTCGTTCATAGCATGTGAGCATCTCTGGCTGGGCCAACATTTATTGCCCACCTCTAATAGCCCTTGCACTGAATGGCTTGCTAGAGGCCACTTCAGGGAGCATTCAGAGTCAACCACATTGCATGGTAGTCTTGAGTGGACAAAATACACAATGCAATTTTCAATGCATCATGCTGTTATGAATTAAAATTACTCATATTGGTCTGTTAGCAAAAAGACAATCTCAGGATCCAAGGCAGTGAGTTTTTTAAATTAAATTTTATATAATCTGTTTCCGGATTTTCAAATTTAATACATTAGGGACGATTACCCATTCTTATCTGAATGCTGACGATAACAGGGATTTGATATGTAGTTTTCAACAGAATCCAACTGCAAATTTATCTTTGAAATCTTCCCTAAAAGAAAAGGGTTTTAGTAACCAATGAACAACTCAAATGACTCGAGTGGCAGAACACTGCAAATTGCCTTTCTACCATATTGGTTATTCTTCCTTTAACATTTGTAGATTTTGAATTCAGTATCTCTCTTTCTCTCCTTAAGAATGTGTATTTGTTGTGTGTAAACATGGTAATTATTATATATTTAACTGTAGAATCAACATATTTAGAATAAACTAAAATTATCTTTCATCTTTAGGACTTGAGGAGTAATTGTTTCTTGTAATCAAAGTAGAAACAATTAGGCCAATTAGCTGGTGTTGGTTCTTTTACTGGTAACCCTCAGGATGCTGATAGTGGGGGACTCAATGATGGTAATGCAATCGAATGTCAAGGGGCAATGGTTAGAACCTCTCTTGTTGGAGATGATCGTTGCTTGGCACATGTGTGGCACAAATGTTACTTGCCACTAGTCAGCCCAATCAGGAGATTGTCCAGGTCTTGCTGCATTTGGACATGGACTGCTTCAGTATCTGTGGAGTCACGAATGGTGCTGAATATTGTGCAATCATTCCGAACATCTCCACTTCTGACCTTACGATGGAAGGAAGGTGATTGTTGAAGCAGCTGAAGATGGCTGGGCCTGGGAAACTACTCTGAGAAACTCCTGCATTGAAGTCCTGGAGCTGAGATGACTGCCACCAGCAAACACAACCAATATTGCTAGTCAGCTGTAACATTATTTGTCGGCTCCCTTTTTGATTTGATTTATTGTCACATGTATTGGTATACAATGAAAAGTATTGAGGGCGATACTCTCATCCTGCTGCACTGCTTTTTAGCACAGTGGGCCAGGAGACTCCAGCGGTGGCCAATTTGCACCATTCGTGCTGGGCATCCAGACATCTCCCAGCACTGGATTTCGGTGCTGTCAGCTCCACGCCAGAATATTGCATACAGCTTCTAATTTAAATATATTTTAAATTGTATTACCAGGCCCGAGACTGAAGTCTCCAGGCCCGCGAGCGTCTCTCTTCCCCACTCACTCCACTATAGCTCCCCACTTGCCCGACCACTTGTTGGTGGCCCGACCCCACTGGAGTAGAGAGGGCAATAGAGGCCCTCCAGAGGGTCAGCCTTTGGGGGGGTGGGGTGGGGGGGGAGGGGGTGCCCCCTGGGCGTTGACAACCTTGGCCCACTGGCATTGCCAAAGGAGCAAAGTGCTAATGCCTAGGGAGCACCTTGGCACTGTCCACCGGACATGGGGCAGTGCCAAGGGGGTGGTCGTGGGGGGCCCCGCTGCCACTCTGCAGAGGGATCAGAGACAGAGGGAGGAAAGACAGCAATTGGGGGATTAGGGCATTGGGGAGGGGAGGGTGTGCAAAGGTTGGCCCGGTCATGTCTGGAGGGGCCAGCGATTGGGGCGTGATGGGGGGAGGGGCAGCAATAGGGCGTCGCAGGGCTGGCCAGCGATCGGGAGGCCAGCAGATAGGGGTATTGCACATGTGCCGATCTCGGCACTGATAGATTGGTGCATGCGCAGTGGCCTGCTCAGCGCTATGCTGTCAGCCTCTCCAGTGGAAATAGACGCCGCTCCCAGCATTTTAACGTGAAAATACCAGTGGGATTTACTCCAGCTTTTGCGCAAATTCGACACTGAGAACTTTTTTGGGAGAATCGCCCCGTTGTTTGTGAGGATTGGCGAATAGCCAATGTTGTTCCTTTGTTTAAGAAGGGTAGCAAGAATAATCCAGTAATTACATGCTGGTGAGCCTGACATCAGTGGTAGGAAAATTATTGGAGAGGATTCTTTGAGAAAGGATTTACTCCCACTTGGAAATAAGTGGACGTATTAGCAAGAGGCAACATGGTTTTGTGAAGGGAAGGTCGTGCCTCACTAACTTGATTGAGTTTTTTGAGGAAGTGACGAAGATGATTGAGGGTAGGGCAGTGGATGTTGTCTACATGGACTTCAGTAAGACCTTTGACAAGGACCCCATGGCAGAATGGTGCAGAAGGTGAAGTTGCACGGGATCAGAGGTGAGCTGGCAAGGTGGATACAGAACTTGCTCAGTCATAGAAGACAGAGTGTAGCAGTGGAAGGATGCGTTTCTGAATGGAGGGCTGTGATAAGTGGCGTTCCTCAGGGATCAGTGCTGGGACCTTTGCTCTTTGTAATAAATATAAATGATTTGGAGGAAAATATAACTGGTTTGATTAGTAAGTGTGCGGACAACACAAAGGTTGGTGGATTTGCAGATAGCGATGAGGACCATCAGGGGATACAGCAGGATATAGGTCGGTTGGAGACTTGGGCAGAGAGATGACAGATGGAGTTTAATCCAGACAAATGTGAGGTAATGCATTTTGGAAGGTCTAATACAGATAGGAAATATACAGTAAATGGCCTTAAGAGTATTGAATGGCAGAGGAATCTGGGTGTACAGATAAACAGGTCAGTGAAAGTGGCAACACAGGTGGAGAAGGTAGTCAAGAAGGCATACGGCATGCTTGCCTTCATCGGCAGGGGCATTGCGTTTAAAAATTGGCAAGTCATGTTGCAGCTTTATAGAACCTTAGTTAGGCCGCACTTGGAATATGGTGTTCAATTCTGGTCGCCTTACTAAGAGAAGGATGTGGAGGCTTTGAAGAGGGTACAGAAAAGATTTACCAGGATGTTGCCTAGTATGGAGGGCATTAGCTATGAGGAGAGGTTGGAGAAACTTGGTTTGTTCTTACTGGAACCACGAAGGTTGAGGGGCGACCCGATAGAAGTCTACAAGATTATGAGGGGCATGGACAGAGTGGAAGAGTCAATTACTAGGGGGCATAGGTTTAAGGTGCAAGGGGCAAGGTTTAAAGGAGATGTACGAGGCAAGCTTTTTACACAGAGAATGATGGATGCCGGGAACTCGCTGCCAGGGGAAGTAGTGGAAGCAGATACGATAGTAACTTTTAAGGGGCATCTTGACAAATACATGAATAGGATGTAAATAGAGGGATACGGTCCCCGGAAGAGTAGGGGGTTTTAGTTCAGTCGGGCAGCATGGTCGGTGCAGGCTTGGAGGGCCGAAGGGCCTGTTCCTGTGCTGTAATTTTCTTTGTTCTTTGTTTCTTGCACGCTATACAGACAAAGCATACTGTTCATACAGTATATGAGGAGAAGGAAAGGAGAGGGTGCAGAATACAATGTTACAGTCATAGCTATGGTGTAGAGAAAGATCAACTTAATTTAAGGTAGGTCCATTCAAAAGTCTGTTGGCAAAAGGGAAGAAGCTGTTCCTGAGTCAGTTGGGGTACATGATCTCAGACTTTTGTATCTATCAACGGTAGAAGGTGGAAGAGAGTATGTCCGGGGTGCATGGGGACCTAGATTATGCTGGCTGCTTTTCCGAGGCAGTGGGAAATGTGTATGGTGGAAGAAATGAAAGGATGGTGGCAGTGAGTGAGGAGGGGAACAGCAGTGGGGATGCTGAAGGCAAATCCAGGTTACTTGACACCAAAATTGGGTTCTTAATTCATCTTTTACCTGTGACAACCCAAAATACGTCAGAAAGAGAGGTGGAAAACATTAAGGAAACCTGATGATCTATATTATTCCTATTTTCCTGTTCTTTTCAGGATCTTGATCAGCTGGGGAAGTGGGCCAAGGAATGGCTAATGGAGTTCAATACAGATAAGTGTGAGGTGTTGCATTTTGGAAAGTCAAATCCAGGTAGGACTTTCACGGTGAATGGTAGGACCTTATGGAGTTCAGGTGCACGGTTCTCTAAAGGTGGAGTCCCAGGTAGATAGGGCAGTGAAGAAGGCTTTTGGCATGCTGGCCTTCATCAGTCAGGGCATCGAGTATAGAAGTTGGGAAGCTATATTGCAGTTGTACAGGACATTGGTGAGGCCGCACTGGAGTATTGTGTTCAGTTTTGGTCCTTGCCAAAGGAAAGATGTTAGTAAATTGGAGAGAGTGCAGAAGAGATTTACAAGGATATTACCAGGACTCAAGGGACTGAGTTATAGGGAGAGATTGGACAGACTAGGACTTTTTTCTTTGGAGCGTAGGAGACTGAGGGGTGATCTTATAGGGTGCATAAGATCATGAGAGGCATGGAGAGGGTAAATGCACTCAGTCTTTTTCCCAGGTTTGGGGAATCGAGAACTAGAGGGCATAGGTTTAAGAGGAGAAAGAATTAATGGGAACCTGGGAGGCAACGTTTTTACACAGAGGGTGGTACATATATGGAGGAAGTGGTTGAGGCAGGGACATTGGCAGCATTTAAAAGGCATTTGGATAGATACATGAATAGGAAAGGTTTAGAGGGATATGGGCCAAATGCAGGCAAATCGGGGTTAGCTTAGATGAGCATTTTGGTTGGCATGGACCAGTTCGGGTCAAGAGGCCTGTCTCCGTGCTGTAGATTCTATGATCCACAATTGCATTGTCTTGCTTTCTAAATGAGTATCCTTTCATTCTGTTGTCAGTGGTTATAGAAAATTTGAGTAATGTAGTTAATGATATGAAGAACCATTAACTATTATCTTCAAATGATGTACTGGAATATTGATTAAAAAGCAGATAATTTGCCAAAGTAATTCAGCTGCATGCAATGTGTGTTGTGCCAGCTTTCATACTGAACAATAGGGTACATCATTACATTTGTGATGAATTATGATGCACTAAATTAGGGACTGGAATAATGTATGTACATTTGACAGAATATGGCACAATAGAAAGTATTAGAAAATAAATGTGATTCTGTTCACTAGCCATTTCATTTATATCTCAAAAATTAAATCAAATAAATGGTAATTTTTTATATGTCTATATATTTTTAAGTACAATTAAATTCAATGGAAATAATCATGTGAATACAGTTCTCATATGTACATTTTAATCTAAAGTAAACCTGTTGAACCTATTAAACTTTCCCATGAATTTCCTTTCGAGATTTCAATGAATCAACAGGAATTCATAACAACTCAACCTACACCTTCCGATTATCAACACAGTTTTTTTATTTTTAGCGAACTAAGCACCTGCTTATTTGCATATTTTGCAAAAGCATCATCAGCTGCCTCTTTTATTAACGAATTTTCATTTTAAATACACCTTTTGCTCTGTGGCGGTTTGTTGAATAATAATGTAAATGCTTCCCATAAAACTGTCAGAATTTGGATTGGAATCGGGTGCTGTAAATATAGCAAGGGATCTGGATTTAGTGGTGGAATATTTGAACTGATGAGTCTCCATGATTGTTAAAGGAGTTGTGGAATGCCCTATAAAGGAATGTACCTAGCCTTCGAAACTACCTTGGTCAAGGTAGTTATGAGTTCTGGAAATACAGAAAACTAGTGAAAAGCATGTTTTGACCAGGGAAACTGCATCTATGAATACGTCACGTTTTGATATCTATCCTGGATTACACCTCAGCATACACAATGCCATAGTTCTTTCTCTTTCCTACAATGAAGCACAGAAATCTATGAAATGCAGTCTACAACAATGTGCTTGCTATGTCAAGTAATCAATTTTTTTTGCCCTGTATACTTTATAAGATAGCACCTATGGCGACTGTAACATTGCAGGCACAGGACGTTCCCAGCACCCAGGTCGGGACCCTCTTGGAGTGTATTGATAGATCATCCAGGTCTGTGAAAAGCAGTTCAAGGGTCAGTCAGTTTTAGTCTAAGGGAGATTCAGGAGACAGTGAAGAAGCTTAGCTCTGAGGAGCTGGGCTGGGGGCTCAGGGAACCCCTGGGAGCCATTTGGTAACTCTATCCAGTTGGCACACAGGAGAAGCCCCAGCAGCCAGATGCTGGTTCTGTGCTGCTGAGAGATTTCAGACTTAGAAGAAACCTTGGGAACCATTGATAGCTCAGTGCAGCCAAGAATTAGAGGTCAAGAAAACCCAAATGACTGGCTGTATTATGAAGGCTGTAAAAGAGGTTCCAGCTAACAGAAGTTCTCAGATAGTGTGGGCTCAAGAGAAGCCCTGGGGAGCTGAAAAGGCAGGAGAAAGTTGGTGACTCCGGATTGCTGACCTTTTGGTGCAGTGGTGCTCTGCTCAAACTGGGTGAAGAGCCTTGGATATCCAGGGGAACACAGCCTCAGAAAATGAGGTTGAAACCTTGGAAGGTGAACAGTCTCAAAGTCAAAGTTCCTCCACCATTCATTATGATCATGGCTGATCATCAAATTCAATACCCTAATCCCACCTTCGCCCCCCCCCCCCCACCACCGCCCCCCACCCCCCCTTATCCATTAACCCCTTTAGCCCAAGAGCTATATTTAATGATAATATATCTAATGAGTGTATTGTGGCTAAATCCATGGGATGTATGAGATGTCTAATATCACAGGGATGGTACACGAGTTCCCCCTTCAATCAGAATTAGATTATGTAGTAGCTACCATGTGAAGAATATCTGTTAGTTTGCATCAGGCAACTGAGATTATAGACCAGCTAACATCATGTTGTCAAAGTGGAGACTGGAGTTTTAAGTCTGTGCACACAAGTAATTCCTATTAGTAGAATTGACAATGCCCTTTGTAAAATAGAAACATGCTGAGCTATTGTATGATGAAAATAGACCTGTGCATCATTTTAGAGGGTGAAGGAAGTGCTGGTGTCCAGAAGAAAGGACAACTGGATGATGTGTTGCCTTGCCTACCGAGCACAAAAACCTCACCCGTGCCATCTAATCCAACTTCCTGACAGCCAAATTAGTTATCACCACTTGGCCATTGCAAACCCAACGACATACTACATTCTTCAACTATTTCTTGCTATTGAAAAACTGCAGCAGTAATTTATTCTTCCCACATCCCAACACATTACTCCCATGTTACGTCAAGAGTTGTAATAAAGATATACCCAGAGATATTTAAATAAGCTGGCCTGCATTTTCCAATGGCACTGGTTTTCCAGAGACCAGATTTTGCTCATGTTTCTGTTGAAACCCATTAGCATAAATCTGAATGTAAAATCTCCCATGAACCAATGCATTCCCATTGTGTAATCAATTGTGATCGATTTGTGACTGATACATTCTCCAGCCTCACAACAGGTGTGGAATTGCCAAGAAATGTGACATTCTTCAATTAACTGATTTAATGTGCCTTAGTTTTTAATTGGCTTCAATTGACTGCTTTGATCTACACTCAGCACATGAGACCTGTGACAAGCAGTCAATTAAAGCTACACAGGTGTATCTTGCTCTGCTGCAATTGAATTTAGACTAACATCAAGTGAATTTAAAGTAATTCCAGTAGCTGCAGGAAAGCTAGCACAGGTGATTAACACTGGACACAGTGCGATCAGAGAGCGGCTATACATAATTGGGGAGATGCAACCATGTTGAAAACTCTCATTCCTGAGGAGGAAATCATTATCAGAGTCACTAGCAGAGAGAGGGTGAGGCTGGATGCCACACAAAGAAAGTCATTTGATCATTTTCCCTTCTTTTGCTCTTTCCAATTAACGCTATAAATCACACACACATCCACATAGAGCATAGCATCAACGGCCTGCCTATATTTCCAATTTTATGATGCTGCATACCACTTTCATTTTGATCCAGCTGTGAGCCTTCTGCCCTTTATATAATGGCACTTGCCTCTCTCCCTGGCTAAGCCTATTTACCACAGAAACCTTAATGCATGTATTATGGATAGGAGAGGAAAGCAAAACTGAATTCCTTTATATATTTCACCATCTGTCTGTAAGAAAGATGTTCTAATTTTTGCAATAGGTTTTGCTGTATTTCCCCAACCCCCTGTGAGGTCGATTTTTAAACTGACTCACAGCAATCTCTTCAGTATTAAATCAGAAGGATAATTTATTCACACATTTCAACCTGGGGATGGTTGCAACTTCCTACACAGACACAAGTATGCAATAAGAATATAGGAAAGAAGAGCTTTTACAACCATGAATAACTTAAAGAAAAAAGAACCACAGATGCAGATATCAGTTCACATGATTGCCAAAGTCCTTCACAGGGGAGCTACAGTTCAACTAGCTGATGCGGGATTTGATGGTGATGCAGTGAGATGAGGTTGGCATATAGAAACTTGATCTGTTTAGCAGGCAACTGCAAGAATCTTCCAGAGAAACATGTTCGAGGCAGTTTAGACTTGGTGCAGACTGTTGGTCAGCATTGAGTCCTGCTTTGATATTTGCAGGTTGGAGTTTAAACAGCAGACTGAGTTCCAGGTCTGGGAATGTAATGCTAAAACTTTCCAAAGGACAAGCGCTTAGGTCATGTGATGTTGCTTATTAAATGAGTCAGTTGCAGGTTAAAAGATCATATAATCCATATGGATCATAGAATCCATATAGTGCAGGGGGAGGCCATTCGGCCCATCAAGTCTTCACCAGCCACAAACCCACCCATGCCCTATCCCCGTAAACCCACATATTTACCCTGCTAATCCCCCTAACACTAGGGTCAATTTAGCATAGCCAATCAACATAACCCGCACATCTTTGGACTGTGGGAGGAAATGGAGCACCCAGAGGAAACCTACGCAGACATGGGGAGAATGTGCAAACACCACACAAATAGTGACCCAAGGCCGGAATTGAACCCGGGTCCCAGGTGCTGTGAGGCAGCAGTGCTAATCACTGTGCCACCCCATGCCTCTGCTCAAAATCCATTGTTCAGCTCAGGAGATAAATGGTGACTTTCAGAGCCACTGGGGGTTTAGTGAGTTTTAATGGCTTTAATGGGACTGGACGGGGAGACAGATTGTTTGCTTGTCCCTGGTTTCATTGATTATAATGTGTTTTTACAATGAAATTCCACAGGATAAGGGTTGAGCCTTTGTCTGGGAACTGCTATATTTCCAGAAACTGTAGTCATCTTGTATTTCATGTAACTGGTAACAGCCATCTTTTGGTTCAGCAAAGTCCACTTTTTAAATAAGTAAAGAAGTTTGATTTAACAGCTTATGATCTCTTTCATGTCGTAGGGACATGACACTTGTCTTAGTCGGTTTCAGGTTCAATTGTGCCAAACACTTCCCTGGTTGTTTTTGAATTCTCCACCCACTTCATCCAAAACTTTTCTGCCCAAAACCTATTTCTCACAAAATTATATTTATTAATGGCAACTATTCCCTAAACCTCAAATCTAATATCATACTTGCGTTCAGATTGTCTGGTTGTGTTGGGTTTTGAAGCCCATTAAAAGTATGTCAGGATTAAGGCTCCATGAAAAGAATGAAAAGTTGGCTGAGACATTGGAAACATTATGAAAGGTAAGTTTGAAGTGTTTTCATTCTCACAAATGTCAATATGAGGTGATGTACTGTAATGTAGATGCATTTTAATGCAGTGATTCATCATAGGGTGGTCTTGCGAGTGTAAGTTGACCCTTACATTGACCAGCCTTGTGTATTTGCCCACATGCACTACACTGTTTCTCCAATGAAGAAAGTACTAGAATGCAGTGAAACATGTTCTTAAATTTGCTGTCGCCCTGTGTTGTCATCTTTTGTACTGTGATTTAAATGGCCCTGACTGATTAAAAAATATATATATTGGCACTTGAACCTGTTCCCTTACATTCTGGTTTTGACACTTGGAAAATTGGTTTCACTTGAAAAAAAATCGAACTACATCATTTCTTTAGTTCCAAGAAAGCAGTCAATTGCTGTGATAATTATCAATGTTTGACTGAGTTTCAAGTACAAACGGGTTTCAGCACAGTAGATGTTCTATTCATGGGAGAATGAATGAATTATTAAGTTGTGATAACAGGTTGTCCCTTTGATGTGATTTCTGATTTGCTGACACAAGTTAATAAGATTACAAATAGAAGTCCTTTTCACATGGCTGAATGATTTGTTTCCTTAGTTTCAATAATAGCGTATTTGATGCAAGCTTTTATTACATAGTGAGAGGCTTATTTTCCCTCCCAAGAAATGTAAAATATTTTCTGTTGCTATTACGTGGAATCTGAAGACTCTACTTAGTATTTATTGGGTGAGTGGTTATGGAGGATGGTTGGGGGGGGACATAGAGATGGCATGGGTACTTCAAGGGGACAATAAGATACCTGGGGCATAGAAGTAGCATGGACGATCAGAGGGGCGTGTGAGGTGGGCGGGCATGAAGACATCAAGGGGTGAGGTTTAAGGGGCCTTTAAACACTATTGAGATCTGGGATACTGTGCTGGAGAACTGAGGTGGTCCTTGCAACCAGAGGCCTCCACACGTCCACTACTCCTGCATGGGCTCGCACTGTGAACCCGACCCTGATGTGAAAAGTTAAAAATAGCATATGAAGTCACACTTAGGTTAAGTGTGCAGTTTGCGAGCCATGAATGTGCACTGGTTGGGTTTTCCTGTGCCCAATGGGACTGTTCATCCTTCAGACACAACTACGGTTGAACCACTGAAGAATGATTTCACACTTACCTGATTGTTTTGGTTTCTGTGGCAATACTGTTTCTCAAATTGAGCAGATTGAAATATTTGGTAATCATTGTGTTACAACAACAAAATTGTTTTTGTAAGTCTTCACAGCATTTTTGTCGTGTCAACAATTGTTCATTACATAGATTTGACCATCTACGCTCTTGTGACAATATTATTAATGTTAAACCTTTCCACAGTCCACATGTTCTCTGACTGAACCAATTTAATGCCAAAAATGGCATTTTCATTTTCAATTAGATTTTTGATTTCAGAAAATATTGTTACCTTCACACTTCCATTTCATGTCCATTTTTTGCTCTTTACTAACATTCACTAGCATAGGTAAGTATCTCAGTTTTGCGCATCGTGACTTTCAGCTAACATCAGATTACCTTAAATTACTGCAAGTCGTCATTTAAGATCGGTATTGGAATGCCCAGCATTGACAGCTGGGTCATAAGTATTACCACATAACTGTCTGAATTGACAGCTGGAAATCCAAAAATAGGATCTTAATATCATGAAAAGTACCTCAGTTTGTTGGTACAAAAGCTATATTTCAATAGGATAATGCAACAGCATTTCAATGTCTAAAATCTTCCAATATCCTCGCCTGTTGATGTAATTCCAGGCGAGATTCACATTCAATAAGAATATAAAGCTCTTTATAGTATGTTTACCAAATTAATTTCATTTGTCTTATTTCTTATACTTGATGACAGAACGATACACGGAACCATTGACAAATCTCAAAAACTGAACCTCTGTACACCATTACAGAGTTCTATATTTGACACTTTCAAACATGAGTATTGTGCAGCATTTTACGGCTGATATTGCAGCCAAACTCTGAATGAATACATAATATTGAATACATAATATTGAGATATTAGGACCAATTTTATAAACACCAACATCTGACAAAATTGGTACATGTGAGGGATTAAAACGCTCACAACCTGATTCTCAATGGTTTCACACAACTGTAGTATTTTAACAGCTGTGCTTTTCTTCTGCTAGTCAGTTAAGGCCCTATAACACCAGGCAGGTGAGGATCTCATTAAAATTCAAAAATCACAGCCTGATGATGCCATTCAGACAACAAGACTCAAAGAAAGGTAGGCTTTCAGATGCATCACCATTAACTGAACAGACTCGAGGGAGAAAGGCACAGCTACCAGAATGTACCTGCGCACACAATTTCTAGAAAGCTTCATGTTTGAAAGACTCTTCATACATTGTGTGTAGCTAGGCCCAGATCTTTTCATCACTCTGGTGAACCAAAGGAAATTTACTGAAAATTAAAATATGGAGGAAAATTGGTTTTAGAATACTGAAACATCAAGAGACAAAAACTGGAACTCTTCCGTTTTTTAAAGAGAGCATAAAATCCTTCAAGCAACAAGGTGGCACAGTGGTTAGCACTGCGCCAGGGACCCGGGTTCGATTCCCAGCTTGGGTCACTGTCTGTGTGGAGTCTGCACATCCTCTTCGTGTCTGCATGGGTTTCCTCCGGGTACTCCGGTTTCCTCCCACAGTCTGAATCATGTGCTGGTTAGGCGCATTGGCCATACTAAATTCCCCCTCGGTGTACCCGAACAGGCGCCGGAGTGTGGCAACTAGGGGATTTTTCACACTAACTTCATTGCAATGTTAAGATAAGCCTACTTGTGACACAAATAAATAAACTTAAATCCCTTAAAGCTGTCTTTGCTTCCCTAACACAGAGGGTGAAATCTTACCAAAAAATAGTAGTGTTGTTCTGGCAAGAAAAACTATGAGTCTCTCTTCAGAGAAACATCAATTTTCTCTCCAGATCTTACGACACTCTGCCACAAAAAAAAGCTGGGCATTTTTCACACCGTCAACTAGAGGGGCGGGACCCCAACATGCCAGCAAAGCCCAGCCTCACTGAGATCAGGGCGCCATGTTTAAAGGGTAAGGCCCAGGGCATAGCTATTGTGCATGCTCCCCGGAAAGAGTGTCCACACTTCCAGAATGTTGGCAAGGTGGTTGCAAATGATTTGCATGATCAGGGAATGGAACCCTGTCCTGTTTATAAAAGGGCACTCCCCGATTGCAAGGGGCCTGTAAGGTGATAGGCGTGACGAATATAGCCCCTGAACCTGCGGCATGCAGGCAATTGTGGCAAAGCCTTCAGCCCAAGCTTCTTGCTGGGCCTGGCTTGGGTCAAGCCTTCAGTGGCCCATGACATCCGGCAGCACTCATGGAAGGACAAGCATGTATGTACACCCGGAGTCGAGTCCTGACATGGATCAGTGGCCCCGTGTTGGCTTTATGTAGCCTCCTGCCTGGGTTGGTCGTGCCAAGGGCAGCGACATCTGTCAGCTGCCACGGCAGTGACGATGATCGCTGCCAGCTCTGCTAGCTCTAATACAAGATCGGTTCTTGCTTGGTGGGGGCAGGGGAAAGAGAGTGAGAAACAGTCCATAAGGTTATCCATCCCGGTCTCTTCAATCCCTCCCAGCACCCCATGCATTTAACCCTGGCAACCATAACTATCCCCAGTGCCATGCTCCACCTCCAGAAACTGCCAATTGTTAACACATCCGTCCCTCTTGGTCATCAATGGGATCCCACATGGCTGTCTCCTCCTTTCACATGATGTGACACAATGACTCCTGCACCCCTAATGCTGATGTACAGTGCAGAGATCCCTTGAGTGGGGCTACAGCTGCCAGCTACTTGGGACTGTTCATGGGGTCTGGGATGGAATGTCTATGGTAAACCACGGAGCCATACCAGCCGAGGAGGCATCAGAGTGGAGAGTGAGACATTAGTGGCATTTGACCTTGACCTCTGGAAACCCTCAGGGATCATTCAGCAGACAGGGAGAAGACTCGCCAGACGACCCCAACCCAGTGGCAACCTCCAGCCTGAGGACTCCCTGCCCACCCCATACCATGGCAGTAGATGAACTATCTTCTTGCACCCTGGAGGTTGGTGCACAATGGAATTCACCTCCTCACTCTCCCTTGCAACTGTTGCACCTGAACCTCACTTTATGGTGATTCATGTTGGTGTGACAGGTGGATGCATTCTGAGAGGGGGGTGCAGAGATCCCTTGAGTGGGGCTACAGCTGCCCCAATTTTGCTAATGAAACTGAAATGCAGTCAATCTCATGCTAATCACCCTCGTGCCCTTTCTGAGAATCAGTTTGCGCCATTAGAAAGGGGCCAGAAGAATTGCAAACTGTTTTGCACCAGGTGCAAAATGGAGTTTTAGGCTCACATGCTATTCTCGTGCATCGGTGCGATCTACTAATGGCATAGCGAGGTTGGAGAATCACTGGCAGTGGGAACTTGTGGTCCCGTGTTGTCAACGGGATTTCCTGTTGCACGCATCCCTTGCCATTGGGAAACACATGGCGGTGTAAACATTAGCAAGATTTTGCCGTAAATTTGAGCTGCTGAGCTCAAAACATCCATTTATTCCTTTAAAGCTGATGAATTAAAGGGTAATTAAGACAAATACAACCCCTTGATCCCAGACTTTGATACCTTTAAAGAAGTAAATTCCATGAACACCAGTCCCTCACAATCAGCTGCCTTAACTGTCTCACTAACAAAAATTCAAACTGACCTGTTTAAGATAAAACCCATAAATGTTACTCCAGACCAACATAAATCCTTAAATTATCAAAAACTTACACCAAGATTCAGAAGATAAGACAGGCTGAATGGACCTGCTGGTCTTTTCCAATATTTCTGTGTATTCCAATCAAGGTTTCGAACTTGCACACTTCTACTAACCCATTATCACAGTTCAACTATAGTCCTTCCAATCTCATCACAAAAAATAAATTCCACATTTTATTAGTTGTTTAAAAATGTATTCGTTCATTGATGTGTGTCACTGGCAAGGCCAGCATTTATTACCCATTAGCCCTCGAGAAGGTGGTGGTATACTGCAACAGTCCATCTGGTGTAGGTACACCGAAGTGCCATGAAGGAGAGTGTTCCTGCTTTTGACTCAGAGTGAAGGAACAGTGATATATTTCCAAGTCAGGGTGGCATTTGACTGGGAGGGGAATTTACAGATTGTAGTATCTGCTGTCCTTGTCCTTCCAAGTGGTATAGATCATGAGCTTGGAAGGTGCTCTTGAAGGGGCGGCATGGTGGCACAGTGGTTAGCATTGCTGCCTCAAAACGCCAAGGACCTGGATTTGATTCCCAGCTTGGGTCACGTCTGTGTGGAGTTTGCACATTTTCCCCGTGTCTGCGTGGGTTTTCTCTGGGTGCTCCGGTGGAAACCAATCCAAAGCGGGTTAGGTGGACTGGCCATGCTAAGTTGCCCCTTAGTGTCAGGGAGACTAGCTAGGGCAAATGCATGGGGTTATGGAGATGGGGCCTGGTTGGGATTGTGGTCGGTGCAGACTCAATGGGCTGAATGGCCTCCTCCTGCACTGTAGGATTCTATGATCTCAAAGGAGTCTTGGTGAGTTACTGTAGTGCATCTTACAGATAATATACACTGGTGCCAGTGTTTGAAGCAATGATCATTTAAGTTAGTGGATGGGCGTCAATCAAGCTTGCTGCTTTGTCTTGGAAGGTTTAATTATGTTGGGTCCTTTGGTTCTTGTGTGTAGTAGCAAGTATTCCCAGCATTGATATCCTGTGAAAATTGCTATTTTCAAAATTGAATTGCAATATCTACAGCTAAAGCCTGAGCTTTCCCAATATTATTTTTAATTGTTTGTTATGACAAGTAAACTGGGAATCTTCCGAGGAGCTTCAGTTATGGTAAGCTGTGCAAACATCTGTTATTTTATTACATCTGATTCTGGTAACTGTAGGTTCTTCCATTTCCAAATCTCTTTTGTTTAACTACAGCATTAAAGGTGATATTTCATTTCAATCAGTTGGGTTTATCTATCTGTTTATTACTTGTGGGATTTTGTTTTAAAAAAAAGCAAGCTGCTTAAGTACTGATGTACAGGTGAGTTCTTCTGATGATATCCCACAGCTTAGCTCTTCATAATTAATATGTTTATACTCTATCGAGTAATATAGAAAGAGATAATGCTTTCTGACAATTCACTTCCAATATTTAATGCTAAAGAAATGGCCAGTGTTTTCAGGTGCTGTACATTCCGATTGGTTATGCCCCACTGTGTTGAATGAATATATTCATGTTTCTGTCATCAGAATTGCCTTAAGGTTCTGAGTTTTTTTTTATCACAATGACCAGGTTTTATGTAACCGATTTCTGGAACTGAAAGCCTGCCACTTCCTTGTGAAATGTATAAGAGGCAATCTATGGTGTACTAAAGAAACTGAAAGGCTTCCTTGATGAAAGTTCTGATTATCCTGGCCAAAGTGATGATATGTTAATATAGGTTTCACAATGATGCAAATAAATTCTATGGATTAGTTTCAACTTCAAGATTTCAGTGTTCCATACTGACAAAGAAAGAAACAATTTCTATTGAGCATGCTTCCTGACCTGTGAGCTATTTTAATTCCTGTCTTCCGGCTGATGTAGTCACAGAAATATCATACAGCTATCCTCTTTCCTTGTTTTTCTCAGACTCAGTTCACAAGTGCTTTTTTTTAAAAAAAACTTAATACAAGAGGAAAGGTCCCTTTCTGCAAAATTTTAACAATTGCTGTCAACTTTATAGCTTTGATTTTGCATCTATGATGTGAACCATCCATAGTTATACCTGGGCCGTATAAAATTGGCTACAATGAAATGTCAGAATCTAGTCTGCTCAAAGAAGTGATGGTTTACATTCATGAATAGTATTTTTGCACAGCCATGTGTATTCTGCTGTTTTATTCTCCATACATTAGTTTGCTTCTCTATGTAAGATTTTGAGAATTCTACTAATTTTTAGAATCTGTAATATCCATGGATTTTATCCTGTCAGCACAGTTTAAAATTAAGTGGTTCAGTTCTGACTTGTTTGGCAATTAACAGTCAAGATGATACTGTTTTATGATGAGGCTCATTTGAGTTGAGTTGAAGATGTCTGAATGGCCAAAATATGATTAGGCGTTTGTTTTAAGTCAGTTTGAAGGAATTGCTGAAAACAGTGCGAACTTAGGATGACACTGCTTAAGCAAACAATGCACGTTTTAATGGATCTGTACCAAAGAGGGGAAATCTTTATTCTCCGATATTATAAGTGGTCTTAACTGTTGCTTTTAGTAGCTTTAGTATGGGCTTGTGTTAAGATACATTGACAAGAGAATGTGACTGTTTATGGCTTCTCTGTAGCTGGAAAGAGATGTGTATTTGTTTGTGATGGAATGGAAACTTTTTGGGGGGGATTTTCCAGCCACGCTTGCCCCAAAACCAGAAATTCCCACCAGAGGTTAATGGACCTTTGCATGGTCTGCCCACCCTCCCCCCCATTACGATTCCTGTGGCGGGTGGGGCAGAAAGATTTTCCCCCTTGGAGTTTATGACCTATAAAGCATGGGTTGTTGCGAAGGTGGGATCACATGAGATGAGTTGTGTCCAACAGTCATTAGGGGGAGTGAACATGAACCAGCTCCAAAAAAGGAAGAAGAAATGGGAGATGGGGGATAAAAGTTGAGAAATTGTAATTCTCGTTGGCACAGTGTTACCATGACTTCTGGGGTATGACTCTTCTGGACATAGCTCAATGTCACATCAAAGACAAAGAAGTGAGATATCCGATGTGCTGACAACACCAAGATTTCTGGGAGAGATGGGAAACTTCCATGTTATCTTCACTGTTTCTTGTTAAGTATGTGCAAAATCTTGCTTTAAATTCTACTTGATTCATAGATACTAGTCATTTGTACCTGGTAGGTCAAGTATGACTGAGGACCCGAGTGTTATAAATTAGTAATTTTAACTTTAAAGTTTGTTTAAATTAGAAGGGTTTTATACCTCAAAATCCTAAATCTTATATCTGGCTAGTCCTTTAGAAGGGAACCAAGACAGCAGCAGAGAGACAAAATGTATAGAAAACTTTGGACAGAATCTTCTGCATTCACTAGTGTTGAGCTTGGAAATGGGTAGGGCATGTAATTAGATGGACAGTAGCCTACCAGAACCTCTCTCCTTCACCAGAATTACATCCTGGACAGGAAGGCCCATGGTCAACCTTCTCGCCCAGAAGCTAAAGCTAGCTTGTCACCTCTTTTGAAGGCTGGGGGGGGAAGGTGTGCCGGATCGAGGGACACTGAGAAGGGGGAGCATGCTGAGATCCGCTCCCTGCGCTTGCTGCCAATGCCCTTGAATCCTTCTCCCCACAACACCCACCATGGGAACGCTTCCTGCACTCCACCCCAACCCTGGATTTTTCTTGCCGAGAAATGTGACATGACTGTGGCACTGAATGAATACTTTGAATCGGTCTTCCTAAAGGTAGAGGAAGTTAATGTTGCGCAAGAGGATTGGGGAGTACAGATATCGGATAGGAAAAAATAACTTGAAAAGGAGGTGCTTTGCATCTCCCAAAGTTAACATGTTACCTGGTCCATATGGCATGTATCCTAAGTGGCTGAGGGAAGAAAGGGTGGAAATGACTGAAGCTCTGGCCTTCAATCCTTCTTGGATATGGAAGTGGTGCTAAGGACTGGAGAACTGCAAAAGTTACACACTTATTCTATAGAAGGGGTAACCACATATGTCAGCTTAAAGTCAAAACTGGAAAAACTACAGAGATTATTGTCAAGGATAAAATGTATATTTAATTGGTGAAATTTGAGTTTATAAGGATCAACCAGCAGGGATTTTGTGGAAAAAGGCAAAGGGAATCTTACTAACCCAATAAGGTAATGAAAAGAGTTGTTAAAGGTAATGCAGTAGATGTGTGTGTGTGTGTGGATATATATATAAATCACAAAAGGCTTTTGATGAAGTACCACTTAGCAAACCTATTTGGAAAATAGAAGAACATGAGGAGAGTGATGTCTTGGGTATCTAATTGGCTAAGGGATAGAAGGCAAAGAGTTGTGGTGAATGGATAGTTTTTCTGACAGCAGACCGTATGCAGTGGGGTTCTCCAACAGTTGCTATCGGGGCTATTCCTTCTCTTGTTCCATATAAAAATCTTGGACATGGATATAGGAAGTAGAATTGTACAGTTTGAGGATAATCAGTGGGATTTTCCCATCCCACCTGCACTGGGACTGGAAACTGCGACCCAAGGTCAATGGACCTTTTAATGGTCAATGAAATTGTCTGTCCTGCCCATGACAATTCTCATAGCGGGCGGCACTGGAAGATTTACTCCCATGTCAAATCTGACAAGATAAATTTGACAGCTCTTTCAAAAGGCCAGCAGAGTGTTCTGATCCCAATTACAAAAAGAAACAACCTTACCAAAACAACCCTGACAGAAGAAAGCAATGGACAAGATTTCACTTTTACTTGAACAATCAAACCAAAATCAATATAAATTAAATAGGAATTAAGGAAATTGTATTCAATAACTATAAATTGTACTTTAAATAGCCATCACAACACAAGATAGAGCTCATAGATTTAATTACAGTCCCTTTAGCAAATATGGTACAACATTCAGCGAGAAAGTTCTCCAAAACCATATCATTCTTGATCTCCATGCAAAATTTAATCACCCAATTCTCCTCCAACAGCCACTCCCAAGCAACCTCTGTCCCCAGGGTACAGCCTGCACCAAATTGGCCAACCCTGGTCAATCAGTCCCTTCAAAATTCCTGAAGCAGCAGCAATAGCAAGTACTGATGACCTGTATAGGCTCCAGAATTTGCCACACTCTAAACCAAGCTGTTCTAGTACAACTACAATGCTGGCATCTATCCAGCAATGTGGAAAACTGCCCAGGGGGACCAATTGTCTGTACACAAAGAGCAGGACAAATCCAACCTGGCCAATTACTCCCCCATCAGTCTACTCTCAATCATTAGTAAAGCGATGGAGGAGGTCATCAACAATGTCAACAAATGGCACTTATTTAGCAACAATCTGCTCAGTGGCACTCTTTTTGGGTTCCACCAGGGCCACTCAGCTCCTGGCCTCATTACAACCTTCCATGTTCAAACATGAACAAAAGAGCTGAAGTCCAGAGGTGAGGCAAGAGTAACTGCCTTTGACATCAAGGCAGCATTTGACCAAGTGCGGCATCAAGAAGCCCAATAAAACTGGAGTCATTAGGAATCGGGGGGAAACACTTGCTGGTTGGAGTCACACCTGGTACAAAGGAAGATGGTGATGTTTGTTGGAGGTCAGTTATCTCAGTTCCAGGACATCACTGCGTGGAACATGCTAGAGTCCCAGGCTAGCCACACCGACACCCGCCGGCTAGGGCAAGGTCTGCAAGACATAATAGGCTACAAGATGAAGGCATGTAAAATCGCCCGCTCCAATGCACCCCTCCCTGATGAGCTCAATGCATTCTATGCCCGTTTTGAGCAAGAGGTCAGCGAGAGCATGCCCTCCACTCTGGAAGCCTTGGATGAACCTGTAGCTGGGGTCACCATTGCAGATGTCAGAGCAGCTTTCTTGAAGGTCAACCCACAGAAAGAAGTGGCCTGGACGGGGTACCCGGACGTGCACTCAGATCCTGCGTGGATCAGTTGGCGGAGGTATTCATAGACATCTTCAACCTCTCTTTACAACAATCTGAGGTCCCTAACTGCTTCAGGTACTTAAGAAAAACCAAGCAGCGTGCCTTAATGACTATCGGCCAGTGGTTCTGACATCCATCATTATGAAGTGCTTCGAAAGGTTAGTCATGGCATAAATCAATTCCAGCCTCCCGGACTACCTGGATCCATTACAGTTTGCCTACCGCCGGAACAGGTCCACAGCAGATGCCATTTCCCTGGCCCTGTACTCAACCCTGGAACACCTAGATAACAAGGACACCTCTGTCAGACTCCTTTTTATTGACTGCAGCTCACCTTCAACACTATTATTCCCATGAAACTCATCTCCAAACTCCTTGGCCTGGGCCTTGGCACCTCCCTCTGCGACTGGATCCTGAACTTGCTAACTCACAGACCACAAGGATAGGCAACATGATCCTCCATGATCATCCTCAACACCGGTGCCCCACAAAGCTGTGTTCTCAGCCCCCTACTATACTCCTTGTACACCCATGACTGTGCGGCCAAATTCCCCTCCAATTCGATTTTCAAGTTTGCTGACGACACCAGCGTAGTGGGTCGGATCTCAAACAATGACAAGACAGAGTACAGGAATGAGATGGAGAATCTGGTGAACTGGTGCGGCAATAATAATCTCTCCCTCAATGTCAACAAAATGAAGGAGATTGTGATTGACTTCAGGAAGCGTAAAGGAGAACATGCTTCATCTGCATCAATGGCGACGAAGTAAAAAGGGTCGAAAGCTTCAAGTTTTTAGGTGTCCAGATCACCAACAACCTGTCCTGGTCCCCCCATGCCAAAGTCCACCAACGCCTCTATTTTCTCAGAAGACTAAGGAAATTTGGCATGTCAGCTACGACTCTCTCCAACTTTTACAGATGCACCATAGAAAGCATTCTTTCTGACTGTATCACAGCTTGGTATGGCTCCTGCCCTGCCCAAGACCACAAGGAACTACAAAAGGTCGTGAATGTAGCCCAATCCATCACGCAAACCAGCCTCCCATCCATTGACTCTATCTACACTTCTCACTGCCTTGGCAAAGCAGCCAGCATAATTAAGGACCCCACGCACCCTGGACATTCTCTCTTCCACCTTCTTCCTTCAGGAAAAAGATACAAAAGTCTGAGATCACGTACCAACCGACTCAAGAACAACTTCTTTCCTGTTGCTGTCAGACTCTTGAATGGACTTACCTTGCATTAAGTTGATCTTTCTCTACATCCTAGCTATGATTGTAACACTACATTCTGCACTCTCTCGTTTCCTTCTCTATGAACGATATGCTTTGTCTGTATAGCGTGCAAGAAACAATACTTTTCATTGTATGTTAATACATGTGACAATAATAAATCAAATCAAAAATCAAAGGGTAGTATTCTAAGCCCTAACCACCTTTAGCCGCTTCAATAATGACCTTCCATTCATCATATGATCAGAGGTGAGGATGTTCGCTGATGGCTACACAATGTTCATCACCATTCACAACTCCTCAGAAACTGAAGCAGTCCATGTACAAATGCAACAAAACATGGACAATGGCTTGGCTGACAAGTGGCAAGTAACATTTATGCTGCACAAGTGCCAGGCAATGACCATGTCCAACAACAGAGTTGCCCCTTGACATACAAAGGCATTACCATCGCTGAATCATCCACAATCAACATCCTGGGGATTACCATTGACCAGAAACTCAACTGGATTAGCCATATAAATACTATAGCTACAAGAGCAGGTCAGAGGCTAGGACATGGTGAATAACTCACCTCCTGACTCCCCAAAGCCTGTCCACCACCTACAAGGCACAAGTCAAGACTATGATGGAATACTCTCCAATTTCCTGGATGTGTGCAGCTCCATTAGCACCGAAGAAGCTTGACACCATCCAGGACAAAGCAGCCCATTTGATTGCTTGATTTGCCTTCCACAAGCACTCATTCCCTCCACCACTGTCACACAGTGGCAGTGTGTACCAGTTATAAGATGCTCTGCAGGCACAATGGGCCAAATAGCCTCTTCCTATGCTATAAGATTCTATAGCATCATATTATTCTATGATGCTTTCATGCTATCAGATCTTCGATGTTATCACTGGTACACTGTCATTTCAAAATGTAATACAGATATATTCAAGGATGGGCACAAGACTGTGCTCGTAGAAGGTTGCATGTTAATCACTTTTCTTATAGAAAGGATGCATTGGGGCCATTAAGAAAATGCAGGATAGGTTCCAGAAAATGAGGTCTTGTCTCTCAAATTTGAGTGAATGTTTGAGGAGGTGGTGAAGTTAGTAGACAATGAAGCTCTGTCAAAAGCTTTCCAAATGACAATTGTTACTAAGTGTTGCACAAGAGTCTGCTAAGCAAGCCTGTGTATAGTGTTCCTATTGAGTGAGGAAGAATACACTCCCCTTTTCTCCAATCTCCTCGGCACACACAAACACGCACACACTTTGGATGAAAAGATAACTTTCAATGTTGTGTTTGTGTGGGACCCTGTCCCCTGTCTGATAACGGTCTTTAAATTTAGATGGGTGTATCCTAATACATTCAGACAAGGGAAATTCAAAGCATCCTCAAGGCTGCTGAGTGGGAGAAGGGCCTGGGGATTTATTGTTCATTAGTACCTGAGAGTTAGTTTCACAAGGTTATTGAGAAGTCATAGAAAGGACAGCTAGGACAATTAAATATAAAGTATAATTTTTATCTTGTACATGGTCCTTCTCCAGCCACACCTTGAATATAGTGTTCAGCTTTGTGGTGGAGATGTTAAAGATCTGGATGAGGTGCAGAGGAAAATCGCCCAATTAATACCTAATTGAAGGTTCTTATTTATGAAGTACAGGCTTAGAGAACGGAAACCTGTTTGAAGTGCAGACTTCAAGGGGATATGATTAAAGGCTTTTAAAATAGATTCTGTCCACATAGATAGGCTGATCCCATCAACTGATAACGCTTCTTCCTATAATCAGGTAAAAGGGACCTGGATGATTGAATTGATTCAGTCAGTAACCTTCTCCTATGTAAACTGGTATCTGTGGTTTACTGGAAGGTGGTTGTCAGGCCTAAAGAAAGGATGAGAATACCGCTAGAATAGAGAGAAGTATTAACAAAGGTCACAGAAAGAATGCGTGCTGTCTCGCCTTCTGTTTTAAACAGGAAGCAGGTGTGGGCGAACTCTCCTGGATGAAATGAGGTTGTTAAAGTAAGCGTGCCAACACATGACTTGATTTTATCACAGTTTATTGTGGATTTTAACTGCCCCACGCAAGGCGAGAGAATGCAACACAGTTTTCCAATAATACATGTACTTCCTAAGTATGCATAAATACTCATGATGTTTCCAGACACTTGTTTAAAGAACCAAGGTTAAACATTATATGTGTCAAAAACAAGCAGCAAGTATACTGTCAGCATGAGCTAGTTGGAAGCTTGATGTGATCTATTCACATCAGGTATTTTGTAACACCCATATTCTTCTTTGAAACACTGGCAGAGTGGGAAATAGCAGGAAATGGAAGAGACAATGGTTGGAATTCTCTGATCTCTTATGCCTCGCGCCACCACTGCGAGCGAGAATGGAGAATTTAGCATCAAATAAAACTTCATTCACTGCAGCAGGACTGGAGAATACCAGCTGTGGGCAAAGTCAGAGAATTCCAGCCAATGTGAATGTCTCCCAGAGCTAGAAGAGATTTTTTTTTCCCTTCTAACTCTTTCAGAGTAACTATCAGGGTAAAGTGGCAGAACCATCTGAAGAGAGAGATATCAATCCTTTAAGATCATTACCAGCCCAGCGCAATTGTCCAGAGGAAGTTATCACTTCTGAGCAATTGCTGGGTAAACCCTTATGTGGGAACTTCCTGGAGGGATTCTGCAGTGGATCATTGGGGTACTCGCTAAGTGCAGTGCTGGGGAACCAGGAAGTTATGGGCCAAATAAATTTTTCTAAAGCATTGAACTTTCAGCCCATCTTTTTGGCTTCAGGGGGTGTTAAGATCTCATTAAAATATATATATATTTGTACAAACACAAAAGACTTGAAGCCTTTCAGCCACAAGACTATCCAGATACAAAGATTCATAAACAAAATCTAAATGAATCTGAAACTATTTTTACCTTTCTTAACACAGATGTATACCTGTACAAATTCAACTTAAAATACCTCCCCACAGAAAAAAAGGCATCTTTAAGAGGTTTAAGATTTTCTATTAAACAATCACCACTAATCACTATCTCTATCTAAATTATATGGACCTTAATCTAACAGTAACAATGGGCGCCATTTTCCCAAAATAAATCTAAGTGCCCAACGTTTTTTGGGCGAGCTGGCTTTTGATAATTTACAGCACTCTGTGCGCTAAGGAGGCTGCCAGGAGATTCACACCACTTTAGGGAGGGTGGGCAGGCAGAGCGTAAACCCACTGGAGAGGCTGGTAGCAGAGTGCTCAGGGGGCCATTGGGCATGCGGTGATCTCCCAGCATTAAGGGGATCGGTTGACATTCCATCCCCCCACCCCCCCCCCCCCCCCCCGCCCCCCCAATGCAGAGTTTCCCTCTTCCCTCCCACTTCCCATTTGGCCCCACCTGATCCCCTTGGCACATCTTGGTAGGTGGTGCCAGGCTGGCACTGCGCCCAACCTCCCAGGTGGCCTCAATGGCCCCCAGTCCCACCAGCGAGGCCATCATGTCAGGTCACCATTGCTGGGGACTATCTGCGATCCCCACTATTGTGGACCTGCTCTTCCGGTGAGGCCGGAAACCTAAGTGAGCTGGGACAATTGCGTCTCAGGCTCACTAAAGAGATTTAAATAGCCATATGAATATTAAAATCAGCCTCGCATCACGTTAGAAAAATGGCCTGGGAAGATCGCGACCAGCATCTGGGTTTGGATTTTGTGTCTCCAGCTTACATTTCCCGCCGCACTGCACTACTCGACCAGCGTGGCGGGGTGGGAAAATCACGCCCCACATATTTTCAGCACAAATACAGGGATACCTGGCTTTCCAATACCAATTATATTTCGCACAAGTCAATTGTGATCACAAAAATCCTGGAACTTCCTCCCCATCATGGTGTACCTAAACCTCAGGGACTGCGGTGGTTCAAGAGGCAACTCACAACCACCTTCTCAAGGGCAGCTGGGGATGGCCAATAAACACTGGCCTAGCCAGCGATGCTCACATCCTGTAACTGAATAAAAAAACATCCATGTTACTCCACATTTAAATTCTTGATAAAGCATCTGCTATGATACTGTCTCTTCCTGCTCCATGAATAACTTATTATAAATTACAAATTAAACTCCAACAAAATAGTCTCAGATTCTTGTTGTAAAATTTTGCTAAAAGGTTAGAGGATTACAGTCTGTATAAATAAGTCTCTGCAGAGTCGTTAGAGATGTAGATTTCAGGACGCTCCATGGTTGAATACTTTTGCTGGCAAGAATTCAACATCTGAGAAAAGTAACTAACAGGCTGGTCGATCCCCACCTCATCCTCGTGGAATAAAATTGCATTCACACCTACATTGCTAGTGTCAACAATTGGTTTCAACAGCTTTGACATAATTCAGCACCACTACAACCAGTGCAGTAGACAGTACAGATTTTAAGCTGCCAAAGGCACTGTGACACTCCTTTGTTCACTCAAATTGCTTGCCTTTTCACAAACTTACGAGGGGAACCACTACAGTACTGCAATTTGGAACCAACCTCTGTAGAATCCATGATGCCTGTATACCGCAAAATCTCTTGCTTTGTCAGGTACTGGAAAATCCAGACTGCCCCTTATCTAGGTGCCTTGTCCCACAGTGAGGCAAACATAACCTACTTTTGCTTTGGCAAATTCACTTTATGAC
Organism: Mustelus asterias; assembly: GCF_964213995.1. Classification (NCBI taxonomy): domain Eukaryota; kingdom Metazoa; phylum Chordata; class Chondrichthyes; order Carcharhiniformes; family Triakidae; genus Mustelus; species Mustelus asterias. The sequence continues at coordinate 45,495,791 of NC_135817.1, forward strand.
CAAACTGGCTCTTTGTAATCGATCACACAATTCATTCAAGTGTTATAAATGTTGCTCCCAGGTTTGGCTGAACACAACCAATCATCAATACAGTAGCATAATCCTTCAATGACCTTGTTGATTAATCTTTGAAAAGTTGCTGAAAAGGCATGACTTTGCATTGATGAAGTTTATCCAGGATGAATAAAGCTGTATCAGTTAATTGAACATGCCAATAAATCCCTTCAACAACAAACATTGCTTGTCCAATCTTCTCAATACAATCTTCTAACCATCGAATTGGATATGGATCCGTCTTTGTTACCACATTAATTTTGCGATAATTTTGACATAATCGCTGTAACCCACCCAAATTCAGTACCATTACATTAAGTGAGTTCCAGCTACGGAGACTCGGGATCCAATAATGTCATTTTCCATCATCAATTTGATCTCTTCACTCTATTGGGCTAATTTCTCTGGATATGTGCTATAAGCATGTTGCTTTATGGGTAACACATCCCCTAAATTAATACAACGCATGGCCAGAGGCATTTTTCCTGGCCTTTCACATAAATCGATTCAGGAGTTTTTAATAGCTTTTGTAAGTCACCGCGACAGTTTTCTGGAAGATAGCTTAATATTACATCAAAGTTTTAGGCACCTCTGTACTATCCAATCTGATTATTGGAGGGTTGACTTTGGAACTTTTGACTCCTGATTCATTTTCGGAAAGTTCTGATATTTTATTTCACTCCCCACTTTTTACCACTCTAAATACACTTCTGAGGATCTTCCCTGTCATAATATTGCTGTAACATATTAAAATGAAACACTCACTGGACAGGACTTTCCAGCCCCCACAGCCAGCATATTTTCTTGAGGCAAAAGGGGCCTGCCATTGAATCGTGGTGGGATCTTCCAGTCCCGCCAATGTCTCCATGGTCTTGCCCTCCATTGCCAGGGAATGTATCATGGGGGTTTACCATTGGCAGGATCTTCTGATCCCGCCAGCGAAAGGGCCGGAAATTCCTCCTGCATGAAGTACTCACTGTATGATTTACATCAAATCAAAAAGAAACTCAGTGATAAATACAATGAACCTTGCTTGCAACAGTTCACCAGAAATAGGTAACAACACAACACCTTGTCACTAGCAACAAAACTTCAAGCTTTGGCATTTCTATCTGCTCCAACTTTCAATGTTTGTTGAGAGATTTTCAAATGCTCCTTGGCCAACTCACAAGCTTTGATTAATTTCTTCCTGAAATTTGACACATAAGCAAATGTAGGCTGTGAACTTATTTTTCCTTAATTAAAGGGATCCTCTTAGGGTAGCAGGGTGGCACAGTGATTAGCACTGCTGCCTCACAGCGCCAGGGACTCTGTTTTGATTCCCGGCTTGGGTCATTGTCTGTGTGGAGTCTGCACGTTCTCCCCATGTCTGCGTGGGTTTCCTCCGGGTGCTCCAGTTTCCTCCCACAGTCTGAAAGACGTGCTGGTTAGGTGATTTGGCCATACTAAAATTCTCCCTTAGTGTACCCAAACAGGTGCCGGAGTGTGGCAACTAGGAGATTTTCACAGTAACTTCATTGCAGTGTTAATCTAAGGTTACTTGTGATACTAATAAATAAACTTTAAAAACTCTCATATCATTCTCACGCATCAGTTCAAACAGATTGAATCCTGTTGATTAATTTAGGGGCATCCCAAATGGCAGACAGTAAAAATAGAATTCCTTTATCCCAATCATTAGGATATTCCTGACAATAGGCTTTGATCAGATGCTTTGAAGTTTGATGCCAGCTCCTTGTGACTACAGATCATAAGCTGAAGACTTACATTTGTCTTATTCCCAAACTTTTCATTATTTCTTCGAATATTTGTGACATAAAGTTTGAGCCTTGATCTTGTGTATTACAAATGAAAACAGAAAATGCTGGAAAAACTCAGCAGGTCTGGCAACATCTGTGGAGAAACAGTTAACGTTTTGAGTCTGTATGACTCGCATTCGAGCATCTGCAGTATTTCACTTTTATTTATCGAATTGTAGTAATTCATATAGAGTCATAGAGGTTTACAGCATGGAAACAGGCTCTTCAGCCCAACTTGTCCATGCCGCCCTTTTTTTCAAACCCCTAAGCTAATCCCAATTGCCCACATTTGGCCCATATCCCCCTATATCCATTGTAACCATGTAACTATCAAAATGCTTTTTAAAAGACAAAATTATACCCGCCTCTACTACTACCTCTGGCAGCTTGTTCCAGACACTCACCACCCTCTGTGTGAAAGAATTGCCCCTCTGGACACTTTTGTATCTCTCCCCTCTCATTTTAAACCTATGCCCTCTAGTTTTAGACTCCCCTACCTTTGGGAAAAGATATTGACTATCTAGCAGATCTGTGCCCCTCATTTTATAAACCTCTATAAGATCACACCTCGGCCTCCAACGTTCCAGAGAAAAAAGTCCCAGTCTATCCAGCCTCTCCTTATAACTCAATCCATCAAGTCCCAATAGCATCCTAGTAAATATTTTCTGCACTCTTTCTAGTTTAATAATATCCTTTCTATAATAGGGTGACCAGAATTGCACACAGTATTCCAAGTGTGGCCTTACCAATGTCTTGTACAACTTCAACAAGATGTCCCAACTCTTGTTAAAATTGAACTAACTCTTCCACTACCACTTTTGAGATAATTTTGCCCAAAGGCACAGTCTCAGGGTATCTTGATGAAACATCTGCGACCGTTAACAGATATTGATTCTCACCTCTGGTTCAAATCGGGGTTCTACACACTCCATTAAGACCCAAATGCTGGGATCAGAATTCAGGGTGCAGCTTTAGTTGATGATTGGGGTTCCCCAAACGACATGTCATACTTCTTGAGCTCCTGAAATGTGTATTTCACCTTCTGCAGCTTCCTCCCTCTGCACTTTTTCTAATGCTACCCCTCCGCAGCAGTGTAAGAATTCAGTCAGGTAGGGGACTGAATTTACAGCAGAGACTGCAGCCTTTTTTTAAAAAAAGAGCATACTTTTTATTCTTCATCTGGATTGCAGACAAGAGATGTGGCAATGAAATCTCAAACGCTGCAAGATCCTAATTATGAACTTGAATGCAATACCTTGTGGGATCTCCAATTAATTACATCAGGTCCGGACTCCAGAAGTGGAAATCTCACAAGGTCAAGGTGATATGAGTAGCTATCTTTTAAATACTGTAAGGTATTTTTTAGAAGTTACGGTGATTAAGTGTTTGTTATGCAATTGTATTGTCAGAAATCTTTGGAGAGTTTTGCCAATTTTGCTGAATGCTTAATATGCTTGTGCTTGCATCGAATTTCTTTGTCCACTATTTTAATAATGGTGTCATCCTATTTAAAACAAATGGGTTAATGTCAATATTGTATTAAAAGAACAACCACACATTAATATCACCAGCAGTAGTTTCTCAACTCAAAAGTGCAGCACCCAGAAATAAGACCAGTGCTAATAATGGAAAAAGTAACAGTCAGAAATGCAATCCTGATGAGGTCACCGAACACCACTTCCACAGAGGTCATTCCCATGTTACTAGCAGCCAATAAGCTATTAAAGCCATTTGGTACAAGAAAGCCCTAAAATCAGAGACGTGAGTTATTCATGTAGCTGTGGAGAGTGAAGGTTTTGGCATGCAAGATATCAAGGTTCACGGACCAGGCAGTTTCAAAAGGTATATATAATAGTTGGGAGATCATCTTTGAGTCAATGTGTTTAAAAACAACCAAGGGTCACTGAAATGATACCCGGAGGGATTCACTAATCAGGACAGTGAAATATATGCACAGGGATTCAAGAAACTCATTAAATGCAGAATATTCCCGTCCCGCCCGTCATGGGAATCGTACTGGATGGGACACAGACCATGCAAAGGTTCATCGACCTCAGGCTTTGGGGTGAGCGCGGCTGGAAAATCCCATCAATTAAGGTGAGGGAATGGAATGCAAACCACACCTTGTACATTATTAGGCAAAATAGGAGCATATAGAACAATATATTTATTCATTTCCTACAGGCCATTGCTTCAATTTCTATATGGCTTATATAGAACCATAAGTGGAAAAATTGAATCATGGTGTTAATTTACCATTCACATAATCCAAACAAGAAGTGGTGAAGATTTGGGAATCAGTGCTGCATTGTTGTAGCTCATCTCCAACTTGTGCTCTCTTTCTGCACAGCTCCACAGTGGGATTGGTGAATATAGCCAGTATAAGAAGCTGTCGGATAATTGGTCAAAGCAGTAGGTATGAATAAATAAAGCTCCATAACACCCATTACAGTGATCTTGCAACCATTCTGTTTGTTCAAAGTTAAACGCAGCCAGCCTTGCCAGGGAAGGAGTAAAGACGTGGTAGGAAGGACTGAAAGAAACCTCCATACCCCTCCAAAGAGCACACTTTGGAATTTATTCAACTTGAAATGTTCACTGGAACATCCCACTATCAGTTTGTGTTCAAAACCATACAGGTCGCCATTCTGATCAATGGTATTGCTATGAAAATTGTAGCAAATTGGTAGCAAAGTCCTAGATTAAGGGATGTATCCACTGTAGAGTTGAGAAGGTAACATGTTATTTGCAGTGATTTTCTTTACCTATCATTTCTGCATTGCCGAGGATTGAATGCATCTCCTCAGATCTTGTACAAGAGAAAATACCCTATGGCTTATATAAAGGTAACTCAGCTCCACAGAACACAATTTGAATTTGCTTCAAGGAGCATTATGGGAGCGTGACACCTAAATGTCCACCAGTATACATCTACTAGCTTGTTCCATGGTTGTAAACATTCTACCAAATAACGTACTTGACTTGGTTGCAAATAGCATCCTTACCCTGCAAGGACAAAACTACAGAACATGCAAGCTTAACAGTCGCGCACACCATTGCTATTCATATCTGGATGTCAGAGTACAAAAGTCAAGTAAAAAGTGGAAAACCTGAGAGAGGGAATACAGGTCCAAACACTGTTTCTGGTTTTCAAAGCAATACAAATACATAGAATGTAACAAGCGGTGTACAACTATTGAAATCCTGCGTTTGCACCCCATGGGTGCACGCCACCCCCCCCCCCCCCCCCCGCCCCGAATTCTCTGCTCTTGGTGCACACCTCTAACAGAACCAGCCTTGCTGGCACAGGATGTTAAGGCCTCAGAGCCTGTGCAGGAAAGAATTGCGAGAATGAATGCAGGGAGAAGGGATAAGTTACCTGTTACAACCATTCAAATGCCCAGTCCTCTTTCTCTCATCCTCATTCTCTCTTCTTCCTCTTCTCACACACTCTTCTAACTGAGAAGTGGTTGATGTAAGCATGCAGAAAGAAACCAGCCTCCCATCCATTGACACTGTCTACACTGCCTGTTGCCTCGGAAAAGCATCCAACATAATCAAGGACTCGACATACCCCAGACATACTCTCTTCCACCTTCTTCCTTCAGGAAAAAGTCTGAGATCGCACACCAACTGACTCAAAAACAGCCTCTTCCCTGCTGCCATCAGACATTTGAATGGACCTACCTCACATTAAGTTGATCTTTCTCTACACCCTAGCTATGACTGTAACACTACATTCTGCACTCTCTCCTTTCCTTCTCTATGAACGGTATGCTTCGTCTGTATAGCGCGCTAGAAACAATACTTTTCACTGTATACTAATATATGTGACAATAATAAATCAAATCAAAGGTAATACAAAGGGTCCAGCACCAATATGGCACAAGATTGGAGTCTATCCTTTCCAACAAGGAATAGGTAGATACCTCCAGCAGTACACCTATGAAACCAATAATGATGCAGCACTGATGTCTGTATCTCCACTTCCATTGCAGTACAATCCACATCCACTTAACATCAGAGTGATGCAGGCAATCTCAGACCATCAGCACTCTGGAAGCAATCGATCAAAAGGGCTTCCAGGGCTACAGCATTCCAGCAATCTGCTCTCTAACAAAGTATCACTGTGGCACCCTGCCAGGAGAGTGCCAGTGACCCCCTGGAGTATCTGCTGTCCTCTCAAAATATTAAGTATTCTTTCCCATCGCCCTTTCTTTTTCACATAGCATCTTTAGCAATACCGGGAATCTATCAACTGATGTTTGTCTATTTTCTTCTGTATCTCAACCTTACTAGTGGCTTGGTGGGATTTAGAGATGATGTGGAGATGCCGGAATTGGACTGGGGTAAACACAGTTAGAAGTCTCACAACACCAGGTAAAAATCCAACAGGTTTATTTGGTAGCACAAGCCACTAGCTTTTGGAGCTCTGCTCCTTCATCAGGTAAGTGGGAGTTGTGTTCACAAACAGGGCATATAAAGACACAAACTCAATTTACAAGATAATGGTTGGAATGTGAGTCTTTACAGGTAATCGAGTCTTAAAGGTACAGACAATGTGAGTGGAGAGAGGGTTAAGCACAGGTTAAAAGAGATGTGTATTGTCTCCAGCCAGGACAGTTAGTGAGATTTTGCAAGCCCAGGCAAGTCGTGGGGGTTACAGATACTGTGACATGAACCCAAGATCCAGGTTGAGGCCGTCCTCATGTGTGCGGAACGTGGCTATCAGCCTCTGCTCAGCGACTCTGCATTGTCGTGTGTTGTGAAGGCCGCCTTGGAAAACGCTTACCCGAAGATCAGAGGCCGAATGCCCGTGACCGCTGAAGTGTTCCCCAACAGGAAGAGATCACTCTTGCCCGGTGATTGTCGAGCGGTGTTCATTCATCCATTGTCATAGCGTCTGCATGGTCTCCCCAATGTACCATGCCTCGGGACATTCTTTCCTGCAGCGTATCAGGTAGACAACGTTGGCCGAGTTGCAAGAGTATGTACCATGTACCTGGTGGATGGTGTTCTCACGTGAGATGATGGCATCTGTTTCGATGATCCGGCACGTCTTGCAGAGTTTGCTGTCGCAGGGTTGTGTGGTGTCATGGTCACTGTTCTCCTGAAGGCTGGGTAGTTTGCTGCGGACAATGGTCTTGCAAGAGGAATGCCTACGTTACTAGTCTACCTGACCGATCTGTATGGAAACTTTTAAGTCAGCTTAAAATGCATCAGCAAGGATGCACCTTTTCTTGCTGAATATTAACATATTAAATCAACTATAGTAAGCAGTCAAACTGCATAGAATTGCAGCCAAAGCCAAGAGCAATAATGCAGAAATTTACTTGTAAGTAATTAATAATCCCGTTAAATAGTGCTGGTGAGGTGACCTTCATGCTGTTTAACATCATGTTTACCTGTGCAAGGTTAAGAGAGCTGCAGGCTACAATGTGGAGCTCCAAAGCAGCAAAATTGACATCAGTTCAGCTTTGCTTGCTGACTGGTGTCATGAATTGTTCGCTCTGCATGCTGTCTGTGGTGTGCGCACACACTTTTATGAATGCTATCTTAAGTGGCCATTTAGTGACCATTAAAAGAACGCAATTCAATCTCCAAAAAGTTTAACAAGCATAATAGGGTACTTGGGATAAAGGGTCACATTAAGGGCAAAATAAACTATGAAACGTTAAAATTATAAACACTCCATCTGGAAGCAACCAAAAGAAGAATTAGTGGGACAAATAGAGTTAAATGGATTTGTTCTACAGAGATGTGGTCGCAGGGTTGGGAACCAAATATTCCAGGTTATTTCACTTTTAGTAAAGGATGTGGGGTAGCCCTGATAATAAACGATGAGATAAAGCAATAATGAGAAGAAATCTTAGCACAGAAAATTAGAATGTAGAATGAATATGTATGAAGCTAACAGTAACTTGCATTTACATTGCACCTTTAACATTAATGGCCACCTCCAGCACACAGCAGCAACAGTACCATCTTTGCAGTCAACATGTGTGATATACTGGAAGCTAGTTTCCTGGGGAAAATAACTTTGCACGTGTTGATCCTTACTGACAGCAGGATGATTAGCCACTTAACAGGCAAACTGCAAAAAATCAACTGAGCACCATCCTATTCCCTTTGATAAATGGCAAACATCTGCAAGTCATCAGCTGAAATGAAGAGGCATACCTTTCCAGAGAACTGCAGAACGCAAAAAGGAAAGTCATCATTTCCCCAAGACATGTCAACAGTTGCCAGGTAGGAGCTCAGCTGAAGAACATTACAATTAACTACTGATGCTGCTGATTGCCTAATCATCTGATCTCTTTTTGTCCTGCTTGCCCCCCTAGTGATGGCACTTCATCAGGTACTGCATGTTGATGCCTTTCTCAATTGTGAGATTAAAAAACAAAAAACACTCTTTTGTACGTTCTTACTGGAACACACTTTAACCCCAAACAGAGTTTTGTGAGCACCTTTGTGTTAACCTAAGCCTCAGTGTTGCACTCTACAGACTTGTTGGTTAATGGTGTCATCATAGAACATAGAACATTACAGCGCAGTACAGGCCCTTCGGCCCTCGATGTTACGCTGACCAGTGAAACCAATCTAAAGCCCATCTAACCTACAGTATTCCAATATCATCACATGTTTATCCAATGACCATTTAAATTCCCTTAATGTTGGCGAGTCCACTACTGCTGCAGGCAGGGCATTCCATGCCCTTACTACTCTCTGAGTGAAGAACCTACCTTTGACATCTGTCCTATATCCATCAACCCTCAATTTAAAGCTATGTCCCCTTGTGCGAGCTATCACCATCCGAGGAAAAAGGCTCTCACTATCCACCCTATCTAATCCTCTGATCATCTTGTATGCCTCTATTAAGTCACCTCTTAACCTTCTTCTCTCTAACGAAAACAACCTCAAGTCCCTCAACCTTTCCTCATAAGACTTTCCCACTATACCAGGCAACATCCTAGTAAATCTCCTCTGCACCCTTTCCAATGCTTCCACATCCTTCCTATAATGTGGTGACCAGAACTGTACACAATATTCCAAGTGTGGCCGCACCAGAGTTTTGTACAGCTGCAACATGACCTCCTGGCTCCAAAACTCAATCCCTCTACCAATAAAAGCTAACACTCCGTACACCTTCTTAACAACCCTATCAACCTGGGTGCCAACTTTCAGCGATTTATGCACATGGACACCAAGATCTCTCTGTTCATCCACACTACCAAGTATCTTACAATTAGCCCAGTACTCTGTAATCCTGTTACTCCTTCCAAAGTAAATCACCTCACACTTTTCCGTATTGAACTCCATTTGCCACCTCTCAGCCCAGCACTGCGGCTTATCTATGTCCCTCTGTAACCTGCAACAACCTTCCGCACTGTCCACAACTCCACCGACTTTAGTGTCATCCGCAAATTTTAATAACCCATCCTTCTACGCCCTCATCCAGGTCATTTATAAAAATGACAAACAGCAGTGGCCCCAAAACAGATCCTTGTGGTACACCACTAGTAACTGAACTCCAGGATGAACATTTCCCATCAACCACCACCCTCTGTCTTCTTACAGCTAGCCAATTCCTGATCCAAACTGCTAAATCACCCTCAATCCCATGCCTCCGTATCTTCTGCAATAGCTTACCGTGGGGAACCTTATCAAATGCTTTACTAAAATCCATATACACCACATCAACTGCTTTACTCTCATCCACCTCTTTGGTCACCTTCTCAAAGAACTCAATAAGGTTTGTGAGGCACGACCAACCCTTCACAAAACCGTGTTAACTATCCCGAAACAAATTATTCCTTTCTAGATGATTATAAATCCTATCTCTTATAATCCTTTCCAAAACTTTGCCCACAACAGAAGTAAGGTTCACTGGTCTATAATTACCAGAGTTGTCTCTATTTCCCTTCTTGAACAAGAGGACAACATTTGCTATCCTCCAGTCTTCTGGCACTGTTCCTGTAGACAATGACGACATAAAGATCAAAGCCAAAGGCTCTGCAATCTCCTCCCTCGCCTCCCAGACAATCCTGGGATAAATCCCATCCAGCCCAGGGGACTTATCTATTTTCACACTTTCCAGAATTGCTAACACCTCCTCCTTATTAACCTCAATCCCGTCTAGTCCTATAGCCTGTATCTCAGTATTCTCCTCGACAACATTGTCTTTTTCATCCAAGATTGAAGAGGATAGACAGAATCTCTCAGTAGCAGCCATCCGTTCAGTTTTCCAGCACTGAGAGAAATTGCTTCAATGTTGAACTGTCACAGGATACAGGAGTTAAGGCTTCAATATAGGGGATGTGAAACTATCTACACGTTTACCAAGTAAACATGCTTGCATGTGAAATATTTTGGAGCAACCTATGCGATAATGAAAAGGTTGCTTTCTCAATGCATATTCTTTCTTGAATATGTTTTCTGTAAGTTGTGGCTTAGCCAGATGGAGTCCAAATGATCATGTTTGTTCAACTGCTGATACCTGCACCTTTTAAGAAATGGCAAATCAAAGAAACTTTGCTCTATAGGGTGGCACGGTGGCACAGTGGTTAGCACTGTTACCATGCAGTGCCAGGGCCCAGGTTCAATTCTGGCTTTGGCTGGCTGTCTGTGTGGAGTCTGCATGATTTTGCGGTGTCTGCGTGGGGGTGCTCTAGTTTCCTCCCACACTCCAAAGGTGTGCAGATTAGGTTAATTGGCCATGCTAAATTGCCCCTTAGTGTCAGGGGGATTAGCAGGGTAAATATGTCGGGTTGCAGGGATAGGGCCTGAGTGGGATTGTTGTTGGTGCAGGCTCGATGGGCCGAATTGTCTCCTTCTGCACTTTAGAGATTCTACGACTTGATAGACATCTGCCATTGTGGCTCAATGTGAGATTGTGTACCCATGCAAAGCCCTGTGGACGCAAAACTACACCAAAGAGCAACTCACACTTATTAAATTTCATGTCCAGTTGGAATGACGTTGAAACAACAAAAACATCAGGGTTATGGTTGCTATAGGAGTCAGAGTTGGACTTACAATGAATTTGTCTTTTGGCATGGGCTTGATAGATGGAACTACTTTCTCTTTGGATTGTTACAGACATTGTGTGCAGCACTGTACTCTGAAGAAAATTCATAAATTATTGGTCCTGAGGTAGTGAACATGTTCCCATGAGTGATGCCAAGGTTGATAGTTATATATTGTCTGCAAACCTTTTAATATTTTACCATCAGCTCATATGCAAAATACAAATACTGTCAATGTTGCTTATCCAAAGTGCTTTTTCGGCAGTATTGTTTAATTAACTTCAAACTAAAATAATTTAGAAGTGAAAAGTGCTGATCAAAGCAAAAATCGGTCTTAATTAGGTGCACTAACAAGAAAAATACGCACACAAATTCTAGCTTCAATTTGGGACTGATGAAGGTCCAACTCCCATAAGTAGGAACAACTGTTGCAAATTCAAGTATCTCTGTTCTTCACTTGGTCTTGTGGAATGTTCAATACATTAACCATTAATCACCTGTGAGTAACGGGTGATAATATATAATAAATAAATAATCAGCACCATAGTTGGTTATGCAATCTCAATACTCATTTTCACAAAGTATACTTTGTGAGGTATCTAAATGGATACAAAATTGGCTTCTTGACAGAAGCCAGGGGGTGGTTGTAGAGAATTGTTTTTCAAACTGGAGGCCTGTGACCAGCGGTGTGCCTCAGGGATCAGTGCTGGGTCCATTGTTATTTGTCATTTATATTAATGATTTGGATGAGAATATAGGAGGCATAGTTAATTAGTTTGCAGATGACACTAAGATTGGTGGCATAGTGGACAGTGATGAAAGTTATCTCCAATTGCAACAGGATCTTGATCAATTGGGCCAGTAGGCTAACGAATGGCAGATGGAGTTTAATTTAGACAAATGAGAGGTGATGCATTTTGGTAGATTGAACCAGGACAGGACTTACTCAGTTAATGGTAGGGCATTGGGGAGAGTTACAGAACAAAGAGATCTAGGGATACAGGTTCATAACTCCTTGAAAGTGGAGTCAGAGGTGGACAGGGTGGTGAAGAAAGCATTTGGCATGCTTGGTTTCATCGGTCAGAACATTGAATACAGGAATTGGAATGTCTTGTTGAAGTTGTACAAGACATTGACAAGGCCACACTTGGAATACTGTGGGCAATTCTGGTCACCCTATTATAGAAAGGATATTATTAAACTAGAAAGAGTGCAGAAAGGATTTACTAGGATGCTACCAGGACTTGATGGATTGAGTAATAAGGAGAGGCTGGATAGACTGGGACTTTTTTCTCTAGAGTGTAGAAGGCTGAGGGGTGACCTTATAGAGGTCTATAAAATAATGAGGGGCATAGACAAGGTAGATAGTCAATATCTTTTCCCAAAGGTAGGGGAGTCTAAAACTAGAGGGCATAGGTTTAAGGTGAGAGGGGAGAGATACAAAAGTGTCCAGAGGGGCAATTTTTTCACATAGAGGGTGGTGAGTGTCTGGAACAAGCTGCCAGAGGTAGTAGTAGAGGCGGGTACAATTTTGTCTTTTAAAAAGCATTTAGATAGTTACATGGGTACGATGGGTATTGAAGGATATGGGCCAAATGCGGGCAATTGGGATTAGCTTAGGGGTTTTAAAAAAAAAGGGCGGCATGGACAAGTTGGGCCAAAGGGCCTGTTTCCATGCTGTAAACCTCTATGACCCCAATAAGATAAGCAGGATGCAGGACTAATTTTTGATTACATGAATTTTACATGATAACTGCTCATGCTAAAATGGTGTATCTCAGCATCATGGAAACACAAGTAACATTGTAAGGAGACTAGCTAGATCATCATCATAGACAAACTAGAGTAATTCGAAGAACGACCTAGGCATGGCTGAAGAAAGCAAGCCCATCCAGTAAGGAGCAGCTGCACAGGGTTTACCATCGCAAAGGACAAGTAGCATTTAGCTGGATTCTGGATGGAGAGCTGAGGCACAACTGTCATGTTTTTGGGTCGCTTTCAGCAATCACGCTGATAAAGTCAAAGCTGCACTAAAATGTGCCGTGTTAAAAATTAATGCCAAAATTCTAAATCTTGATGAAAGAGGAAAAACAACAATGTTCTACTCTGATAATGGTAGATGTTTGATATGACTGTTGAATGACTGTCAAATATTTATTCTCTTACCTTCAAGGTATATTACCTGTATTATTTTTTTTAAATCAAATTAAAACAAGTGATTAATAATGTCACTGTAGTCTAGCCTGTGGCTAATCAGTGATTTCTTTTGGATAACGATGACATCATTCTAATTTTTAAAAAGTTAGAACACATTCAGGACCTACAGACCAATTAGCTTAATGTTAGCAATAGGAAAGATTGAAAGATGGAATAGGAAAATATGTAGAAATTGAATGTAATCAAGGATAGACATCACGGATTTAAAAAAGTTAAGTTAAGCTTGACTAACCTTATTGATTTCTTTGAATGAATAGATAAGTATAATGCAGTAGACACAAATATCTTTGAATTTCCAAAAGCTCTTTAACAAAGGGTATCGCATAGTAGACTAAAGACTAAGCGCAAAATATGTGCAGTCAGAGGACAAGTAGCAGCATGGATAGCAAGCTGGCTACAAAATGCAAAAAAAAGTAGGAGTTTGAATAGTTACGCAGACTGACAAAAAATAGGAAGTAATGTTCCACAGGAACCAGTGTTGGGAACACTATTGTTCACCATTTACATAAATGATTTGGACTCAGGGAATCAGAAATACAACTTCAAAATTTGCAGATGACACAAAATTGGGGGTTGAGTTAACACAGAGGAGGACAGTGACAGTAGTAAACTTGCAGCAAATGACCTTCAATATAGACAAATATGAGATTGCACATTTTAGTAGGAAGAATAAGGAATCCACATTCTACTTAAGAGTAAATGAAGTCAAAGAGCAGAGCAATCTGGGGGTACAGATACACAAATCAGTTAGACAAGTCAATAGAGTCATAAAAAAGGCAAACACACCCCTGGGGACCATTTCTGGAGAAAGAGAGAGAGAGAACTGAAAATCAGAGGGAGTATCTTAAACTTGAACTTGCTTAGACCACATTGCAATCCAATTAGTTCGATCATATTACAAAACAATACAGAGCCTCTGCGGGAGTGCAAACAAAATTTAGCAGAATAGAAAGGTATTACTTACCGTCACGATAATGGGAAACTGACTGAGTGAGATCCACTGGCAGGGAATTAAAACTTTTGTTGTGACTAACCGAGGGGACTGAACAGAAGGGGAGCCAACTTATTCCTCCTCACCTGGTAGTAAGGTTACCAAAACAGATTGAACATTCTGAGCGAGTGATTAGGTGATCAAGGGCTCTGTTGGGTGGAGTTGCTTTAACATTTAAAAAGTTTTGTCCCTTCTGGTCCTGGGACTAACAGCCTGTGTTTTAAACAGGGCCTCTTTATCCAAAAAACGGGATATTGCCTGGCAAAAACTTGAATTAAAAATGATGACCCTTCTGTTTCATAGCTGTAAAGCCATTTGTATCACTACTGACCCCCAAACACATTCAATAGTGACAGCTTTTCGCCAAGGCACCCTTCTTGGTTCCCGTTCCCTGCTCCAATGTCAGCCTCGTTTCCACTGCTGGTCTACACAATGCTGGTGTTACATAGCCTTATATTGTATTTACAGCATGGAAACAGACTGCAGTCAGACTAAGAGGTCCATGCTGGTATTCACACTTTATTTGAGCCTCCTCCCATTATACTTCACATAACCACTTCAACATATCAATCTATTCCTTTCTCTATCCAGTGTGTACCTTGTTTGCCCTTAATTACATCTTGGGGAGTTGGTTTAGCTCAGTTGGCTAGACAGCTAGTTTGTGATGCAGAGCGGCACGGGGGTGCAGTGGTTAGCACTGCTGCTTCACAGTGCCAGGGACCTGGCCTCGGGTCACTGTCTGTGTGGAGTTTGCACGTTCTCCCCAAGTCTGCGTGGGTTTCCTCCGGGTGCTCCGGTTTCCTCCCAAGTGATTAATAATGTCACTGTAGTCTAGCCTGTGGCTAATCAGTGATTTCTTTTGGATAACGATGACATCATTCCTCCCACGGTCCAAAGATGTGCAGGTTAGGTTGATTGACCATACTAAATTGATTCTAGTGTTACGGGATTAGCAGGGTAAATATGTGGGGCTACAGGAATAGGGCCTGGATGGGATTGTGGTCGGTGCAGACTTGATGGGCTGAATGGTCTTCTTCTGCACTGTAGGGATTCTATGATTCTACAACACCAACAGTGCAGGTTTGATTCCGATACTGGCTGAGGTTATTAATGAAGACCCACCTTCTCAACCTTTCCCCTCGCCTGAGGTGTGGTAATTCTCAGGTTAAATCACCCCCCTCAAAGGGGAGAGCAGTCTATTGTCATCAGGGATAATGGTGACTTTACTTTCCATCTTACATTAGTTGCTTCAACTTACTTGGTCGTAAGTTTCACATTCAAACCACTGTATTCAAACAAGCTTCTCCTGAATTCCCTTAGTTACAGTTCCTAATTCTGGTCTCCATTGCAAGTGGAAACACCTTCTCTAATCTACCCAATGAAACAGAAGGGTCATCATTTTTAATTCAATTTTTTGCCAGGGAATATCCCGTTTTTTGGATAAAGGGTCTCTGTTTAAAACACAGGCTGTTAGTCCCAAGATCAGAAAGGACAAAACTTTTCAAATGCTAAAGCAACCCCATCCAACAGAACCTTTGATCACCTAATCGCCGGCTCAGAATATTCAATCTGGGTAAATGATTGTGGTCAAGCAAAAAGGTCCAGGTAGAAATTGACCACTTTATTGTTTTTGTTTAGTTTTGCCTTAAAAATTACAACACTGCTTCAAAATTTCATTGTTGCCCTTTTTGATCACACGAACATACGAATTAGGAGGAGGAGGCCACTCAGCCCCCCAAGCATGTTCCACCATTCAATAAAACTAACTGGCACATAGTTTCCTGCTTTTTGTCTCCTTCCCTTGTTCAATAAGATCATTCATTTTCAGAGCTGGTACACATATTATACATTTATATACAGCTGTTAGACATTACAGAAAATTGTAAGAAGCTTTCAGGGAGCAGTTAAAGCTTACAATTCAATTTCAGGATTTTAAGATTCACAGTGCAGTTTACTGATTTTAACATTACGCCTTGCCCATTGTGACTCACTAGTCAACAACAAGGGCAGCAATGTGTCCTTTGTAGCAGCTTTACTTCAGCACAACACTCAGCATTCTTTTCCTTTTTTCATCCCTTCTTACTTTCATTCTTCAGCGATGTTACCTCGCATGTTCAACTATCAAGTGATACTTAACATGTGGCTAGCTTCATGCTGACTAAAGAATATGACCATTTAGACTTGCAATTCAGATGGTCCAACAGGATAATTGCAAACCTTCTATAAGGCTTATGAAGGACATTCATAATGTTAAATAGGAGGTGCCAGGTATTGTTGTTAGATGCTAACAATGATCTTTACTAACGGGGTGGGATGGTGGCACAGTGATTAGCACTGCTGCCTCACAGCGCCAGGGACCCCGGATCAATTCTTGGCTTGGGTCACTGTCTGTGTGGAACAAAGAACAAAGAAGAAAATTACAGCACAGGAACAGGCCCTTCGGCCCTCCAAGCCTGCATTGACCATGCTGCCCGACTTAACTAAAGCCCCCTACCCTTCCGGGGACCATATCCCTCTATTCCCATCCTATTCATGTACTTGTCAAGACGCCCTTTAAAAGTCATTACCATATCCGCTTCCACTACCTCCCCCGGCAAGGAGTTCCAGGCACCCACTACTCTCTGTGGAAAAAATCTGCCTCATACATCTCCTTTAAACCTTGCCCCTCACACCTTAAATCTATGCCCCCTAGTAATTGACTCTTCCACCCTGGGAAAAAGCTTCTGACTATCCACCCTGTCCATGTTTCTCCATCTTGTAGACTTCTATCAGGTCGCCCCTCAACCTCCGTCACTCCAGTGAGAACAAACTAAATTTCTCCAACCTCTCCTCATAGCTAATGCCCTCCATACCAGGCAACATCCTGGTAAATCTTTTCTGGACCCTTTCCAAAGCCTCCACATCCTTCTGGTAGTGTGGCGACCAGAATTGAACACTATATTCCAAGTGCGGCCTAACTAAGGTTCTATAAAGCTGCAACATGACTTGCCAATTTTTAAACTCAATACCCTGGCCGATGAAGGCAAGCATGCCGTATGCCTTTTTGACCAACTTCTCCACCTGCATTGTCACTTTCAGTGACCTGTGTACCTGAGATCACTTTGCCTATCAATACTCTTAAGGGTTCTGCCATTTACTGTATATTTCCTATCTGCATTCGACCTTCCAAAATGCATTACCTCACATTTGTCCAGATTAAACTCCATCTGCCATCTCGCTGCCCAAGTCTCCAACTGATCTATATTCTGCTGTATCCCCTGATGGTCCTCATCGCTATCCGCAAATCCACCAACCTTTGTGTTGTCCACAAACTTACTAATCAATCCAGTTACATTTTTCTCCAAATCATTTATATATATATTACAAACAGCAAAGGTCCCAGCACTGTTCCCTGATGGACACCACTTGCCACAGCCCTCCATTCAGAAACTCACCCTTCCACTGCTACCCTCTGTCTTCTTTGACCAAGGCAGTTTTGTATCCACATTGCCAGCTCACCTCTGATCCCATGCGACTTCACCTTCTGCACTAGTCTGCCATGAGGGACCTTGTCAAAGGCCTTACTGAAGTCCATGTAGACACCATCCACTGCCCTATCCTCATGAATCATCTTTGTCACTTCCTCGAAAACTTCCTCGAAAAACTCGATCAAGTTAGTGAGACATGACCTCCCCTTCACATTCTCCCCATGTCTGCGTGGGTTTCCTCCGGGTACTCCAGTTTCCTCCCACAGTCCAAAGATGTGCAGGTTAGGTGGATTGGCCATGCCAAATTGCCCCTTAGTGCCAGGGAGACTAGCTAAGGTAAATGCATGGGGTATGGGGGTAGAGCCTGGGTGGGATTGTGGTTGGTGCGGACTCAATGGGCTGAGTGGCCTCCTTCTGCACTGTAGGATTCTATAATGCAGTTTACAATCAGCGGCAGAACACACTGGCCCTTCAACTTTCAAACATCCGGTATAAAATTTACACGTTCAAATGATGAATGTCTCCCTGCAGGATTCACCCGTGCAATTGAAAATGGTACTTTGTTTAAGCAGCATGATTATCAATGAATTAAAACAGAGCTCTCAGTGAAGAGTGGGAAAGTACAATGGGCTTTTTAAATCTTCACTTTCTATTCCATTGTTCCCATTCCCACTGTGCTGAACACCCACTCCTCTCCCTCCTTCCAACATCACCATTCTACTCTGTGCACTTTTCTACCTCCACTTGCCATCCCTGCTCATATTGTGCTCCATCCTACATGTCTGTCCCTTTCACCACGAATACATTTCCTCCTCCCAGTTTCTCATTCCTGTATATCATGTTTTTCCCTTCTCTGGCTCCTCCCACTGTCCTGTTGATAGTGTCCCAGTACTGTTGCTTTTTCCCGCCTCTTCAAGCCACCTTTGACTACTCCCACACAAACACTGACACCTATCCCCGCTCACAAACACACTTCCACTGGTAAATTTCACGTCAGAAACAAACACCTTTGTTCAGTGCAACTATTATTGTCCACAGGTCACGAAGCAGTTGCTTATTAACCAAGATAAAAGCAAATTACTGTTCATGCTAGAATCTCAAACAAAGACAGAAAATGCTGGAAAATCTCAATAGGTCTGACAGCATCTGTGGACAACTCTTCACAGATGCTGTCAGATCTGCTCAGATTTTCCAGCATTTTTGTGTCTTATCAGTAATATCAGTAACTTCAGTAATAGGAGCACAGCTGGAAAGTTAGACCAGAATCACGAACTGAGCTTGCAGCTCAAATGTCGGTATAAGCAAGCCTCCATATCTAACATAGGAACCCTACAATGCAGAAGGAGGCCATTAAAATGGGCTTTTTAACGGAAAAGAGGAAATGTATTCGTGGTGCAGAAGGAGGCCGTGGGCGGCACGGTAGCACAGTGGTTAGCACTGCTGCTTCATAGCTCCAGGGACCTGGGTTCGATTCCCGGCTTGGGTCACTGTCTGTGTGGAGTTTGCACATTCTCCTCGTGGGTTTCCTCCGGGTGCTCTGGTTTCCTCCCACAGTCCAAAGATGTGCGGGTTAGGTTGATTGGCTATGCTAAAATTGCCCCTTAGTGTCCTGAGATGCGTAGATTAGAGAGATTAGCGGGTAAAATATGTAGGGATATGGGGGTAGGGCCTGGGTGGGATTGTGGTCGGTGCAGACTCGATGGGCCGAATGGCCTCTTTCTGTACTGTAGGGTTTCTATGATTTCATTCGGCCCATCGCGTCTGCACCGACAACAATCCCACCCCAGGCCCTATCCCCACAACCCCACACATTTACCCCATCAATCCCTCTAACCTACACATCCCAGGGCACTATGGGCAATTTATCATGGCCAATCCACCTAGCCTGCACGTCTTTGGACTGTGGGAGGAAACCGGAGCGCCCGGAGGAAACCCACACAGACACGGGGAGAATGTGCAAACTCCACACAGACAGTGACCCAAGCTGGGAATTGAACCTGGAGCTGTGGGGCTGTAGTGCTAACCACTGTGCCACCGTGCCGCCCACACAAAATGCAACAAAATAGAGAATTAATCTCTCACAGTCCCCCTCGAGCTCACCATCAATGATTTCCATGATGGGTAAAACAATCTGATATTGATAAAATATTGTGACATTTGACCTGCGGAATTCTCCTGTTTTAAGGCCAGGTGCCCACATCTACAGGAAAGTGGGAGTGTTTCCCGCTGGTACTGGCAGGGTCTGTCAGCTAGGATTCACCAACCTGAAAGATGCAAATAAGCTCATCTCAGGGAAGCAACCTTCCAGCCCCTCCATGTTCAGAGATAGGTCACCCCCTCACCCCAAAATATGAAATGATGCCCTCCTCCAACTCCATTCCCTGCTGGCCAGGAGAGAACCACCAAACCCTCAAAGAGAGCCATCCTAACCCCCATCACTCATAACAGGTCACTCCCCCAAACCATGCAGGCATGAGAATAACCCAACTCAAATCCCCCCTCCAGTCAGAATCCCCTCAGCCCTACTCCACCTCAAACACCACCCCCCATCAGTTCGGCCAATCACTAAGCACCCCCCCACCCTCCCCACCAACCTCCCTTTCAGGCCATATACCTTGGCAATGCCAACAGTACATTGCCCCATGCATTCTGAACTGACAACTTGGGCTGGCACCTTGGACACTGAGGGTGCTGGTCAAGGAGCTTGGTCCAATGGCAATTCTCCCCTCTGCCGCTGCCAAACTGTAGAGGATGTGTCCCTCAAGGGGCCTGTAGGTTGGGTGGGCTCAGACTGGGGGCAAGGGATTGACCTTGCCACTCTCCCCCAGGATGGAGGTGTCATGTCTGGATTTCCTCTTCTAGCCCTGGCAGACCTGAAGATCTCCCCTGGCAGGATGATTTCAGGCAACTCTGTGATCAACACCTTCATTCTTGCCTGTCAGCTGTGAAAGTTTTGAAGTGGCCAGGTCACTTCAATCTCCATGCCCCCCGACGGCTGGCAGGATTTTAAATCATTGCAACACTCCATTCTGCAGCAGAGATTTCCGTTTCTCCCTATCTGAAGTTGCAGCTGTGAGCAGACCCCTTTGAAGTCCTCTGACAGAGAGGAGATGACAATTTCACTTGGGGGCGGGGGGGGGGTGCTGTTCCATTCTGCACAGCTATGCACTCAGCTCCAGTGTATGCACACAGCTTTTGATTCAGTTTCTAAGCCTTCCTAGCAAGTTGAAACCTTTGAAACCCTCTCAAATTGCTTGGAAACCTTTGCTCACTGTCAATTTCAAAGTATGGTGGCTTTGAAAGAGACTTCCATGGTAGCTTAATGGATTTCTATTCAGGCTCCAATCAGCAGCGTTTATTTACATTTACCCTCACGCTTGAATACATCTCAAATCCTCCATTGTTCCTAACTGCAGTATTGACCGAGCCTGATTGACAGCTTTGGTTTGTTCAAAGGTAAATGGTTTAACTTTCTCTTTTGTAGACTGGTGCAGTTCCCACGGGGGGTGGGGGAGGCTGCTGAATGGGCCATCAAATCCACTAATTTGTATTAAAAATGAGTGAGTTTGCATAATTATTGGGTTGCTGCCCATAATGGATAGAAGCCTGATCTGGGCTGGCAGGGTGAGTGAATTCCAATTGCCTTGATGCCTGTCAGGAATCCTGATTTTTGGCCATTCAGTGGGGCATTGGAATTCCCATCCAACATCTCAAATTAACCCGGTGCTCAATCTGTTGCAATCTGTTAGTTCCCCTACAAAGGTTCTTCACCATTAGAATTTTGAGAGGAGGCCAACTTTCCGCTAATGATTAAAATATTACACATTAAATCACAAACAAAAGTTAACAAAAAACTAAATCCACTGTAAATTCAGCATTCAAGAGCCAGGCATGTCAAGATTTTTGATATCAGTTTCACAAAATCAATGATGAAGTTAAGATAGTAATTGTATACGCCTCAATGCATATCTTCAATACAATTATAGAATTTTGTGATGAGTACTATTGATTGGTAAAAGTGTAGAAAATAGAATGATTAATATAATAATTATCCAATCCTCAATTAATCATACCGATGTGGACAGAAAGACTTCTTGATGGAAAAATGCTTGGCATTTCTCACCAAAACACATTGGCAGGAAAAAGAAATAATTTTGTAAATAATTGATTAAAGAGTACTCACCCCAAATTGAACTTACATTGCTTTCCCACAATAGGTTCATTTTTTCTACCCCAGACGTGGCTTGTTTTGTCAGAAGCTAGATTGTTTGCAAGTCAAACAAATCACTCAATACTTCTGCCGAAGAAAAGACTCTCACAGCATTTATTTTAAGATAAATGGCTTTAGTTTAATTGGGATAATAATGGATTAACCTATTTATAACATTTTCATTCCAAGTCGCACACAACAATTTCAACCTATTTGTGTTGTCCAAAATATATTGCATATTGTGTGGTAATCTACTAGAGTACCCATCAAAAACTTGCATTTATATACCTTTAATGTAAAAAAATTATTCCAAGGTGCTTCACAAAAGCATAACCAGACACAGAGGCATGAGCCAAAGTTTGGGATATTGGGAGGGGTAGGTGGTAACTAAAGATTTAGTACTGTAACATTCATCGGAATAATGCAGTGACTGAACTAAAAAAAAATCAATGCAGTCCACGGGTTCAGATCCCAGCATAAAGATGGAATCAAACTCAAATTGTGTGCATTTATTACTTGGATATCAAGGTGAGCTTATTTTTTCATTCATTGTACTTACAAATATGCCATTATCATTTATTATACACCAAGGTTGAAACTGATTGGAAGAAATTCCACATTGTCAGAAGTGCTAGCAGTTGGATGAAACATTAAAACCCATATCTCATTTGCTTGTTCAGGAAGACATAGAAGATCCTATGGCATAATCCAAAGAAAAGAAAGAAAGATCTCCCAGTGCTCTGAGCTAATGTACCTTCCACAGTTACCATCAGCAGAAGAGACTTGCTAGTTACTTATCCCGTTTTCCGTGCGCAGACGTGATGACATGCATATTG
Source organism: Mustelus asterias (assembly GCF_964213995.1). Classification (NCBI taxonomy): domain Eukaryota; kingdom Metazoa; phylum Chordata; class Chondrichthyes; order Carcharhiniformes; family Triakidae; genus Mustelus; species Mustelus asterias. The sequence continues at coordinate 45,518,391 of NC_135817.1, forward strand.
GCTTTTACGTTTGTATTTGAAACAATGATGAAGACACTTTTAAGAGTAATTTCTTACTGGTGAAACATGTTGGAACATCCAGAAGATGTGAAAAGTATTAGACAAATGCAAATTCTTTATTTGCCTATCAGATAGTGAATTTTAATTCTGATTATGATACTTATTACTTAAGTGGTCTGTCTACCTTTACAATTTCAGGATTTCCTGATGTTTAATTTTATTGGTAGTAGCAATGCCACATCAGGACATTGTGTCTGGTGAAGGTGATATGGTATCTGAAAGTATTTTGAATTAGGCCATTATATTTACACTATGCATTGTTTAACAGCAGATCAACTGAAAAGTTGTGCTCTTGTAAGAATCCTATATGACTACTTTTCATGATTATTTTAATGCAAAATCAATTTAGTGATTATATGGTTTCTAACTACAAGTGTCTGTAGCATCACGGAATAAAAGATGTGATTAAAAGAAAAATGATGGAAATCTGAAATTAAGAAGAAAATATTGAAAATGTGTGTGCAGTAATTCAATTAGCTTCTAAAATAGAGATTATTTTCTCTATCACTTTTTCTCCTCTCTCCTTTTCTTTTGATAACATTACCTCGATGCTAAGGTATAGTTTCATTGTTATCAACTGGCCTCCACTTTTTTCCCATACATTATATTTACATACAAATTATGTAGGTGGGTTATTTGTCTATTATGCCATCAAATTCAATTGCAATCCTGTGATCAGAGAGACACATGCATGCTTTTCCACAATTGGCTGCAGGGTAACAGTTAGGTTTGGGAATATATGAACATTAGAAATAGGAGCAGGACTATACATGACCCCTCAAGCTTGCTCAGTCATTCAATACAATGTTGGCTGTCCTTCTGCTTCAATTCTACTTTCCTGCACAATACTCATATTGCATAATTCTCAGAGATCAAAAATCTATCCATCCCAGCATGGAATGTGTTTAATGATGGAATATCCACAACCCTCTAGGGTAGAGAATTCCAAAGATTCACAACCTCTTAGTGACCCTCTCTCATCTCTGTCTCAAATGATTGACTCCTTAATTTGAGGCTATGCTACTGTATTTTAGATTCTCCAGTCAAGGAAGCGACCGCTCAGTGTCTCGTTCTTGTAAACTCCTTAGAGTATAGGTCCAATTTATTCAGCCTGCCACCTTGTTGCCCACTTACTTAATCTGTATACATTTTCATACAACTTCTTTCAGTGTTCTTCTCAGCATTTACATTCCCACCTAGCTTTGTATTGTCAACAAACTTAGATGCATTACTCTCAATCTCTTATCTAGGTCATTAATATAAAGTTTATAAATAGTTGAGGTCTCAATACTGATGCTTTTGGCACTCCACTAGTTTCAGCCTGCCAACTAAAAAAATGCCCTGCTTCTCACAACTGTCTCCTGTCCATTAACTAATCCTCTATCCATGCCACAATAGTACTATCAAATTCACAAGTCCCCATCTTGTCTATTAATTATTCATATGCCACCTTATTAAACACCTTTTGAAAATCCAGGTATACTGCATTTACTACCTTCCCGTTGTCTACCCTACTAATGACATCCTCAAAAATCTCTCATTAGAAAATAAAAACTCAAGTATAATTTTCATTTATAAAACCATGTTGATTTTATCTGATTATACTTTTCTAAGTGCATTATGAAGATTTTCTTTATACTTTTTCCCAGTATTTTGCAATGCTTGATGTCAGGCTAACTGACTTGTTTTCTCTTTTCCTCATTTCTTGTTCTCATAGTGATGTTTGCTCAGGAATTCCAAGTTTTGGATGCTGTAATAGTGAAGTAACAGATACATGTCCAAGCCAGGATAGCAAGTTGACAATGTTCCACAACAGTGTTGCTTTTCCTTGGTAGCAGAAAAAAAAGGGATGGAGGTTTTGAAGTAACCTTGCTGTAACTGACTTGTAGAGTGTATATGCTGGAGTCATAATGCACTATTAGCAGAGTGGCTGGATGTAGAGTATGCCAGAAACTTGGAATATTTCCATAATATTATCACAAACAATACAAACCTTACTTTGATCATTTTGTTTTAATGTAAGTGCCAAATATCATAGTGCAGGATGGAGCAATGTATATTTGATGAGAATAAAAGAGAAATAATCATTGTTGGTTTCCCTTCTTGTTAATGTTGTATTCTCTCCTGTGGTTATGGTGCCTGATTGCAGACCCACATGGCTTTCCACAGATAAACCATCTGATTTTGTTGTGTGGGCAAGGATAAACTGTCTGGTTTTTTTTTGTTGGGATGGTCTTGCCTTTTTGTCCTTAGCTGCCTATATTCTTTGCTGTTTGACGGAAGCAACTTCATTCCTTGAGATTGCTGCCAAAGTAGTTTTCTTGTGTATTTTTCTTCCAATCCATGGCATGTGTGTCATATTTCCTGAGGTTTGTCATCAAGCTGTCTTTAACCTTCATCTCAGCCTACCTTGAAATCTGTCCAAGTTTAAGTTGTGAGTACATTACCACATTAGGGATTTAATCATCATTCATACTTATAAAATGTCCTCTTCATCTGACCTTGGTTCCAATGACAAGTGCTTCAATTCCAGACATTTCTGCCTCAGCTTTGAAGTGCCTCAGTTCTTGTCCTCCTAATCGATACCCATGATATTCCAAATGCATCTCATATAGAGCCTGTCAATCTGCAATGTCTGGCGTTGGTAATCCATCTCGCACAGGAACATAGGAGGGTAGGTATTACCACAACTTTGTACACGGCAGTTTTGTTGAACGTTTGATACGTCAGTTCCTCCACAGTCTCGTGTGTAAAACAGGCAAATGTTGAGCTTGCTCTGGCAATTCTATTTGCCACCTCACTGTCAATGTTAACCTTTCTGGAGATTTTGCCTCTGAGTTAAGCAAGTTATAAACACCCTTCAGGGTGTTGTCATGGATAGTTACAGTAAGTGGATATAGTCAAGAGTTTGGTGGTGATTGGTGGAGAATTTCCATCTTCCTTAAACTGATGGTTAGCTAATAGTCATCAGCCACTTTTAAAAAACAGTCCATGATCCTCTGAAGGTTATGCTCGAACTGTAGCACTAAGGTACAATTGTTAGCAAACAACAATTCCCATACCATCAAATGTCTCAGGTTGAAAAATTGTCATCACTTCTGGGTGTATGTTTTCTCATTTTTTCCATCAGAGGCTCCAGAAATTATGGAATCAAAGAATATGCTAAAGAGCACAGGGGCCATGACACATGCAGATCATCCACTGCAGCCAACCACAGTTCGAGGCGTCTTAACTTACACTGAGAATGGGTGTAAGACTGAGAGTGGGCCTGGCAAATGAAATCCATCACCACTGTAATCAATTCATGCACATGTGCTCCCTGTTTGCACACCTTACCAACTCTTTCACACACATCCTGTTATATCCTGAAACACACTCCTTTAGTCTTCACCCACACACAACATTATATTGCTGGTGAGACAAAAAGAAAAAACGGGAACTCCACCTAGTTTCTTAGAACATATGAACAATTTAATCAAGACAATAGCTTCAGGCCCCTGTGCACAATTGGGCAGACAGCTTTCGTGATACAATATTGACATTTCTACTCCAAGGAAAACCTGCCTAGCAGAAAAGGGCCAGCTAATAGAGCTATTAGCAGGCTACATATTCTTCTGAACAGGCAAGTTAAAGAGTGAGAGGCGAGAGCGAGGTGTCAGCTTTACTATCAGGCCTGGCATCACAAAACATTTAGATACGCTCCATGAAGTGTAAAGTTTATTTGTTAGTGTCAAAGTAGGCTTACATAAACACTGCAATGAAGTTACCATGAAAATGCCCTAGTCGCCATACTCCAGCGCCTGTTTGGGTACACTGAGGGAGAATTTAGCATGGTCAACCTGCACATTTTGGACTGTGGGAGGAAACCGGAGCACCCGGAGGAAACCCCATTGCAGACATGGGGAGAACGCGCAGACTCCGCACAGTCACCCAAGCTGGGGATCGAACCCGGGTCCCTGGTGCTGTGATGCAGCAGTGCTAACCTATGTGCCACCCGGGAGTATAAACAATCACCTCAAGATTCTAAACATTGCTCTTATGAACATGTGCCGATGATCAGTGCAGATTCTACAACAATGACTAATCCTGAGGATATCAAGAACAAATTCTATGAGGACCTGGACAGAGCAATTCCAAATACTCCACAGCAGAACGAGCTCTTTGCACTGGAGTCTTCAATGTCAAGATAAGAGCTGCCTATCAGGCTCAGGTTGGTGTCCAGGGGATCAAGGTGTGATCAAGAATTGCAGCAGCAATGGCGCAATTAGCAGCAACATCATTAGATAGGAGACAAAGTACAAAAACACTTGGATATACCTACAATTAGATTAAGTTTACCTTCTTTAGGTTGTTCTGTTGGATGATAACAATCATGAGAGTTACGAGAGGATCACAAGATACTATTTTCCAAGATGGTTAGCACTGCTGCATCACAGCAAGAGTTTTAACAACACCAGGTTGTGTTGTTACAACTCTTACTGTGTTTACCCCAGTCCAACACCGGCATCTTCACAGCATCACAGCACCAAGAACCCAGGTTTGATCCCCAGCTTGGGTCACTGTCTGGCCACCAACTTGCACTAGACCCCCAAGGAAGCTGGAGGTGCAGACATTGGCAGCTGCAGCTAAGAAATCATACCAGGAGAGCAAAGGAAATCCACACAGATGCTGTACAGGATACAAGATACATGTTGGGTCAAACAACCCAGAGAGTTTCATGTCTCTGCTGAAGAGCACAACATGAGGCATTTCTATAAACTCCTAGAGACTAGGTATGGTCCCACTCTCATGTAGCTACTCACCTGTTCCCAGCACTAGAGGGGAATTCTCTCCTGATGAATAGGGCATTTATCAAAGAATGTTGAGCTGAGGTTTGTTTCATCACCCATCCATTGTAATTGAGTCAGCTACTGGCCCAAGTGTGAAAACCTGGACAGCAAACTTCTTGTTGTGGGGGTTGACAAAGCCATCAGATCCCTGCCCTCGAAAGCTCAAACAGGATCAGGAGAAATATACAAATCTTGGGTCCCCGGATAACCATCAACCTCATACATACAATGTAGCCACAGAATGTGGAATAAACAAACCATTCCTCAGGAGTTTGAGGATATCACAATTGTTTGCGTGTGCAAAGGAATAGGACAAAGATCTGTGCGACAACCACAGAGGAATCTCACTGTATGTGATAGCTGGTAAAATCCTAGCCTGTCCTACTCTGGTAAGCCACATAGCAGAATGTGTACCACCAGAAAGTCAAAGTAGATTCAGGAAAGGCAGAAGCACTTGCAAAATAATCTTAACCTTTTAGAGAGATCCCGTGAGAAATAGCTAAATAATTAAGGCTCCAAAGTAGTCATTGGTAAAGCTATATTTCCTGTCTATTGCCTGTAAATGGACAATGAATTCAGCCCCTGGGTAATGCCAAACTTGGACTTCAATGATCATAATAGTAGATGCTATACTGAATGAAATAATATACTTTGAAAAGAGTTGAAATGTAATTGCTGGGTTTTGGTCATTTTGAGAAACTGCATCTGCAGTTCTATTCTTATGGCCCAGCATACCTTAAACTGTTCAACTGCATTATCACTGTACCAACTCCCTCCCAAGCATCGATTTCTTTATTCTATATTTAACTGTGATAAGCAGTCACTGTCATAAGCTTATGTAGTTAATAACAGTGAGCTCCTGCCCTTTATGAATTGAGGGAGGGGTAATACAATTACATGGCAATTATATTGAAATGATATCTTTTGTAACATTCGGCTAGCTCAGCAGGCTGATAACAATTAGTTGATTTTAGTGGTTAGTACCAGAGGAGAGATTTTATTCATTGCTATGCTAATAGTGGTGAAACAGTTTTCAGAATTTAAATGATGTGATATTAGACAGGTGTCAGGAGGGATGCAGTCCAACCTAATGAGTTCTTAAGGATAGAATCATGTTCTCCCACATGCATGCTGGAAAGAAGAAAAAGGATAGAAGTAAGCACCAGAGGTCTAAAATAGGAACAAACTTGATTGGTGGTCTTTTACAAGAATTATACATGTTGTTACTATTGTTTTTTTTCCATGACTTACCAAACTACCTGCTGACTTATGCAATGGCTAACAACGCATATGTAGTTTTGAGCTTATCCAGATATCTGAATGAAACAACCCCTGGTGTTTTCTTATTAATTTAACACTTATTTATGATTTTTCTTCAGACGTTACCTTGTTATAATAAAGATGCAAATTTGACCTTCCACTGATGGCCCAGGAATTTCAATTCCTGGTAATGACAAGAGCATCTGAAGTCTTCTAAATATCAACAACAATGCAATCATCAAACTTGAAGATAAAAGCAAAATACTGCAGATGCCACAATCTGAAACAAAAACAGAAAATGCTGGAAAATCTCAGCAGGTCTGACAGCATCTGTGGAGAGAGAATAGAGCCAATGTTGAGTCACGGTAACCCTTCATCAGAGCAGAACCATTAAAGTCCTAGGTTTCTTCGTAACAACATCCATTCAGCACTGCATTTCGCTGAGGTAGAGAGAGGTGTGTTTTTCCTCCCATGTAATGTAGGTCAAGGTACAAGGGAAATAATTAGTCCAAAAAAAAATCAACATTGATATTGAGTTTGGAAATATTTTCCAGCTATAATCCTTGGCCCACAGCTAAAAGCTGCCCAATACATTGCATTGTACATATTACAGCCATAATGCACTAGCAATGAAGTGGCTGGATACACTGCATATGTCCCATATATAACCCATTTAGTATGCAAGAAAATGATGAACCAACCCACTTGCCAATTAGTATTCACAAACCATACAGTAACATAAAGAAAGGCTGAATGGGCATGAGCACCATCAACGTTAACAATTTGAATTTATATGGTGTATTTAACATTGCAAAGCACTTTACAGAGCAAAAAGGAAAAAATTGCAAAAATTGAGTTAATTAAGTAATTAGGAATAACCTAAAGCTTAGTCAAAGCATTGAGTTTTGAGCAGCATTTTAAAGGAGGGGAATTGGATACATTTTGGGAAGGAATTCCAGTTTTAGAAATCATACAGCTGAAGACATAATCATCAATAATGGACACAGAGAAAGATCACAGAATCCTACAGTGCAGAAGGAGGCCATTCGGCCCACCAAATCTGCACCGACCACAATCCCACCCAGGCCCTATCCCCATAACCCCATGCATTTACCCTCGCTAGTCCCCCTGACACTAAGGGACAATTTAGCATGGCCAATCCATCTAACCCACACATCTTTGTACTCACAAAATGCTTCACATTCACTGGAGGTAGAAGAGGAGAGTTTAGGTTCCAAAGATAGGCCAGAGTGAGAACAAAGAGGTATTTAAACACATCAACGAGAATTTTACATTTGAGTTGTTGAGCAGGAGAACAGTCAGTGGTGAGGATTTAGAGTTTGTGTTGCAGGCTGAAAATGATGCTTTTGATGTTACTGACAGAGTGGCAGAAATGGCCGTTAGCTATACAAAACAACAGACATACACCATGACAGCACAGAGGCAGTAAAGGAGTGAGGTATTAAAGAAGGAAAGCAGGATGCCACCAGAATGCAGTAGAAGCTTAACCCAGTATCTGTGGCAGGCAGCCAGATCAGTAAAGGACAGAACCTCTGACCAGAAGAAGCCCCAGTGCAGTTGCATGCCATTATGCAAGGTTGACCGATATTTTTAATGTTTTCATGGGATATGGGCATTGTTGGCTGGGCCAACATTTATTGCCCATCCTAAACTGCCCTATGAGATGGCATTTAGAAGTCAACCACATTGTTGCCGATCTGGAGTCACGTGTAGGCCAGACCAGGTAAGGGTGGCAGATTTCCTTCCCTAAAGTACATTGATTGAACAAGATTTTTTTTTACAACAATGGATTCATGGTCATTAAACTTTTAATTTCAGATTTTCATTAAGATACAGAGGGATACAAAGAACAAACAAAGAACAATACAGCACAGGACCAGGCCCTTCGGCCCTCCAAGCCCACGCCGCTCCCTGGTCCAAACTAGACCATCTGGGCATGCAAGTCCACAGTTCCCTAAACGTGGCAACACAGGTGACCAAGGTGATTAAAATGGCATATGGCGTACTTCCCTTCATCAGCCAGGGCATTGAGTACAAGAGTTGGGAAATCATGTTTCAGTTACATAAAACCTTGGTTAGGTTGCATTTGGAGTATTGCATGCAGTTCTGGTCACCACACTACCAGAAGGACGTGGAAGCTTTGGAGTGAGTGCAAAGAAGGTTCACCAGGATGTTGCCTAGTCTTGAGTGTGTTGACTATGAGGAGAGGTTGTATAAACTAGGATTGTTTTCACTAGAAAGCCGGAGGCCAAGGGGAAATCTGACAGTGGTCTACAAAATTATGAGCGACATAGACAGGGTGGATAATCAGAGGCTTTTTCCGAGGGTGGAAGTGTCAATTACAAGGGGGCACAAGTTCAAGGTGAGAGGGGGAAAGTTTAAAGAAGATGTGCAGGGGAAGTTTTTCATGTAGAGAGGGGTGGCCACCTGAAACATGCCACCAGAGGAAATGATAAAAACACATTAGCAACATTTAAGAGGCATCTGGATGGTACATGAATAGGGGGATATGGACTGAGTAAAGGCAGAAGAATTTCTTTAAGCTTAGTTAGGGCATCATGATTGGCAAGGGCGTGGAGGGTTCCAGTGCTGTATTGCTCAATTATTATCCCATGGTGGGATTCGAACCTGGGTCCCCAGAGCATCACCTGGGTCTCTGGATACCAGTCCAATGATAATACCATTAGGCCACTACCTCCCACTTTTACATCAGTTACACAACTATACGTACAATGATGATAAATATGTAAATATAGAAATGCATTGTAACTCAAAAATTACAATTGATAATTTTCCATTGTTATTTATATTTAGCATGTGTTTTAACAAAGGGAACTCATAAACATCATCCTCACAGAAAAATGCTTTAAATATCAGGGAGAAATCATAAATTGAGCTTAAAGTGAAAAAAAACAGGATCGTTCAAAGTTTTGAACGAATTGAGATGAATTAACAAACTATAATATTTTCCAGTTTGAGTTTCCTCCACTTAGCTGTGATGAGTTTTACAATTGCATCTGTTTCCCAGTTTTTACACATTTGAGACTAATATTATTTTTTTCTTGACGAATTCATTAGTTTATCAACATGTTTAATGCACTGACTCTCCAACTGCGCCGTATTTGGGGTTTAAGTTTACCTAGATTTCGCCAGCTCTTCCCCGTTTTATGACCCTCTGCTTGGTTGGTTCAGGGTTAACTGAGATGGGAACGATGTGTTGCAGCTGAGCACTCGTTAGAATCCAATTTTCGTTATTTATGGTGCTGAAAATAAATACCTGTGGAATAAGTAGCAAATAAAATGTGTTTTAATGAAGTGACGTTCTCTTTAATTAACAATAAGACAATATAAAAACAGAAAATGCTGGATAAACTACAGAAGCATCATTTAGATCCGAAACGTTCTCTCCACAGTACTGAGCTTATCCAGCATTTTCTGTTTTTATTTCAAATTCTCAGTATCCGAAGTGTTTTATTTTGATTTGAGTGCTTCTCCTTAATTAATGCTGAGCCCAGCTTACATTTCCTCAGATAGTTGATGTGGAGAAATGGGGTGGGAAGCGGGGACTGACGAATGGGTATTTTCTCTGACCTGTGTTCCACTTTCACACGGCAATTGAATCTAGTTCCTATAAGCCCCCTGGTGGCAGTTCAGCCAGCTACAGTACCAATCGCAGGCAAACAATTCGCTTCAAATACTCACAATCGTGTCATCAATAAAGATGGTTTGAAGGAGGATCTTATACCCCACAAATGATCTAGACTATCTCTTACTGACTGATGTGCTGGGGATTTCCAGATTTCACCAGTTTATTTGTGGTTCTTAATTTCGATTTAGAACCACCTAAATATAACACTGGGGGCTCATATTGGCAAATATAGAAACACAAGGTAGTAAATGTCTTCGCCTCAAGCACAAATATTGACTTTCGAACAAGGATGCAACCTTTGCCTTAATCTTTCAACATTGTATGTTTCTGTATGCACAGTTTAAGCAAATACAGATTGTCAAAATAAACTATTTGGTGAATCTGGACCATGATCTGTTAGTAATGTTACCAATTTATGCCAACATAAAAACGACGCGGGAAATACAACTTGTTCAAATGTAGCCTGGCCATTGTAAAAGCGATGATATGGACCGATCTTCACCATGCACGCAACACCTGAGGGAGAAATGTTGCACTGTTTGTTGGGCCTTCTGGATAAAGTTGCCAGCGACCACAACGCTATCGCGGGGATTAAGGAATCACTTTTCTAAAAAAAAAGTCCGTAAAACTCAACATTACTCTACTCGAACTCGGGTGTGAATTTCTTGAACTGATTCCATCTTCCAAGCTCCCAAACCATTTACCGGAATTGGGGGGGGGGGGGGGGGGCGGGGGGACGACTATGCAAAGGTCTATTGACCTCCGGCGGGATTCTAATGTTTTGGGGCGAGCGTGGCCGGAGAATCCCGCCCTTGTTTGTGTTGCATGTTCTGTAGAGGAATGATTTGACGGACGCGGTTCGACGCTATTTTGGAAATAAGTCACGCTCCCCTAACGGCAGCTGCCTTCAGTGTCTGTCTCTCGCTGTCTGATCCACCCTGACAACGTTAACTTCATCACGCTTTCAACACAAATATACCGCGCATTGATTCACACAAAAGCTAGACTGGAGTGTGTATGAAGTTAACAGAATGTTAGCTGCATTTTTAAACCAGTTACAGCATAAGAGACAACAGCAGCCGAGAGAGTAAAGTTAAAGATCATTAGAGATAGTAAAATAGTAATTTATTTAATCCTCGGTTGTTCTATCCGGAACTTCTCCTGACTAACCCATATCCCAAACCGAATTCCAGTAGTCGAGTGTTGTTTTTGCAATTGAATTATGCAATTGAACATATAAAGGCTTTTAATTTTCAATATGTTCATTCACGACAAAACGATTGCTAATAAAAACAATTTTTCAAGACATACCGATAAGATAGTCTTCGCAACCTCTGCAACGTTTATTTGAAATCTCTTTACGTATTTTATTGACACATAGCTAATACATTGCGCTAAGAGATGTCCCATCTACACGTGTCTGTGTCAATAAGTCTGGATTGAAATAAAACCAATATAATGCTAATTTAACTTGAACATCAGTTGAAAACACCATTGCGGCTATTGTAAATAATGTTGACGGACATTCACTAGCCATTAACACAGTTAACTTAAAAAGACAGATAAAGTAGCACCTTGCCTATTACATTGATAGTGTTCATGGGGACGGAAGCCAGACAGGTTAGCACTGACCAGGCAGGTACCTTTGGGCAATACTGATAGCTAAGTATAGACCTGTGGCAACCGTTTTAGTTTGTAAAATCATCCTGGTTTATTTATTCAAGAGTTCTTTACCTAGTCTATACGCTTTAAAACTACAATGAAACACATAATCTCCCTCCCACCCACTGCCCCCAATTTCTCAGGGTTTATTTGGTAATTAGAAGTAAAGTTTGGAGGGACATGGCGGGAAGTGAACAAATGTGAATTGTGCATAGTCTGATGCAGTTCATCCTTTACTCCAATTTGCAATCACATTGCCATTGAATTGGTCAACTCCCAGTTTATCCCGAGTGTGGCCCAGTGTCTACTGACACGAGGGGAATAGCATCTGGAAATTGAGTCAAGCGACTGACAGTTTATCGGTTCACCCCTGACAATCGCGATTTAATGATCCCGCCTTCAGCTCAATCTGAACAGAGATGTCGTTTTAGGGGGTGTTTGTGCACGATTGGAGTGGGATTGGGTCCCAGTGAATATACAGCAGTAGGCTGATTGAGAGAGACAGTACTGGTGGTCTCTTTAGACACCTTTAATAATTTTCCCCGCCCTCTTTATTATACCCCCTTGGGTTTCCCGGTGCGCGCCGTCATTTCATTGGGTCAAGTGATCCAAGTCATTGTTTTAGTTGGTCTAAACCCTTCTGGCGATACATTAGTTTTAAATTGTAAATGTTTAAAACAACGTTGGAGAATAACACTCCCCTGCATTGTGTTACTGAGAGCTGGTGATTAGGAGCAGGCAGAAGTGTTTTATATGTGATATTGACACCCCCTAGTGCTCAGTGACAGCTCTCTGACCTGCTCCTGCCTGCCACGCTCCCGCTCCGGACTCCAGCTAGTTTGACTATTCACCGATTGAACCATGAATATAGAGATATAGATGTTGAAAACGGTCTTTCAGAAGAAAACAACCCTTCTCTACGGGGGCGTGTGTCAGCTCCAATCTTTCTGCTCTCTCCTATTTATGATAATGTGTTTCTTTAAACAGACAAGAGCAAGTTGCACTGTGTGTTTAGCAGTAAGCAGCCTGGACGAGGCTGGGCTGAAAGTTGTCAATTTGTGAAGCTCCGGCTCCGAGAGGCTGCTGGAAGGTGGCGTCTTTCTTCCCGGCGATTCCCAAAACCCGAGGACTTCAAGTCAGCAGCCATTTGCTTGGACAAATTACAAAAAATATATATACTTTCCTGACCAGCGAGAGATTAAGGCTCACATATTAATGTCAGTACTTTTTTATTGTTCGGCTGCAGAGAGAGAGAGGATAAACAAAGTATTTATCTCTCTTTATTATAGGAGGGGGGCGGTTTCCAGAGTGGGGACATTTTTTCCTGCGGTTTAATGTTCCCTCTTTAGGAGAGAGAGAGAGAGGAACTGAGTAGCGAGTGAGAGCTTCAGTTTGAGCGAGGACATGGTGCAGCCGCTGCTGTCGGTGTGTGTGCTTGCTGCTACCACTTCCCACATCATGTTGCCCAGGGCGCTCTCAGTGTGGACGTGAGCGGACGGCCGGAGGAGGGCAAAGCTGTATTAACTCTCGGCGGCAATTCCATCATTGCATCTCTTCTCTTGTGACAGCCCGCCGGCCTACCTGGTGTTTCCCTGTCTCAGCCGGAGGGGGAAGCGGAGAAGCTTCTCTTGGACTAAAAAGGTGGAGGTGGGGGGGTGTCTGGGGGGGTTGTTCGCACTGAAGGATGATTTTGACCGTGAAATTCAGCATCTTCCTGCTTCTGTCTCAGCGGCTACTCGCCGCCGCCACTCACCTTTCCAACCAAGGTAAGAGAGAGGGGGGTGGGGAAATAAAGTGTCAGGTCCCTCACCCATACCTTTTAACTTTCACAGCTCTCCCATCAGCCCATCCCGACCCGCTGTTTACAAAACGGCGTGGCCATGGCCAAAGAGGGGTTTTTTAAATCTTTCCAAAATTGTAACGTGTATTTCTTTTAAAAAGCTGTTCAAATCTTTTCTCAAATATCGGAATAATTGGTAGATCCGCTGCAGGGCTGCACAGCACAGTCTGTGTCATGGACATAGATGGATAGTGCAGCTATATCTGCACCATCATTCATCTGCTAGCAAAACCTTCTATAAGTTTAAGGAAAGGATCTGAACTGATGCAATGATAGACAAGTTTGGTGTTTGTCTGTATTTTTTTCCAAATTGGCGCCCGAGATAGTTTGACTTGAACAGTAAATTATCGATCATTTAAGCAATACCTAAAGGAATGGGATTTCAATGTGTGGATTCTTAACTGTGTCCCCCAATTAACGAAGTACAGAGCTGGACTGTGCTGCCAAGTTCATTCAACAATTAAACAGTTTTTTACATATGTCGTGCTAATTGATCCGGTTGCTTTGATTTCATTAGGTAACGTGTAACATTCAACGTAGAATGGAGCAGGGTTAGAAAAGACGCCTTTGAACGGGAATTTGTAAAAGTGCCAGTTATTTTCGTTACTATGGAGTTGCCATTCAGTTAGACCACAGGGCACGAAATTGAAGATGGGCGTTATGATATATTAAACTAGAGTTGAACTTTGCTGGGATCCCAAGGCCCAACCGAAGTGCTTTATTATATGGCCTTCGTACAGTTATGAAATTTGCAATAAATGGATTTGTGGAACGATGCTCGGAGTTCATTCAAGCTTTTGAGAAAGAGGGACTAATAGTTTTGTCAAATTCTTTCAAGATAAACCCAGCATGAATATATTGAATGTTTACAGAAGGAATAGTGACTAGTTAATTAAGCTGTTTAAGCTTTATCATTACTTGGAAGGGGCGACTGCAAGGTTACAACTATGATGGGAGCCCTTTTCAAAAAATAATGTGGTTTAATGTAGATTTTTGAGATTGAGATAAGATTTAGATTTTAGTTGTGGACAGTGTTGTAGAGGTATGCCCATAAAGAGGGCAACAATTCCTTGTCTGTGAAAATGGCCAGTGAGTTCTCTGAAATCATTAGTATGATAAAAATTAGTCATTTGATGTTTGACTTTTTATATTAACACTTCATTAATCAATGAATGGACCAAATAGCTTGAAGCAATGCTGGCGGAGTGTCAAATTATTTACCAGGTTTATTGAAAGTATATTTATTTGTATTCTAATAGGAGAAAAACTTTTTGTATATCGCAATTCAATTAGAATTATTACATGGATACAGTTGCTGAATTTAAAATTGAATGTTCAGTTCAATTAGATTTATGTTTTAATCTCATTGTTCAAAAATGGTACGTTTCAGAGCTAATAAATACTAATGAGCTATCTTTAATTTAAAAAATGCAACTCTTGGTTAATATTTCTGAAATAAAATCAATCACCACTGGCCTTGAACTAAAACTCTTTCCTGTATAATTGAGTAAATGCGCACATTACAGGATTGAAATAGATCAATTTTCAAACCTTTTGAGAGCGGTACAGTAACTGCCTATGGTTAATCGAGTATCAGGTGCTCCAGACTAGCGTGAAATGTATTAACCCCAAACTTTCGGCATCTATACATTAATGTAAAACACGCTGCAAAGAAAATTTACAACTTGTCATAGATTTAAAGGAGAAATCTTTATTATAATCGTCATCTGACAGGCAGCGTGAGTCCATATTGGAATTTGGACAAGGATGAAATATGCACTTGCATCCGAAATCCTGGCTGTCAAGATAGTCGCCCTCATGTTAACAGTGACATTTTCCTTTGTTCACATTACCTTAACAGTCCAGATCTGCCTGGGAAGATGTATCATGAGCAAAGTCAGAAACAAACAATGTAAACATAAAAAGCGTAATCTTATGTTGTTATAGATCAAAGCTAGTTTTGGCAGGGAAAATAAAATGTTGAAGACATATACACTGATTCTAAAGCAAACAGGAAAATAAAATTTACTGTCAAAATAATGGTGTGCTTGCCATTATTGATGTACCCATAGATCAGCAGCTTAAAGTATGGGGCAGATGTGCCATTAAAATCTCTGGAAGTTGCTGATTCCACCCCCCCCACCGCCCCCCTTCTCTGTTATTAGCTTTATGATCATGTCTTGCTCCCTGCCTCACCCATGGAAGTGCATGAATGGCTTGAATTGCTTTCTTTGAGGTAAATTTGAACAAAAGTTAACAGTCTTGTCCATTTCAGTTGAAAAATCCTTTTAACTACAAGTGTTAATTATAACCAATCAACTCCTTTGATAATTAACTGTTATAAATATAGAAGTCTCGTTCCTTTAAGTTTTAAATTTTGGTGACTTCAAAATTTAAAATAAAAAAAAACTATTGATTTACGTGTGTCTGTCTTCCCTCCCTTTTATTTCACTTTCTGCATCTGATCTGCCACTGCATTCACCGACACTAATTTACACATCTTTCTTAGTCTTTGTGTTATTTGACAATCCTTCAGTCTGTTTAAGGAGGTGCAGGGATGTTTGTTGTGTTCATGGATGCCGTGTTCCCCTCACTGACATTATCAGCTCTCACTTTCAGTAACTTGTCATGCAAAAAAAACTAACATTTCTATACATACAAGGACGAGTATAACTAATAGAATGGTTGATGATTTCCTGTCACAGCAACTCCTTGCTCAATATGTTGGAATGAAAAATTCAAGTGTAGGTCAGTTTAAACTGTCATGTGCGTTTTCAGATGTTAAAGCAGATTGATAAAATATATTTCTGACTTCAAAATAACATTCTAACGCACCCTGTTGAAAGATTTGAGTTAATTATGCTCATCAGTTGGGTTATAATGTAAGGTGGTTTCAAGTTACAATGGTTATCCCTGACCAAAATGTAAAATCAGTTACTTTCATTACTAAAATAAAGGTGCTTCACAGAAGTTGGTTAAAATGCCTGATTTGCTCCAAAAATTTAGCATTTGAATTTCTGTGCCCCAATGGAAATAAGTTTACAACTGGTCACTGAAGCATTAAATCTAATATTCTTGCATAACATTGGAAGGAAATTGCCCACCCATGTTTTTTTTTTCTTTCTGGAATATCGTAGCAAAAGACAAAATACAGGTATAAATGTTTACCTATTTTTCCACTAAGAATATATGTAGATACTTTGCTATTAAAAAAAAAAGATATTAGGTGGTGAGAAAATAGCCTGGCAATTGTCACATGATTTGAGTGGCAATGTTTAATTTTTAAAATAAGCTATATAATCAATGATATGTGCACTTGGAAATATAGAATGTCAATGGAAATCTATGTAAATTAGATGGGCATGCCATCCATAAGAGCTCCATGTACATTGCAACAAAACTTTTAACTAAATGGATTTGTAGAGAATTTTGTTTTAATTTCTATTGCACAGATTTTTGATAGCTTTCTGGTTCTGTGTCTAACTCTTAAAACCCCCAATTTACATTGATCTGTTCTATTTTTAATGCACAACATTTTTGACACATTTCCTTTAAAGAATGAGGCAGAAAAGCTGTATTCAAATATTTTCATCCATAGATTTATTGGCATGGTTTAGTTACAAATGCTACAGAAAGCTGTTTATCCTATAGTTAGCTGTTAAACTTCGTATCTGAGAATTAAATTCTGGTTGAAGTGGAAGAATCAAGGATATCATTGAGGAATTATTTGTTTTATTTTGTGAACCATTCTGTACTAATTATCAGAAACTATGTACAGAACTTTCAAGGTTACTCTGAATATCTGTCTGAAATATTTTCTTCTATTTCTGCATGGTTTGTGCTTGCCATTGGAAGGGCTTTGGTGATGCTGTTATAGCTGCCAGCAAGGGGAGCCAGGTATGATTCTCCCCAGTTGTCAGTTATGCAGCACTAAAACTTCCTTGTGCCTTTGTGCTTCTGAGCAGAAAGAAACTCCGACCAGTTTCTATCCCTGTATTGGGATGCTGTGTTGAGCAAAAATGCTTAGTACCACTATTACCTGTATCATATTTCTTTTCTCGTCTCAATTGAACAACATTTAAAAACTATTTACATACTTGTATTCTTTTGCCTCTCTGTTCTTGACAGACATTTTAGAAAGTAGCAAAGAGCTGTTTGAAAAATTGCAAGCTAATTGGACAGATAATACTCCATGGACCCTTTTTGACTGGATGGTGAACGTAAAGATTGACTTTGTCATACTGTTGTTATGACTCATGGTACTTTCTTGTGGGGGAAAAAGTGACAAGGATCAAAAAGGTTAGCCTTGGATGGCAAGTAAAGCCAGATCTGTAAAACAATTCCCGCTCTGATGAAAGGTCATCCAGTCTCGCAACGTTGGTTCTATTCTCTCTCCATTTTCTGCTTTTGTTTCATATTCCAGCATCCGCAGTGTCTTGCTTTTATCTATAAAACACTTCTATGCATTTTGTTCCCTTAGTTTTGTCAATTAATATTTCTACTGTTTGTAGGTCTAAACACTTAAAATGAATTGAAAAAGTACGACTACTGACAAAATGGCCATTTTTAAATTAAGGCCTTGGCCATCTGCGATAGTTAATCATATGACTATGCATTCTCCACAATAATAATATTGTGCTTCTTGGCATATCTTTTGAGTAAATTAATTTAGCATGCCATATCCTTCTTGAACTGTCAATTCCTTTCACGAGCGTTGTGAAGTTGTCTTATTTAAATAAAATGATGAAACAGGCAGTGTAGGTAAAAACATGAGTTAACATTACCAATCTTAAATTCCGTGTATAGCTCGATACACCTTAATATTACATTTTTGCTGCATTGCAGAACTAAATATAGAAAATATTGAGCACAGAAGTTTCTATAATTGCTTCTATAATCTAGTGATAAGCATGGAACTAGTAGTGTAGAAAGAGGCCATTCAGCCCATTGTGTTTGTGCCAGATCTCTGCAAATGTCATTTAGCTGGGTGTCAACCCTTGCCTTCTCCCTGTAATCCTGTCATTTTATTCTCTTCATGTAACTATTAAATTCTCCTTTGAAAGCTACAGTTGAATCTGCTTTGATCACATTTGGACAGTGTTCCCCAGATCTCAATCATTCACTGCATAAAAATGTTTTTCCATTGACTCTTTGTTCTTTGCCTTTGGCCTTAAATTGGTGTCCTCTGGTTGTCAATCATTCCACCAATTGGTGCAGTCTTTCCCTAATAATTCTGTCTAGACCCCTTCTGATTTTGGACACCCCTCAACCCTCCTTTAAGGAAAACAGCCCCAGCTTCTCCAATATATCCATGTAACTGAAGTCTTTCATCCCTGGAATTATTCTTGTAAATCTCTTCTGCTCCCTTTTTAATGCTTTCACATTCTTTCCAAGTGTTATGCCCAGAATTTGGGACACTACTCCAGTTGAGGATGAACAAGTGTTTTTGTAAAGGTTCACCATAACTCCCTTGCTTTAGTATTCTCTGCCTCTATTTATAAATTCCTGTGTGCCTTATTCAAGTGCTTCCTGAACCTGTCTTGTCACCTTCAACAATTTGTGTCTATGTATCCCCTCTTCTGCTCCTGCACCTCCTTTAGAATCGTATCGTCTAGTTTATGCTGCCTCTTCCTGGTTTTCTTACCAAAAATGTATCAATTGACACTTCTGTGTATTAATGTTCATCTGCCAGATGCTCAGGTATTCCACCAGCCTGTCCATGTCCCTATGAAGTCTATTCTGATTGTCCTCAGTTCACAATACTTCCAAGTTTCATGTCAGTTGCAAATCTTGAAATTATATCCCGGATAACCAAATCTAGGTCACTATTATAGATTATGAAACGCACTGTTCCTAATACCAAACCGTGGGGACGCCAATATATGGTGTCTATCTCTATACACTAATAGATTGTGGTGCAAAACACTATATTGTAACGTGACAAAGATCTTTCTGTATTTCACTTTTCAATAGTTTTGCATTTGTATCAGTTCAATTCATTCTTCCTGTCTAGGAATATTTGCTTCCTTAATGAAAACAAATCATAATTATATTTTCAATGTGGCAAAATAACAATTATATTGCGTTTGATATGACACTGATACATGGTTACCTGTTGAAGGAAATAAAGACTGCATAGTTTGACTGCAGAATCCAAATGAACAGAAATCTTGCCTGTCTCGATCATGGGTAAAGATCTGGAGGCTATAATCCAGGGTTAGAATTAATACTCAGTTAGAAGCTTCTAAACTAATTAAAGGTGTCTAATGCAGATTTCTAAAAGACAAGTCATGTCTGACAAATTTTTAACATGTATTGTTGAAAGGAAATGCAGTGGGTGTTCAGTAGGTGGATTTTCAAGTGTTTGATAAGGTAAAGCATAAAGAAGAGACTTTTGGGATGAACATGAATTTAAATGAAATGGAGCAGTGTGGATAGAAGGTTGGTTATAGGGCAGAAAGAGATTAGTGGTTAACAAATGTATTTTAATTTGGACCTTAAACCATTGTGTTTGGTTTTTCTGTCTCTGGCTCTAGGCTGTGGTACAATGACCACAATATCAAAACTTAATTCAAAATAGCCAAATGAAATTTATTTGAAAAAGGTAAGAAAATAGGATTAAAGAACTGTCTCGAGGGCAGTACAAGCATCTTACAACCTCTGTGCTGTAAAATCTTTGTCATTTAAATAGATTTGGAAAAGTATTTAGCACAGCAGGAATCTTAGTTAAATTTCACCTACTTGTAATAAGGGTTCCCCCTCCTCCAACGGTAGAGATATATCACTGGCAAAGGGGGCGGCTAGCCTTTTGATAACGTTTAAAAAGTTGATCAACTGAGCAGTAAATAGATAACCTTAAACTACAGAGAATGTCATACCAAAGTTGCACAAGGCTATCTTCTTGAGGTAGTATCCCATGATTCTTTTCAGCTATAAGGAGTGGCTGTCACGTTAAGTTCATTTTAAAAATAGAAGCCTGCCATATAACTTTTGCAAATATTTTGTTGCATGAAGCATTGTACATCGACAGAGTCGGCATGGATTTACAAAAGGGAAATCGTGTTTGACCAATCTACTAGAATTCTTTGAGGATGTAACTAATAGAGTTGATTAGGAAGAGTCGGTGGGTGTGGTTTATTTGGACTTTCAGAAGGCTTTCTACAAGGTCCCACATAAGAGATGATTGAGGTGGTGTATTGCAATGGATAGAAAACTGGTTGGCAGACAGGAAACAGTAGGAATAAACTTTTTTTTTTCATGTGGCTAGTGGGGTACCACAGGGATCAGTGCTGGGACCCCACATAGCTATTGACTATGTATATTAATGATTTAGTTGAGAGAACTAAATGTAACATCACAATTTGCAGATGAGACAAAGCTGGGTAGGAGGATGAGCTATGGGGAGAATGCAGAAATGCTTCAGTGTAATTTTGACAAGTGGAATGAATGGACAAATGCATGGCAGATGCAGTATAAAGTGGATAAATGTGAGGCTATCCACTTGGTAGCAAAAATAGGAAGGCAGGTTATCACCTGAATGACTATAAATTGAGAGGGGAATGTGCAATGAGACCTGGATGTCCTTGTACACCAGTTGCTGGAAATAGGCTTCAGGTGCAGCAAACGATGAAGGCAAATGGTATGTTGGCCTTTGTAGCATGAGGATTTGATACAGGAGCAGGGATGTTTTGCTGCAGTTGTACAGGGCCTTGGTGAGACCATACCTGGAATATTGTGTGCAATTTTGGTCTCCTTATCTGAGGAAGGATGTTGCTAATGGAGGGGAGTGCTGCAAGAACCAACCCAGGACTGATTCCGAGGATGGCAAGACTGGTGTACAAAGAGATTCAGTCGGTTAGGATTATATTCGCATGAGTTCAGAAAAATGTGTGTTTGTGTAGGGTGGGGGATCTCATAGAAACCTATATAATACCAACGAACTAAACAGGGTAGATGCAGGAAGAATGTTCCCGATGGT
Organism: Mustelus asterias; assembly: GCF_964213995.1. Lineage (NCBI taxonomy): Eukaryota > Metazoa > Chordata > Chondrichthyes > Carcharhiniformes > Triakidae > Mustelus > Mustelus asterias. Next base: position 45,539,690 of record NC_135817.1, read on the forward strand.
GGGGGAGTCTAGAACCAGGGCTCGTGGTCTAAGGATATGGGGCAAACAATTTAGGAATGAAATGAGAAATTTCTTCACCGAGTGGTGAGACTGGAATTCTCTACCACAAAAAGTAGTTGAGACCAAAACCTTGTATGTTTTCAAGCAGTAGATATAGCTCTTGGGGCTAAAAGGATTGAAAGATATGGGGCGGTGGGGGGGGAAAGTGGATGCTGGTTAATGGGTTGGCTGATCAATCATGATCATAATGAATGGTTGAGTGGGCTCTAAGGGCTGAATGGCCTACTCCTATTTTCTATGTAATAACAGGTTCCAAGATGCTTCACAAGGGCACAGTAAAACAAGATCAGACAATGAGCCACATACGATTGTTTTATTCTTCCATGGTATATGGCTTCACTGGCATTGCCATCCTTAATTACCCTTTAAATGAGTGACTTGCTAGGCTATTGCTGAGGCAAGTTTAAGGTCAATCACATTACAGTGGACTTGAGGCATGTAGGCTAGACTGGATAAGGGTGGCAGATTTCTTTCCCCAAATGACAATTGAGAACCAGGTGGGGTTTTTTTTTCAATGATGGTTTCATGGTCACTATTACTGAAACTAGCTTTATACTCCAGATTCATTAAGAGAATTTCAATTCAACCAGCTGCCATGGTGGGATTTGAATCCATGTCCCCAAATCTTCGGTCAGGGCCTCTGGATTACTTGGCCCGTGACATTACCAGTATACCACTGACAATCAAATGTTTAGTCAAACATGTTTAAAGGAGGAAAGTGAGATAAAAGGTTTAGGGAATGAATTCCAGAGCTTGGGGTTCAGGAAGCTGATTGTATGGGCAATGGGAACACCACCACCTGGACGTTCCCCCTCCAAGTCACTCGCCATCCTGACCTGGGAATATATTGCTGTTCCTTCACTGTCGCTGGGTCAAAGTGCTGGAACTTCCTCCCTAGCAGCATTGTGGGTGTACCTACACTTAAGGATCTGCAGTGGTTCAAGTAGGCAGCTCACCACCACCTCTCGAGGGTGATAAATGCTGGCTAGCCGGCAGCGCACTCATCACGTAAGGTGCATTTTTAAAAAAATGTTCGAGATGTCAGAGTTAGAGGAGTGAGGGAATGGGTCCGAGGAAGATTACAGAGATAGGGAAGGGGTGAGGACATGATAGGATTTTAAAATCTTGATGTTGTCTAACTAGGAGCCAAGTATGTTAAGCAAATTTGATAAATTGTGAAGGGTGAAAGGGATTTGGTGTAAGTTAAGAAAAAGGCAGCGGAGTTTTGGATGACCTCAAGTTTATGGTGGTAGAATGTGGGATGCTGGCCAGGATGTTTGAATAGTCACACCTAAAGCTTGAACAAGAGATGAGCTGAGGCAGGTTCTGCTGGGGAGAGATGTGGGGTAATTTCCCTCTCTCTCTCTCGGCTTACTGCAACTCGATGTATTTTTGAGGAGTGTTTTAACCTCGAGTGCTGTGACATTAAAGAACAGACAAGAAACTGGATTTCTTCTAAGCTTTCAAAAGAAAGGATAAACATTTATTTCTCTCAACACCTGAGATGAAATCACAAACAGTTTCAGTCTTCCCAGTATTGGAGGAAATTTGTTTTCATCTCGTCTGGGCAAGCTGTCTGCTCTTTTGGAGAAAGTGGAGGGATTGAGACTACCAATGGTGAGGTAGAGCAGGATGTCTATGGCATTGGCTTGGAAACAAATGTGTTATTGAATTATGCCACTGATGGGCAGCATGTAGCTAAGAAATAGGAGACTATGGATAAATCCTTGGGGAATGCTTTGTTGGGAAACAGAAAGAGAAGCTATTACAAGTCATTTTCTGACTAGTATTAGATAAGACCAGAACCAGGTGAGAGCAGACCCAACCAGCTGGGTAACAGTGGAGAGGTTTGCGATGATGATGTGATCAACTGCAGACAGGTTCGGGTAGTTTATCTTTTATCACAGTCATGTAGGATGTCACTTGTGACTTTATCGACTGTTTTATTGTTGTGGAGGGATTCAAACATGGAGATCTGGGGGGTGGGGGCAAATTGTATAGATTTAGCAGGTAGCAACACATTGAAGAGCTTTGCAGAAGAAAAGTATTTGTGAATGGGCAAACGGCAGAGAAGCTGAAATCCGAGAGTAAGCTGTGACAGATGAAGATGAGGGGGGAGATAGGTGGGAGAGAGGTAAAATTGAGAAAAAGGAGGATAAGATAGGGGGAAAGAGTGGGGGAAGAAAAGTAAAGGAAGACAATAAAGGAATTTAAATTGAATAAGGAAAAAAAATTCTGTGGGGAATGAGAAGAGAAGTGTGACTAATTGGATAGTTTTGTCAAAGAGCCAGCACAGGTATGATGGGCTGAATAGACTCCTGAGTGCTGTATTATTCTGATTTTATTTTTTTAGGATCACTCCTGTAAACCTCCAAGAATAGTTACATGAGCAGAAGCTTGGGAAAACCTCTTTAGCCAAAGGAGGAGTTATGTGTCACATTTCTATAAAATAAAGACCTTTTTTTAGAACTAATATGTTCACAAAAAAAACACATCTACTTCAATCAATCATGGCACATTTGTTGAGAGAAAGTGGTAACTTCATGTCAGACAGTCATACGTAGCAATAACCACTGGAGTGGTTTTAGATATTACAATCATAAGAAAAAGGTCACTGAGAATCAATTAATCATACTGCGTATTGAAGGAAAGTAAGACTTTGATTTTCTAAAATATCATCTAACAGTTTAGGTGGTTTACCCATTCCAGGTTGTTTTGGTTACAATTAAATGGGAATACCACTGGCAAATAAGTACAATCTTGTCGCTTTCTTTGAGCAGCATGTTTAATGTTAGATAATATTCCTTAATACTAACAAGTGACTTGTAACTTTGCATCAAACCAACTATGTTAATATAAAATCTGAGATATCGTCTCAACCTTTCACTTTTGTTACAATCCTTTTTGGCACCATTAACATCTAAAGTGAAATCTGAATACCCCAGTCTGAACAAATAGAAATACACCATAAGATTTAACATAGAACATAGAACATAGAAAGTCACAGCACAAACAGGCCCTTCGGCCCACAAGTTGCGCCGATCACATCCCCACCTCTAGGCCTATCTATAGCCCTCAATCCCATTAAATCCCATGTACTCATCCAGAAGTCTCTTAAAAGACCCCAACGAGTTTGCCTCCACCACCACCGACGTCAGCCGATTCCACTCACCCACCACCCTCTGAGTGAAAAACTTACCCCTGACATCCCCCCTGTACCTACCCCCCAGCACCTTAAACCTGTGTCCTCTCGTAGCAACCATTTCAGCCCTTGGAAATAGCCTCTGAGAGTCCACCCTATCCAGACCCCTCAACATCTTGTAAACCTCTATCAGGTCACCTCTCATCCTTCGTCTCTCCAGGGAGAAGAGACCAAGCTCCCTCAACCTATCCTCATAAGGCATGCCCCCCAATCCAGGCAACATCCTTGTAAATCTCCTCTGCACCCTTTCAATGGCTTCAACATCTTTCCTGTAATGAGGTGACCAGAACTGCGCGCAGTACTCCAAGTGGGGTCTAACCAGGGTCCTATAAAGCTGCAGCATTATCTCCCGACTCCTAAACTCAATCCCTCGATTAATGAAGGCTAGTACGCCATACGCCTTCTTGACCGCATCCTCCACCTGCGAGGCCGATTTAAGAGTCCTATGGACCCGGACCCCAAGGTCCTTCTGATCCTCTACACTGCTAAGAATGGTACCCTTCATTTTATACTGCTGCTCCATCCCATTGGATCTGCCAAAATGGATCACTACACACTTATCCGGGTTGAAGTCCATCTGCCACTTCTCCGCCCAGTCTTGCATTCTATCTATGTCTCGCTGCAACTTCTGACATCCCTCCAAACTATCCACAACACCACCTACCTTGGTGTCGTCAGCAAACTTACCAACCCATCCCTCCACTTCCTCATCCAGGTCATTTATGAAAATGACAAACAGCAAGGGTCCCAGAACAGATCCCTGGGGCACTCCACTGGTCACTGACCTCCATGCAGAGAAAGACCCCTCCACAGCCACTCTCTGCCTTCTGCAGGCAAGCCAGTTCTGGATCCACAAGGCAACAGCCCCTTGGATCCCATGCCCTCTCACTTTCTCAAGAAGTCTTGCATGGGGGACCTTATCGAACGCTTTTTAACATTTTTTAACAGAAATAAACTTTTATTGTATGGAAGAAGTATAATGTCATAACCTTAAACATTTATTCACTTCATTAGAGATCAGTCTCCAAGGTATGTCACAGCTTCCACCCCGGCCAAGGCTTTTTGATTTCTTTTCTTCAGTGTTCCAGTTATTCTCCGAGAATATTTTAGATTAGCTTTACTGCTAAGCGGCCCTCCAAACTTTATTTAATGCCACGTGGCTTTGGATGCTTCAGCTCCTAGTTCTTATTGAGAGCAGGTATCTATCTGCCTTCTCTCAGCTTCCAAGCTAACTGAGTGCTTTCTGCCACAAGACTCTACAAGGACCACTGTAGATCTTTGTTTAGCTGCAAACTAGATGAATTTTCCAGCTGCTTTACCTTTCACTGAATCTGAAATGAGCTTTAGTACCAGCTATTTTCTCTGTGCATAAAAGTACAGGTCTGACTAGCAATCATCTGGTTTATTTGGTAACAAAAGCCACAAACTTTCGGAGCCTTAAGCTCCTTCAGGTGAGTGGGAATTCTGTTCACAAACAGAGCATATAAAGACACAAACTCAATTTACAGAATAATGGTTGGAATGCGAATACTTACAGCTAATCAAGTCTTAAAGGTACAAACAGTGTGCGTGGAGAGAGCATTAAGACAGGTTAAAGAGATGTGTATTGTCTCCAGACAGGACAGCCAGTGAAATTCTGCAAGTCCAGGCAAGCTGTGGGGATTGCAGATAGTGTGACATGAACGCAATATCCGGTTGAGGCCGTCCTCATGTGTGCGGAACTTGGCTATCAGTTTCTGCTCAGCGACTCTGCGCCATCGTGTGTCGTGAAGGCCGCCTTGGAGAACGCTTACCTGAATATCAGAGGCCTGTCTTAAAGACAGGTCTTCAACCTGTCTTAATGTTCTCTCCACTCACATTGTTTGTACCTTTAAGACTTGATTAGCTGTAAGTATTCGCATTCCAACCATTATTCTGTAAATTGAGTTTGTGTCTTTATATGCCCTGTTTGTGAACAGAATTCCCACTCACCTGAAGAAGGAGCTTAAGGCTCCGAAAGCTAGTGGCTTTTGCTACCAAATAAACCTGTTGGACTTTAACCTGATGTTGTTAAACTTCTTACTGTGTTTACCCCAGTCCAACGCCGGCATAACAATCATAACAATCATCTCCCATTGGTGTGCTCAAACCAGTGAGGTGTGGTCTACATCAAAGCAGCTGCCTGCTTTGAGTAAACACCCACATTTTAAACAAAAATATCTTCTGTTACCACAGCCCATCTCTTTGACAAGCTGGCATTCTTTGGGATGGTCCTGAACAGAAATGCAAACTTTACCCTCAATACAACTCTTTGATTCTGCAACCTATATGAATAATTTTTATCCCTAATGGAGCTTTACTGCCCTCTTTCCTAAAATGTCTAGCTTTTAGCTTCTTCAGTGGAGGTAACGATAGATGCTCTGGCTCTACAAAGAGTTTCAGAAATGGGTTGTTTAGTGTTCACACTTCTATCTCTGACATTGTAAGATCAGCAGAGGTCTTTTTAAGAGTAATAACCCAGACTTTGAGTTTCATTCATATCAGTTGTGTTTACCAGTTTCTGTGAGCTGCTCCAATTCCTCTGCACTTAAAGCTTTAATTCTTAAAAACTATATTTAATTGCAAATGTTACAGCCTTGTCCAAAAGAAAGTTGTAAAGATACACCCAACGACTTTAGAACATAGAACATAGAACATAGAACATTACAGCGCAGAACAGGCCCTTCGGCCCACGATGTTGCACCGACCAGTTAAAAAAAAACTGTGACCCTCCAACCTAAACCAATTTCTTTTCGTCCATGAACCTATCTACGGATCTCTTAAACGCCCCCAAACTAGGCGCATTTACTACTGATGCTGGCAGGGCATTCCAATCCCTCACCACCCTCTGGGTAAAGAACCTACCCCTGACATCGGTTCTATAACTACCCCCCCTCAATTTAAAGCCATGCCCCCTCGTGCTGGATTTCTCCATCAGAGGAAAAAGGCTATCACTATCCACCCTATCTAAACCTCTAATCATCTTATATGTTTCAATAAGATCCCCTCTTAGCCGCCGCCTTTCCAGCGAAAACAATCCCAAATCCCTCAGCCTCTCCTCATAGGATCTCCCCTCCATACCAGGCAACATCCTGGTAAACCTCCTCTGCACCCTCTCCAAAGCCTCCACATCCTTCCTGTAATGTGGGGACCAGAACTGCACACAGTACTCCAAGTGCGGCCGCACCAGAGTTGTGTACAGTTGCAACATAACGCTACGACTCCTAAATTCAATCCCCCTACCAATAAACGCCAAGACACCATATGCCTTCTTAACAACCTTATCTACTTGATTCCCAACTTTCAGGGATCTATGCACACATACACCTAGATCCCTCTGCTCCTCCACACTATTCAAAGTCCTCCCGTTAGCCCTATACTCAACACATCTGTTATTCCTACCAAAGTGAATTACCTCACACTTCTCCGCATTAAACTCCATCCGCCACCTCTCGGCCCAACTTTGCAACCTGTCTAAGTCTTCCTGCAAACTACGACACCCTTCCTCACTGTCTACCACACCACCGACTTTGGTGTCATCAGCAAATTTGCTAATCCACCCAACTATACCCTCATCCAGATCATTAATAAATATTACAAACAGCAGTGGCCCCAAAACAGATCCCTGAGGTACACCACTTGTAACCGCACTCCATGATGAATATTTACTATCAACCACCACCCTCTGTTTCCTATCCGCTAGCCAATTCCTGATCCAATTTCCTAGATCACCCCCAATCCCATACATCTGCATTTTCTGCAGAAGCCTACCATGGTGAACCTTATCAAACGCCTTACTAAAATCCATATATACCACGTCCACTGCCTTGCCCCCATCCACCTCCTTGGTCACTTTCTCAAAAAACTCAATAAGGTTAGTAAGGCACGACCTACCTGCCACAAAACCATGCTGACTATCACCTATCAATTCATTACTCTCCAAATAACTATAAATCCTATCCCTTATAATTTTTTCCAACATCTTGCCGACAACAGAAGTGAGACTCACCGGTCTATAATTCCCGGGGAAGTCTCTGTTCCCCTTCTTAAACAATGGGACAACATTCGCTAACCTCCAATCTTCTGGTACTATACCAGAGGCCAACGACGACCTGAAGATCAGAGCCAGAGGCTCTGCAATCACTTCTCTTGCCTCCCAGAGAATCCTTGGATAAATCCCATCCGGACCAGGGGATTTATCTATTTTCAGACCCTCCAGAATATCCTGCACATCCTCCTTATCAACTGTAATACTGTCTATTCTACTCCCTTGCAACCCAGTGTCCTCCTCAGCTATATTCATGTCCCCTTGCGTGAACACCGAAGAGAAATATTGGTTCAATGCTTCACCAATCTCCTCCGGTTCCACACATAACTTCCCTCTGCCATCTATAACTGGCCCTAAACTTGCCCTAACCAACCTTCTGTTCTTGACATACCTATAGAACGCCTTAGGATTCTCTTTAACCCTATCCGCCAAAGTCTTCTCATGTCCCCTTTTAGCCCTTCTAAGCTCGCTCTTCAACTCCCTCTTAGCCAATCTAAAGCTTTCTAGTGCACTACCCGAGTGCTCACGTCTCATCCGAACATAAGCCTCCTTTTTCTTTTTAACCAACAAAGAAACTTTTTTGGTGCACCACGGTTCCCTAGCCCTACCAATTCCTCCTTGCCTGACAGGGACATACCTATCACAGACTCGCAGTAGCTGCTCCTTGAAAAAACTCCACATGTCGGACGTTCCCAGTCCCTGTAATCTCCTAGTCCAACCTATGTTTCCTAATTCTCTCCTAATAGCCTCATAATTACCCTTCCCCCAGCTAAAACCACTGGCCCGAGGTTCATGCCTATCCCTTTCCATCACTAAGGTGAACGTAACCGAATTGTGGTCACTATCACCAAAATGCACACCAACTTCCAAGTCTAGCACCTGGTCTGGCTCATTTCCCAGCACCAGATCCAATATAGCCTCACCTCTAGTTGGCCTGTCTACATACTGAGTCAAAAAACCTTCCTGCACGCTTTGAACAAAAACTGACTTTGGTGATGGAAAAAACTTCTAGAAACAATAATCTGGGGCAAAATTAATTGTCATATTCATTGTTTAAGATAAGCCAACATGAATTTAAAGCAAAGTTGTGCTTAACTAACATGTTACCTCTTCAAAAAAAACCTCTAGCAAGTGAGTTGATGAGTGCAATTAAAGGTAAAGTTGCCATAGTCCCAAATTATCATAGGCTGCTCTCCCCTTTTGATTTAGCCTGAGGATCACTACACCTCAGAGGGACAAGGTAGACAAGGCCTTCAAGAATAATCTCAGACAGTGCAGAAATTGAACCCACGCTGTTGTGTGTTAATGTGGTATACATGGTCTTCCAAAAGGCATTTAATACAGTGCCACACAACAGACTTGAGAAAAATTATAGCTCATGGAATAAAAGGGGCAGTAGCAACATGGATACGAGATTGGCTGAGTGACAGGCAGCCAAGAGAAGTGGTTAATTGTTTTTTGGGGCTGGAGGAAGGTTTGTGGTAGAGTACTCCAGGAATCTGTGTTGCGATTCTTTCTTTTCCTGATGTATATTAATGACCCAGAATTTGCTGCACGGGGCACTATTTCAAAATCGGTGGATGATATCAAATTTTGAAGTGTTGTAAACTGTAAGGAGGACAGTGTAAGACTTTTAAAAGGACATAGACAAGTTGGTGAAATTCTCGCTGACTATTGGGTGGTCTATAATACAAGCCCATTAATGTGGTCATACCTTTCCTGTTTCTCAGCTCCACCCATAGGGCCTCTGTAGACAAGTTCCCTAATCTATCCTGCCTGAGTACCGCTGTAACATTTTCCCTGACCAACAATGCCACCCCCCCACCTTTTATCCCTCTGCCTCTATCCCGCCTGAAACATTGGAACCCTGGAACATTGAGCTGCCAGTCCTGCCCCTCCTGTAGCCAAGTTTCACTAATGGCTATAATGTCATATTTCCACTTGTCTATCCACGCCTTCAGCTCATCTGCCTTCCCTACAATACTCCTGGCATTAAAATAGACACACCTCAAAAAATTATTTCCACCACACTCTACCCTTCCATTTGTGATTTTGCTTGAACTAACCTGTCTTTTTACCCCTGCTCCACTATCTGCTCTGGCACTCTGGTTCCCACCCCCCTGCAAATCTAGTTTAAACGCTCCCCAATAACACTATTTATATTCGGAAAGATTATGAACAAGATATTTGTTCTTTCATGGCAACATTAAACAGTACAATGCAGCAACCTCTAACTCTGCATGGATACCATGAAATAATTAAGTCAGCAGTAGCACCTGTACAGTTAGTGAAGATCAAAAACCTCACGTAATAAATTGTAATTTTCCTGTGCAAAGTGTTGTTTACATATGGTTTAAAAACTTGTGAAAAGTACTTCAACTTCTTTTCCTTCCCTCCCACCTAAATGTTGTATTTATATAGAAACAAACTAACATTGTTTGACATTTTGCTCAGTTGATGTACATCATTCAAAGCAAAGTCTAATTATCCTGCTTGCTTACTTGTTTGACAAAAATGTACAGTGCTTACCTCAGTTTCATGATTTGCAGTTGACCATGCATTTCAAATTGTGGTCTTTTTAATAAATGATTTTTCCATTTAATCTTTAAATGTCTTGAAATGATTTTAAATCTTTAAATTATTTTAATTTTTAACGTGAAAATCCTCCATTTACCTTGCCATCGTCAAAATGTTCTATAAAGCTGTTTCAAGAAGTACATTTGACCTTTCCAGTGTACTCTACTGTTGCTGAAACAATCTATTGATGAAGTAAGTTCTATGTGTGGTGTTTATATGTGGCGCAGAAATTGCTGGAGTGGCGTATTTCACAGCAAGCTCAATGCTTTGGACTATTCATTCCTCTTGCCCTTCTTATTTTCATACCACAAATCACTAGGAATGCAAATTGATAGTGTCGTTGTGTCAATGGGCATTGGGTTTGATGGTTTAATCTCCTCAAAATGGTGAAACCTAAGGATACAGGAAAGGAAATAGGGTGAATCTGAGTAAAATTAGATGTGGTAAGAGAAATAGAGGGAAAGAAAAATTCAGCTAAGTCAGAAAAACACAACAAAGGAAAAGTTTTTTAAAATTACATTTAATACCTAGGAAACATCCGGCAGCACTTGGCAATTAACAGGAGTGAAATTCCACAGCTTAAATTGCTCCCTTTCTGTTCTACGTTGTGGGGAGGTATTGCATCACATTGTTAACAGTATTCTTATGGAATAGAATCCCTACAGTACAGGAGGAGGCCATTTGACCCATCAAGTCTGTACCTACCACAATCCCACCCAGGCCCTATTCCCGTAACTCTATTTACCTTGCTAATCCCCCTGACACGGAGGAGCAATTTAGCATGGCCAATCAACCTAACCTGCTCATCTTTGGAGTGTGGGTGGAAACCAGAGCACCCGGAGGAAACCGACGCAGACACGGGGAGAAAGTACAAATTCTACACACAGTGATCCTAGGCCGGAGTTGAACCTGGGTCCCTGGCGCTGTGAGGCAGCAATGCTAACCACTGTGCCACCATGCTGCCCTGAAATACCGAGCCCTAAGTAACTGTGACGAGATTCATTTGTACTCATGGTCTAATTCCAATATTTTCAGGACATTCATCAGTACGTTGGTACTCCTGCTTTTGGTACGCTAAAGACAGAGCAGCACAAATTCCCCAAATTGTGGTGATTCGCAGCTCATGGCATATCTCTTCCTTGCCGCCAATTGTTTTTTTGTAATGCATTAAGTAGGGCAGATGTTGCAGCATGTGCTGTTAGCTCAGATTTCCCCCAGCAAAATCTCTCAAACACTTGTACCATTACTCTCTGGAAGTGCAAACTATTAATTCATGGGTGATGGAATATTTGAACAGTGAAATTAGCATAGTATCTCAACCACAGGATTTAAGGGTTAAGGAAGAAACCAGAACATCAGAGAAGGGAATAGGGTGAATTAAGAGTCAAATCCGATGCAGAAAGAGAAATAAAGGGAAAGGAAAAAAGTTATTAACATTTCAAATGATTTTGTGAATTAGAACCTGTTTCTGGTTCAGAGAGAATGGTTTGCCATTGAAACATTATCACCCCATTGCAAGAATGCCTGCACTCAATCACTAACCTTGACTTTATTTGCCAAGTTTAATGGAAAATGGATCTGCAATTCCAAATTCTTAAAATGATGAGAGGCAAAGGGCAGGATGCTGTCTGTGTGAATCAAATAATCAAGTGGCAAGTTCTAGCGATTTGCTACTCTTGGGATATCTTAATCTCATGAAATTGTGCATTAATAAAGGTGTGTGTCATTACTACAGTTACATTTTCTGCGAAATGTGGGCCTTGTGCCTAACATTAGTGACGAAGGAGATGGAGATAACTACTGCAGCACTTGGCCTTGGCAGGAAAGTAGGAAAAAAGCAAGCATTTGAGTGACTGGTCACATAATTGATGTACTCTAATCTTGATAAAAGCAAAATACTGCAAATGCTGAGTCAGCTCTGATGAAGGATCATCCAGGCTTGCAATATTGGCTCTATTCTCTCTCCACAGATGCTGTCAGACGTGCTGAGATTTTCCAGCATTTTCTGTTTTTGTTTGCATACCAAAATTAAGATTATATTACACAGTGTAATTTCAAAACTTGGAGATTACTCTGATGTAAATAGTGAGAAGAATGGTGAATGATGTATAAAGTGATAGTTGCAGTTTTAAAGGGAAGGAAGTGACAGAGAAACCTGGGGATGTTCAGATACAGGTCTTTGAAGGTGGCGGGACAAGTTACGAAGACTGTTTATAAGGGTGTCTGGGATTCTTGACATTATGGACAGAGATACAGATTATGAAAGTAAGGAAGTTGGACTAAACCTTTATAAAGCACTGGCTCAGTGCCAGCAGGAAGATTGTCACCAATTTTGGGCATCACACTTTAAGAATGATGGTAAGGACTTTACAAAAGCTTTACAGTGCGAAGGAGGCCATTCTGCCACAGAGTCTACACTGGCTGTCAATATTCTACCTAGTCCCACTCCACTGCCTTATCTCCATAACCTTGCACGTTCTTTTCAGATAGCAATCCCATTCCTTTTTAAATACCTCAATCAAACCTGCCTCCACCACCCTCTCCAGTTTGTTCCAGTCTCCAACCATCCTTTGGGTGAAAATAAATCCTCACGTTATATCTACTCCTTTTGCCCATTATTTTGAATCTGTGCCCTCTAGTTATTGATATGCTCTTGAATGGGAACAATTTCTCACTATCTGCCCTGTCCATACCGTTCCGGATGTTGATTACCTCTATCAAGTCACTCCTCAGCCTTTTTTCCCCCAAGGAAAACAGACCCAACTTCCCCAATCTATCCTAATAGCTACAGTTACTTATTCCTGGAATAATTGTTATCCACTTTGGTAGAAAAAATGCAAATTAATCTCAATGGAGAGAAACTTCAGAATGCTTCAGTGCAGAGGAATCTGGGTGTCCTCGTACATGAATCACAGAAAACTAGTATGCAGATACCGTAGGTAATAAGGAAGGCAAATGAAGTCTTGGCATTTATTGCTAAAGGAATAGAAAACGAAAGTAGTGAAGTATTGCTGCAACTGTACAAAGCTTTACTGAGACTGCACATAGAATATTGTGTACAGTTCTGGTCCCCTTGATGGATGTAGTTGCATTGGAAGAGGTTCACTCAGTTGATTCCAGAGATAAGAGGTCTGTCTTACGAAGAGAGAGTGAACAGTTTAGGCCTTCACTCCCTGGAGTTTAGAAGAATGAAAAAAGATTTAAGTGAGGTGCACAAGATGATAGGGATTGACAAAGTAGATGTGGAGAGGGTGTTTCCTCTTGTAGGGCAATCTGGAACAAGAGGTCATCATTTTAACATAAGGGGTAGCAGATTTAAAATAAAGTCTATGAAAAATTACTTCTGAGTCGTGAGTCTGTGGAATTCAATATCTGAGTGGTGGATGCTGTGTCATTGAGTAAATTTAAGGAAGAAGTGGACAGATTTTGAATTAGAAAGGACTTGCCGAGCTATGGGGAACGGGCAAAAACAAGTGGAGTTGAGGCTGAGATTAGATCATATTAAATGGTGGAGTAGGCTCAAGGAGCTAAATTACCTACTGTGGCTTCTCATTCTTATGTTCTTTGTGAATCTCCTCTGTATTCTCTCCAAGACGTCACACCTTTCCTCAAGCTTCCCAGAACTGGACACAGCACTGCAGATGAGGCCTAATTAGTGTCTTAAACAAGTTCAATGTGACTACCTCAATCTTGTATTCAATGCCCCTGTTAATATAACCTAGGATATTATGTGTTTTATTAATGGCTGTCCACTTGCCCTGCCATTGTCAATTATTTATATCCATATACATTGAGGTCTCTTTGTTCCTACACTTTTGGAAATTCTCCCTTTATTTTCTACTGTCTCTCCACATTTTTCTTGCCAAAATTAATCACCTCACACTTCTCTGCATTGAACTTCATTTGCCACTTATCTGCCTAATTCACCAACAAGTCTGTCCTTTTGAAGTTAGAAACATTTGGGCATAGAAAATCGGTGCAGGAGTAGGCCATTCGGTCCTTTAAGTCGGCACCATCATTCAATATGATCATGGCTGATCATGCACTTCCAATATCCCACACCCGCTTTCTCTCCATACCCCTTGATCCCTTTAGCTGCAAGGGCCATGTCAAACTCCCTCTTGAACATATCTAATGAATTGGCCCCAACAGCTTTCTGTAGTAGAGAATTCCAAAGGTTCACAACTCTGAGTGAAGAAGTTCTTCCTCATTTCGCTCTTGATTGGCTTACCCTTTATTCTTAGACTGTGACCCCGGGTTCAGGACTTCCCCAACATTGGGAACATTCTTTCAGCATCTAGCCTGTCCAGTTGCATCTGGATTTTATATGTTTCAATGAGATCCCCCTCATTCTTCTAAATTCTAGTGAGTACAAGCCCAGTTGATCCAATCTTTCCTCGTATGTCAGTCCTGCCATTCTGGGAATCAGTCTGGTAAACCTTTGTTGGACTCCCTCCATAACAAGAATGTCCTTCTTCAGACTAGTTCAAGACTATCCTCATCACAGTTCACAATGCTTCTTTGCGTCAACTTTAAATTTTGAAATCATGTCCTGCACACCACAGTCTGGGTCACTCATATAAATCAGGAAGAACAAGTGTCACAACACCAATCCCTGGGAATCTTCCTCCAATCTGAAAAACAACATTTATCACAACTCTAGGTTTCCTGTCACTCAGCTAACTTCTTATCCAAGTGCCCACTTTCCCTTTTTATTTCGTCTGTAAGAGGGTGCAGAGGAGATCTATAGAATGACACCAGGGACGAATGAATTTTCTGTCACATGAAAATGCCAAATCTCCAATGAGCAAAGTTGGTTAAGAAGGGATTTGATAGATGTTCAAAATCATGAAGGATTTTAATAATATAAATAAACAGAATCCTTCTTTCAGATGACAGAATGGTCATTAAGCAAAGGACAATTATTTTAAGATAGTTGGCAAAAGAACCAGACATCGTCTGAGGGAGAAGAAGTTTAAGCAGCAACATAGTCGTGAGTGGTGCAAGTAGATTTAGCAGTACCATTCAGAGGATTGCTTAGTAAATACATAATGGGGAAACTTTCAGATCTATGGAAGAAAAACAGGGACATAGGACTAACTGAATAGTTCTTTTGAAGAGCTGACACGGGCTTGGTGGGCTGAATGATCACCTATTGCTCTATCACAAGACATTTATTCAAAAGTAGGATGTGCTTTCCATTAGCTGTACTGTTTCTGATTCATTGGCACACTTTTACTCATTCATGGGACATGGGCGTCACTGGCTGGGACAGCATTTATTGCCCATCCCTAGTTGCCCAAGTGCAGTTGAGTCCACCACATTGCTGTGGCACTGGAGACACATGTAGGCTGTAGATCAGGTAAGGACGGCAGATTTCCTTCCCTAAATTACCTTAGTGAATCAGATGGGTTTTTCCAACAATCCACAATGGTTTCATGGTCATCAGTAGATTCTTAATTCCAGATATTTTTTATTGAATTCAAATTCCGCCATCTGCCATGGCGGGATTCGAACCTGGGTCACCAGAATATAAGTTGAGTTTCTGGGTTAATAGTCTCATGATAATACCACTTGCTGCAACACAATGATCTCAAATTGATAATTAGATTTGGAGCAAGGGATATGGTGAAATCTCCAAGCAAGCGATGGAAATTTAAAGCATCTTGCAGTTATGGGAAATTTACAGGTGTCGTCACTTTCCTGAAGCTGTTTACTTGGCCTGTCATGATTTGGTTGTGTAGTTGGTTTAGTTATTGTTATAAAAAGAAATATGATAGTCTTTGTTATTGCTTACACTAGCTCTTCTATGTTTAAGTTAGACCTGTTTGCGTGGAAGGTTCTGAGTTGGTAACGGGGCAGTGAAGGAAACAAAATACCTGGGACCCGAGTGAGGAGGGCAGGAAAGTGTTTATCTCCTTATCCAGTCAGCTTGAAGGATTGAGAACTAAACGCAAGGATTGAAAAGGAAGTATCGGATCAATTACAAAAATGGAAATAGAGGGGAAGAAAGATCAGATTGAGAGTGAGGAAAATAAGTTTAGAAAATGTAATAAAACGTTTTGGATTGTTAACATCTCCAATTAATACCTGATGGAATGAGATGGCATGTTTCTAACAGATAATTCAGTGTCATAATGCTTGATTGCAGTAATTAATACTGATGTCATTAAAAGTGTACTTGTATTTGAAATGATGAGGCTTGAAGTTTTGTAGCAAGTTTAATTTGCATTTACCTTGTAAGTACAGAGATTTCACACCTTTCAATGATGCAGCTCGAGGAATGCTGTTTCCATACAGCTTTTGATCCGACAGCAACTACTGGAAATTGTAATTAATCCACAAGTCTGCTCAACACCATTAATCTGCACATTAATAATGTGAGCATCCAAAGTTTCTCCATTAATTTGCAATCAAAGTTGGCCTAATTATTTATTTCCATGTAAAGTGCATTACTACAGCCTTGGCTTTAGTGGACAACTGAATTGGGTGTTTCATGGTGGTGGGAGGTGGCTTGCCATTGGCTGGCAGCAGGATCTTCTGGCCCCACCACTGTCAATGGGATTTCCCATTGAACCCACTCTTTCCGACGCCCCCCCCCCCCCCACCCCAGAAACCCACAGTGGGGATTTGCCGACAGTTCAAATGAGCAACTTTATTAGATTCATAGATTGGAAAATATGCTTTGCAAAAATGGAATACCTATTGAGGAATGAGGGGGTTCTGCTCTATACCTGCAATTATTTTGATCAAAGAAAATTTTATCAAATGGGATCATTTTGGGAATTCCACCTATAAATTATTTGAAGGCCTCTCTAAATAACAGAACGTTCTGATGGAGTGTAAAGGATTGAATATGTCTTCCATGCTGTGATCTTGGCAACTGCTGATCCATGTTCTAGAGGTGAAATACCCTGTTCATATATTACCCGGAGGAGCAGATGAAGCATGCATCAGAAGTCTGATTTTTGTTTTCAAGTAAGCACAACTTTTCCTCTGGGCACGAGTAGAGTTGCGTATTAGTGCTGGTTCAGAAATTATTTTTGTGGTATGTTTTTTCCATTCCAGTAATAACTCCTTTCAGTTGCCTGTATTCCTTTCTGGTAGTTATGGATGAGGTGGTTACATAGCTAGATACAGATGCATTAACCTGAAATTTGAGGTCAGTGCCTAAGTATCAGCTCTCACTGTTGACCTCAAAAAGCTGCCAAGAAAAATCGAGCGACCTGTGCTGTGGTTTTCATTTCCTTGATGCTAGATTAAATCTAACACCAAACTGAAGGATGTTTTGCCTTGCAGTAGTGGTAATATCAGCAAACTAGTAAGCAGCCAATCATATTGAAGTATTCACAAAACAAGCCAAGAAGTTAAAAACACTCTATCATTTAATTTTAATTTACATGATCAGATAGTGAAATAAATGATTTGGATTAAGATAGAAACACAAAGTTAAATATATTTTTTTAATTGAATTTTTATATCATCATGGAGAGATTTGACATGCAACAAGTAAAATTATCATCAGTGTGAGTGAGGTGATTTAGTAGTAATTATGGGGTTAGTGAACTTTTTAAAAAAAAAACTTAGGTGCACCCCTTCTCTAGAATCTTTCTAGTAACACTAACAATGTAAGAATGGGAAGTTTTGTTAATTCCATTGATTGCAATCCAGGGGGTATTCTAACAATCTGGGTGTGATGCCTCAACCACGTCTGGATTTCCATATTATGCTGTGCGTGTGCACATTCCTGAAGTTGCTGTCTATTTAATTAGAGTAATAACAGAACACTGACAGCATCACCATCATTACCACTGCAAACCCTTGGCTGTAAAGATTTTGGTGGCGCTATTCTGAAGTTTTCAGTTTTGACCTATTTGGTATTATAGTCAAAGTTCTGTTTGGCTGAGCACCATGCAATGCCCAGTTGCAG
Organism: Mustelus asterias; assembly: GCF_964213995.1. NCBI lineage: Eukaryota > Metazoa > Chordata > Chondrichthyes > Carcharhiniformes > Triakidae > Mustelus > Mustelus asterias. The sequence continues at coordinate 45,557,525 of NC_135817.1, forward strand.
GGGCTGTATTGATTTTACCACTGACCAGCTTATTTAGCATGTAGAGTTTGAATTAAATGAAATAACAACGTGTGTGATGCTTGTGTGAAAGTACACATTTCAGTTCTGGCTCAGTGGCTCTCACCTGGGTGAGTTTTTGGTTCAAAGCACTCTCCAGAGGTTTGAGCACATATTCCATGCTGGCATATCAAATAAGGCATTGAAAGTGCTACACTGTTGGATGCAAAGGCGGACTTTGATTTTTGGGAGCCTCGTGCTCTGCCTCTATACAGGGGGACCTCCCCCATGATGTTAGGCTCTGCCCCCTCTTCCTCTCCTCGGTGACATGGCACTTCACCTCCGGTGATGTCAAAACCTGCCCATCAGTGACATCTAGCCCCACTCCAAATTATATCAATGTCCTGCCCCAAATGACATAATTGCCCTTCTGACCGCACCCACCCTCCACTCACACTATGCAAGCTACAAAAATACAGAAAAGTTCCCATCCCATTTGGTTTTAGCTCTGTGCCGAGACACGGTGTGTTTCATTACAAGTTTACTAATCACTTTTATATATTTTTTAAAATGACAGAATTGTACTATGAATTATAGTATGATTTGAGAGAATATGACTTCAGTACCTGAAATAATGCTAGATGGATAGTCAGTTTTGGAAAGGAAGTGACAATCTTAGTGGTGGCATCAAAGCTACAGGACGGCTATGTGTATGGATGGAAATGTTGGAAGTTTCTTCCAACTGTGGGAATGTTAAGCAAAATGAATCGTTCCAATGCATTTTGTGACGGTAATAGTCTTACATCAGGAGCAGTTGCCTCAATTCTATTTTGATGTGGCTAAATTCCAGTTTCAGAAAATAACCTCTTAGAGTACAAATTTGGTACAATGAACACAGGATGTGGATTGAATGCACTAAAACCTCATTTGTGTAGGGTGACTCTGTACGGAATTGAGAAACAAGAAACAGCCACACAAATAAACAGTCAATTTAATCAATCTCGTCTAAATTCAGAGCAGCGACCAGATCTAAAAGACCTGTTATGCTAATACAGTAATTAAGTTGATTGAGAACAAATGTTTTCCTACACAAAATGTAACTTCTGTCTTTGGAAATCGGTGCGCATAGGATAGTGATTGAAGTGTCAGTAATACAATTGAGTTGCACTGTTGGAGATAAATTGAGAAAGACAGTTCTGATTTTTTTCCCTCTTGGATGAATTACTACCTAACACTCTCACTCGGGCATGTTTGTTTTTTGTAATAATGCATATTGCATAAATTGCCTTGGAAAGAAAACGTAAATACCTTTCCTAAACTTGCTTGCATCAGATGTGCCAGGTGAAGTGTTACTCCATGCTAGTAAAACCATTTAGCAGGATAAGGAAAATTTATACGTTAGTGTGGCAAATTCCATAGATTTGTCACTGGTATATAGTTGATAAAGCTTTGATTTTGTATATAAATAACAATTAACACATTTTTACACTGTACAAACTGAATCTGGGAAAGGATTAAGGTGGCTGCTCAGGTGCATCTGGTTTCTAGAAGATAGATTTTCTAATTGCCTTCTGTGCAGTAACATGCGCACAGCGTTTCTGTATTAATGAAGCCAGAAAAACTTTATCTTGGCAGCATGATTCATGCTCTGTTTTAGAATATGCAACCTGGAAATGGGTCTCGCAGAGGAAGCAGTAAGCAAATAGTGCGTATTTTAGGAAGGGCAGGTTAATTAATTAGTCATTTAAACTTGTGGTCTGAGATCCCAAGAAAGATAAAATCATTTGGGGAAAAAAAAATCCTGGAGTTAATATTGACATGTTCTATAGCGGTTTGGCAAGGAGATGGTTGTAAGGAGGAAGAGTTTGTATTCTACTGTCAGTGCATGTGAGCTTGGTGTACTGCCTGCAAAGAAACATGTTTGGTTAATTTGGAATCTGATTTTGGTGTGCTGATAATACATTGTGCTTATCGGAGGAAAATGTAGTGAATTGACACTGATCATCTAGGATTTTGCATGTCCTAAACATGCTGGAACCTCTGCAGTTGTTCTAAGTAATCCACAAAGTTTAAGCTTTTGGGTTTATGAAAAGTATGGGATTCTTGGAAGTGTTGAGATTGTTGCAACAGGAAGAAACTCATCTAAAGTATTCTGGAATTTCACCTTGTTTGTGGCAACAAATTGAGTTTCTTGTTTCTTTCACATATCAGTGCAATTTATTCAGTGTGAGATGTATATTTTCAACCTGAATTAAGACAAAATATTGATGATGCGCCAATGGGGAGTTGAGAGCCTGTGCAGTCTTCAGATGAAGTTGGACTAGAGAATGGAGAAAATTGGAACACTATGCAGATGTACTTGGTTCCTATTTTAAAGTAATACATTCAGTCCTAATTTTTACATTTCCATTCCTGGTAAATCTCCACTGTAGCACATTAAGTTGGAAAATATCTTATCTGCTTCTGCTGTCTGTGTTGTATTGCTTTCTTTCTCTACTCTTAACTCTTATTTTAAACTAAATGGGCAATCCCTGTAACCTTGCCTTTTGGCTTACTTTTCTGTCACTTACCTATACCTGAACTTGCCATCTACACTCCCAATTCATTCTTACTCACCCTGTTTCAATATTTTCCCCCTCTACCCAACTGTACCTTTTTGTGAATCACTGAGCCTTTGTTTGCAAAATTCTACAAATTTTAAGGAAAAAATCAATTGAGAACACACAAAGTATCTCTGCAATTTCCATTTCCCCCCTCCATTGGCCATTTCTAAAGAGCAACAAAACCCAGGTGAGACAGCTAATTGTCTTCAGAATTCAGCTATTGAAAGAGAAAATACCAAATGGCAAATATCTGTCGCTCTGTCCGACACGCTTTTAAATGCTTTCCTTTTATTTAAGTTTTTAAAAACTGAATACCTTTTTAAAGCCACTGAGAAACTTCAAGCTAAGGAAAATATCTTCTGTTGGTACAGCTGACTGAACAATTCTGCTACATCATAGGACATTAAGTTCACTGCATAGCTCAGAATGCAAATCCAAAATTAGCTCAAGAGTCACAACTCTGGGCAAAACTATCAAATCCAAGCTCGGGCTTTTGGGAGAGACCAAATCCTTTTTAATGAAGAGATTAAAATACCGTCCAGTGGATAAGCTTAGTTGTATAAGAATTATTTTTGGGTTAGATTTATTTAAACCCTTTTTACTCAACATTAGAAATTCCCATTACCAAGGCAAAAAAAAAGAGAAATTTGGCAGACAATTTGGAATACATCTCACAACTAGGTTTAATAACATAAGCAAACGACTGCGGATGCTGGAATCTGAAACAAGAGCAGAGAATGCTGGAAAAACTCAGCAGGTTTGGCAGCATCTATTACGAGAGAAAACAGAGCCCTTGACTGCTTGAGCTGTAAGAGATTGCAAATTAAGTTAATAAAAGATTTAATAAATTTACATTGGGGGGGAAACTATTATGGATGCGATTCTCCGAGTGAGAAGCTGGGAGACTCAAGTGGAGGCCATTTTGTGGGCTTCCTGCTGGGCGCCACGACCTCTGCGAGTCTCCATGCACTGTCAGCTCCACGCCAGAAATTGACGCGGATTTCAATGTAATTTTCATCTGGTTAGCAGGCCCAGGACTGAAGTCTTCAGGCCCGCTAGTGTCTGGCTTCCCCCCCCCCCTGCCCAAGCCATGAATGATTCACTCCAGCAGGGAGCTGATGGCCTGACCTCATTGGAGTCAAGGGGCAAAATGGCAATACCCAGGGGCATCTTGGCACTGCCCATTGGGTGCTGATGGGAGGAAAGGGCCTCTGGGGGATGGGGGGGGGGTGAATGGTTGGGATGGGGTCCCTCTGCTGAGGGATCAATGACAGAGGGAGGGAGGCCAGCGATCAGGGCTGGCCATTGGGGTGGGAAGGGGTCGGGGGCTGCGGGGGATGGTGAGGCTGGCTCAGACACGTCCGGGGGGGCCAGCAATCGGATCATGGGGTGGTCGTATGGCCAGTGATTTGGAGGGGGGGTGGTTTGCTGTGCTAGCCAACAATCAGGAGGCTGGCAGTCAGGGTTACTGCGCATGCGCCAATCTCGGCGCTGATAAATTGGTGAATGAGTAGTGGCCCGCTCAGTGCTATGCTGCCGACCTCCTCAGCGGGAATAGGTGTCCCGTTCTCCCCCCCCCCCCCCCCCCCCCCCCCCCCCCCCCCCCCCCAACCGAGATTTGTCATGTGAATCATGCTAGTGCACTCTGCAGTGCACAGAGTGCGGGAGATTCATTTGGAAAGTCCCGCTGAAAAAACAAACTGGATTTACTCCAGTTTTTGCGTGAATTCGACACTTAGAATTTTTTGAGAGAATCGCCTCCTGTATGTTAATATAGGAATTCATAATGTGGGGGAGGGGGTCTGTTAGACAGGAATTGACTCAAACCATGTAATGAACACAATCACATGAATTCATGATGTGCAGACAGGAAATGTATGCAAACCTAAGATCTGTATTATTGGTGAGTAAATTCTTCTGTCCAAAAACTGTGTAAACGTGTGCTGCAGTTGTTACCCTCCTGTTCGTAGTGAAACTGTTCTCAGGCAATTTAGGCCTAAAAGTAATGAAGAGTGGTGGACTGATCGCTGATCATCTTGAGCACATCTTTGCACTGTGCAAGTTGCCCGCTAATGTATGTAATCTAGGTTTGTCATGGGTGCCAGGTTTTTGCCAAATTCTATGGCTTGATACTTTGCTGCTCTGTGTCAGACTTTTGGGTAAATAAGCTTTCAAATATATTAGCCATTTTGCTCAAAATATTTTAATTGCTGTTGTCAGTGCTTGCCTGGGCAGGATCTGGAGTTGAGCCCAGAAAAGTGCCCAATTAATTAATGGTAAATATGCAGGAATTATGAATCAAAGAGCAGTTGACAAGTCTGTGTGGATGTACTGGAGTGTGAGGCTTTATGATGTGAAAGTAACAATCCTTTTCCATTTTCCATTGTTCAAGATGCATTGAATTACACCAAGCCTAAACCAATCACTATGGGAGCACCATTAGCAACATGCATTACTCCTGCTTGCCATTCATCACAGATACGCCAACTGACGCGATACTTAGAAAAATGTCAGTTTATTATTTTCTCACTTAATAATCACATCTATAAAGCACCTTTCATTATCTCTGAACATCCCAAAGTGCTTTACAATCGACTAAGTAGTGTTGAAGTGTCATCACTGTTGTAGCCAAATTGAACATCACAAACTCCTCATGAGAAGCCATGTAATAGTGACCAGATCATCTGTTTTTATGATGTTGATTAAGTGATAAATATTGGCCATGGCACCAGGGATATTATTTTCTCTTCAATATAATGCCATGGGATCTTTTACATCCACTGAGATCGTGGACTTTGGTTAATCTCTTGTCCAAATGATGGCACCTCTGCCCAGATGCTGCACTGTCAATGTTAGTAATACAACATGTTGTTGTTGTTGCTATTAGTGTCCAACTCTAGATGTTTTGGAAATGTGGTGGTGAGCATCAATGAAAAGTTGAAAGCCTTGTCATGGCGATATTCCCATGATGTCAATAGGGAATTCCAGTAATTTGACCTACTGTTTACTATGGTAGGTATCTTGGTGAGCCTGGGGTTTTAGTATTCCCGGGATTTTGATGAGTTGCTGCACTTAATCCTGAAGGAGCATTCAGTGATGTGGTGTTTATTTAATGTGGCAACTTGTTGCTGAATTATTTTCAAGTTTGAATATTATGGTTGCATTGAAATTGGTGTATGACCAACCATCTGCCCAAGATTGTGAGGATAAGTTTGCAATTAGTTATCAATATGTCTGGGTAAGTAAGCTTCCAGATATATTGGCTGCATATTTTAGAGTTTCTGGCAATGCATCGCCTGAATGGGACCTGGAAGAGTATTCAATTGCTGAAGATTAAATCTAAAATTTATAGGAACTATTACGCAAAAGATATAAAATATTTCCCCCATTTTTGCACTTGACAGAATTAGAGATGTATTGATATATGGTTTCAAGATTTTAAAGTAGCTCTCCATTATCACTCATTAGCTAGTCCAGAGTTACACAAATTCAGTATTTGTGGACAAAAAGCATAATTCTAGATTGCAATCATGTTATGCATCTCTGTATGTCACTAATTTCCAACGTCCCCCTTTAAAAAGGTCAAACCAGGAGGCTGTTGACCTGCTGGTATATGTGCTTGTAAAACAGAGGCAGACCTGTGGTCAGGCAGAATTATAAAGGTGGCCAGCAGGTAGCAGGGTTGAGGCAGGCATGTGGTTAGACAATGGAAAGTTATGCAGAAGATGCTGGGAGAAGAGTTGATTAATCAAATCTTCAGCATTTTAAGGAGGCAAGTGTTAAATAATAGGTTGCATGAATGTAACTTATACTCTGATTATAGCACGTTTAGAAGTGATTTTATTTATTTTTTTATTTTGTACTCTGTCCTTAAAGTTACAAAGCCAATGCTCAGAATGGACTGGGAAAACCCAAATCCATTCCTCGCTTGCTCCAAAAACCAAATTCAAATTCCAGTTGAATCCAATTCCCCACAAGAGAGACAAACAGGATCAAAGCTGATGAGATAAGGCATTATATCCCATCTGGTGCTTGATCTGACGCTTCATCTTAGCCAAAAGGACGAGAAGTGATACTTTACTTGAGTGTTTAAAAATTATGAAAGAACTTGATAGGGTAGTGACTGAGTAGCTATGTTTTCCAGAGAGGAAGTCCAGAACAAGGGAGGCACAGTTACCAAATCTCCACCTCACAGTTACCAAACCAGAGCTAAGCTATTCAGGAATGAAATAAGGAAGAACTTTCGCACAAGCAATAGAACTTGGCAGGGATTCTCTTTCTCTCACTTTCCCACAAAAAAAAAACCTGGATTTAATTGAAATTTTCAAGGCTGAGATTGAGAGATTTCCTTTTGAGTGAGGATATTGAGAAATACAGATCAAAGGGTTGTAAATGTGTGAAATATTACATCGGAATTAGAAAAGTTTACAATACTTTGAAAAATTTAAGTCCACCTACATGGATTAGGGGAGCGAAGGGAGGTGGGAGTAAAAATATATATAAATCACTGAAAGTAGTGATGCATGTTAATCAGGCCATTTAGAAAAGTTCAATAAGGCATATTGATTTTCTAGAGCGATTGAATTGAAATGCAGCATGTTAAATTTGTATTGAACCTTGGTTAGACCAGTGCTGCATTTATTTCCGGGAACCACATTACGGAAAGGATATAGAGGGGGCGCAAAAAAGGTAACAGCTGAGAATATACTGATGAATAGGCTGCATATCTCTTTGAAAAGAGATGGCTGAGGGATTGATTTAATAGAAATCTTTAAAATTATGAAAGGTTTTGAGATTAGACATGGTGTTTTCACTTGTGGGAAGAGCGAAACCGGAGACCGTCAATAAATGATTTCCATCAAGAAATCAGTTGGGGATATTGGAAAACTCCTTTACCGGTAAATGGAGTACATGAGGGGAATATTCTGGGTGCATTTAAGAGGATACTAAAAAGGAGATGAGGGCAGGAAAAAGAGGGTTATGCTGATTGATGAGGAAGAATAAGAGATGAGGAACAGTGAAAGGAGGCCTGAGTGAAGCATAAACTGGTTGGGCCAAATGGCCAATTTTTCTGCTGTACATTCTATGTCAAATGGATTTGAAATACAGATGCTATAATATAATTGCGTGGTGAGATAGGCTCATGAGAATATGTAGGTGACTCCAATTCCTATAATGGTATTGGTGATGGAACTGGACTGGAGGCGTGGGCAGCTTGCATAAATGAGCACTGAGGCCCAACTCCAGGCTCAGTTAGCATAGAGCCTTACTTTGTAGCTGGGCCTCGTGTATGATCTCCATGTGCTGGAGGTTGTTAACTGCAGGGTGCGAGTAGAATATACTTACAGCAGTCAGGAAAGCCATCTCTGCAGAAAATCCTGTTCATTATGTAAAAGATTTCTCTTGAGGAATTGTCAGAGGTTCTAGTTCTTTGCTGCTGCAAGATTTAAAGTATGCTGCCTTTTCCATCTGCTCACCTTTATCTTCTCTGGCAACAGTCCCTCCCACCCCTCCCACCTTCTCATTATGTCAACAAGATTGGCTGTGCTGGCTCAAAGTTCTCCCCTGCACCTACTTGTGACTGCAGCTGCTGGACCTGAGATGAAGCCAAAAATGTAACACTAGCTTGGTAAAAGCATTATAATGTGGACTTCCAGAAATCCTGCTGGTAGCCACCTCAACACTGATCCCAGCTGAACTGACTTCCCGCACTGGATCCTGAATGTAACACCAGCTAGTTAATGTACTGCCCTGTAAGCCTGCTTTTTGATGAGACCAAAATTAATATCTCAAACCAAAATTAATATTACGGTCAAAATTAATATCTAAACCAATAAGCTTCCCTCTGCACCTTTGGTCCCCTACAGTAGATTAACTTAAAGGAAATTGGAAAATTATAATCAGTATTTCCAAAGTCCCTAGGACTTTTAAAATTTGCAGCTTTGACTTGCAATTTCCAATTGTAATTATGCCAGCCTTCACCCTGCATTGATTCTCTTGTGAGGCTCAAGGAAGCTATTTTTGTTCATACATATCCCATTACCTCAGCTTATGTCCAGTCCATTTATTTCTTACAGGTAAATTAAACTCCAGTTTATAGTTTGAATTAATCCAACCAAAAATAATTCCCCTGCTGCAATCTTCCAAAAATGCTGTCCAAATTCATTTTGAGTCAGTTTGATTGGAAGTGAAACTGGATCTAGAAGTCCTACCCCCATTTCTGACATTCCATTTGCACCAGGGTGGGAGTGGAGTGGGGGCTGGTGGGTGGGTGGATGTGATGGAGAACAGGAAAGAATGTGACTCTTCCATGTTGGAATCCCCAAGAATAACAGGGTCATTTGAGCTGATTTGAACGAACATACCTCATTTTTTTGCTGCAGCAAAGTTTATGTTCTTATTAATCCTTATCCAGCAGTGTGAAAGTTATGAATACTTAGAGACGTTGTAAATGCTCTTGAAGTGGGGATAGGATCTGTGGCACTGTCAAGATGTCAATCCATTTAAATGGCCAACCCTTTTTACCTGAACAGTTTTTTAAATTAAATTTCAACTCTAACAGCTTCAATACCCATTGGTTGACACAAAGCTAAGTGTTATCATTATAACATTATTAATACTTGGCTGCTTTCCACGACCTAGCATTATCATAGCGATTGAAAACTTAGTGGTTGTTAAAGGATTAGCTTTCTTTGAAAGATTGTGAATACAAGACTGTTTGTTTGATAAGGGACTAAGTACTTGAGGGGTCTTAAATGTTTGGAATGGATTTGAGCTTTAATGGATATTTAGAACTTAATTTCATTTAATCTCACCATGGCTTCTAAGGTCTGCCATGGTGGATATTGGGTAATGTGGCATGAAGAGCATAACCATAAAGTCTGGTCAGTGGGGGGTCATAAGTTGTCATTGCCATTATGAGAGGCCATGAGGATGGGTGGAGGTAAGAGGGGTCATTGAGGCTCATGGATTGCCATGGAGGGTATGAGGGGCTGTTGAGGGTGGGGGGCATGAGTTGGCATGCAGGCGCATGGGAAGTGGATAAAGTGGTTTTGAGAACTAGAGGCTTTGCAGTTTAAGATGACAACCAGAACAAAGTCCCAGAGAACCGATTGTGGGCATTTATACAATCCCTGCAGCCAGCTCCGATCTGCATCCAGGCGTGGTGGGACCAGATTGCCACCTGATTTCCACCCCCCCCCCCCCCAAACACACACACACACACTGCGTGGAGGTGGGTGCAATGAGGTTTGGAAGCTTCCCAATTCCCGCTACCCAATTTGCAAGCAAAAGTCCAGGCCTTCATCTCATTTTTGGTATTATTCAGTTACAATAACTCAATATGAGCACTTTTACTTATTGCACCCTTTTTATTTATGTTAAATTGCTAAGGTGTAGTACACAGATGGTAGAACTTTTGAAAATCCTATAACAAAGAACGAACAAAGAACAATACAGCACAGGAACAGGCCCTTCGGCCCTCCAAGCCCGCGCCGCTCCCTGGTCCAAAATAGACCATTCTTTTGTATCCCTCCATTCCCACTCCGTTCATGTGGCTATCTAGATAAGTCTTAAACGTTCCCAGTATGCCCGCCTCCACCACCTTGCCTGGCAGCACATTCCAGGCCCCCACCACCCTTTGTGTAAAATATGTCCATCTGATATCTGTGTTAAACCTCCCCTACCCACCCCCCCCCTCACCTTGAACCTATGAACCCTCGTGAACGTCACCACCGACCTGAGATGAAGCTTCCCACCGTTCACCCTATCTATGCCTTTCATAATTTTATACACCTCTATTAGGTCTCCCCTCATCCTCTGTCTTTCCAGTGAGAACAACCCCATTTTACCCAATCTCTCCTTGTAACTAAGCCCCTCCATACCAGCCAACATCCTGGTAAACCTCCTCTGCACTCTCTCTAAAGCTTCCATGTCCTTTTGGTAGTGTGGCGACCAGAACTGGACGCAGTATTCCAAATGCGGCCGAACCAACGTTCTATACATCTGCAACATCAGACCCCAACTTTTATACTCTATGCCCCATCCTATAAAGGCAAGCATGCCATATGCCTTCTTCACCACCATCTCCACCTGTGACTTCACCTTCAAGGATCTGTGGAGTTGCACACCCAGGTCCCTCTGCGTATCTACACCCTTTATGGTTCTGACAATTATCGTATAGCTCCTCCCTACATTAACTCTACCAAAATCCATCACTTTGCATTTATCTGGATTGAACTCCATCTGCCATTTCTTTGCCCAAATTTCCAGCCTATCTATATCCATCTGTAGCCTCTGACAATGTTCCTCACTATCTGACTATCTATAAGTAGGTAAGTCTGGTAAGTGTATCTAGACAAATCATTATTTAGCAGAAATTTGTCTAAAAACATTGCATTATGTAATGGGCACCCAAACTAAGGCCTGCAAATAATGACCCACTGCTCCTGATCAGATCTCCACTCTGGAGTAAGCTCTGCTCTGAGTAGCCCTTGGGATGAGGGTCTGTCCTGTGATGAGAGGCTGTGTCAATTGGGCCATATTCCATGACATTTCTAAGAATTAGAAGCGATCTGATTGAAAATACAAGATTCTGAATGGATTAATTTGGGAGAGGCTGAGAGATTGTTTCTGCTGGTCAGGGAATCTAGAACAAGGGGGCTCAGTCTCAGGTTAAGGGCTGATTATTTAGGACTAAGACTGGGAGAAATTACTTCACTCTAAGGATTGCGCATCTTTGGAATTTCTTACCCAGGAGGTTTGTGGGGGCTCCATTGTTGAATACATTTAAGGCTGAGATAGACAGATTTTTAGTGTCTCGGGCAATCAGGGAGCCAATGAGAAAGTTGAGTTGAAGCCCAAGATTCGCCATGATTGTATTGATTGGTGGAGCAGGCTGCAAGACCATATGGTCTACTCCTCCTATTTCTTGGGTCCAGGGCTTCTTTTACACACTGGGCAGAATTTGGTGGAGGCTGCAAAAGAGTAGGGGCAGTAGAGGGTGTAGTTTGGTAGGTGGACTGGACCTAGAGAATTGGGAAGCAGTCCCAGTGTCTGATTCCAAAGTGTGGGAAATTGTCTTGCACTTGGTGGGGAACGTGAAGGGGTCAACACAGGAATTCCGCTGGCTGGCCAAGGCATGTCAATTAGACTCATCAGCAAGCAACTTGAGGGCAATTATCCCTGAACCCACTGCAATTTAAGAAGGCTCAAATGGGCTTCCCACATTTCCTGAAAGCTGCCCAGCAAACTCTCTTGGAATTGCCTGTGGCTTTGTAGGTTGGAGAGGGGGGGAGGGTGCTGCGGTTTCGGGTTGATGGGGAGAGTGCTGCTCAATAAAAGGCACTAGTGCCTGAGTGAGGGACCTACCATCAGGAAGGAGGAAGCCTCTGCCATTGCCAGCAATTCACCCCCCTCACAACCTTCATTGCACCCACACTTGCCTGTCTCCAGGGTTGCAGAGACAATCCCTATTGAAAGTGTCAATGCATTACTGACAGTAGCCACAGGGTCATGAGTGATGTTGTAAGGTTAAAATCAGTCAATATGTTGCATCTTACTATCTGCTGAGTTACAGAATAACAGAGCTGTTTTGACACAGAAGGAGGCCATTTGGCCCATTGTGCCTGCACCAGATCTCCAAAACCTCATGCCATTCCTCTGCCTTCTTTGTGTAATCCGGCACACGGCACATTCTTGCTTTTCAGATAAGAATTTAATTCCCTTTTGAACGCCTCAATTGACCCTGCCTCCAGCACACTCTCGGACATTGCATTTCAAACCCTAACCATTCACTGTATGAAAAGCCTTTAGCAGAGCAGAAGAACAATATGTTAAGATTAATGGCAATCAGTTCCCTTTGAAACAGTTTGCACATTTCTCTGAACATAAATGAAATTTATTTAACGGGAACAGATTGTATTGCTTCTGTGTGCAGTATCCCCAAGCTAATGTTTTATAAAGCGAAGTATCATAACTTCAATATTTCCCACCACCTTGTATATGTTTCTAATTATGTTTTAATAGATGGATAAGGGATGATTTGGGACAAGAGTTTCCATCCTAGTGCTCAGCCCTTGTCTGTTTCATCATTGGCACCATTACTAGATATACCCACCTTCACTATTGATGCACCAGTACAGCCTCAAAATGCACCATAGCAACACACTCGGCTCACTTCAACGGCATCTTCCTACCTGCGACATCTACTATGGAACAGGACACAATATCATGTGAACATCATAATCTCTAACTCCCCTCTGAGTCACATGCTTCAACATATCACTGCTTCTTAGCCAGAGAGCCACATCTTGAAATTCTATGCCTAATGTTATTGGGAGAACACAATCAGTATAAGGCCTACAGGAGGTCATCTTTACACTCCATGACCTAGAATTTAAGTAATCTGTGAGTAAAGGTTACATAGTCATCTTCCTATGACTATAACCTTTCTCTGCATCTATTCATGGGATGAGAAAGCAGTCTTTTGGCAAATTTGCAATAGTCATACGACGGTTTTGGCTCAAAAACAATCACCTCTTCCAGCACTATTAATGGAACCATTCTAGTGAATGATATTTCTCTCTCTTTGGAGCAGGACACTTTAAATGCAATTGGCCACCTGTTTAAGGAGGGTGAGAATATGGAAGATATAATGGGTTGGCATGTTACGTGTTCCCCCCGGGACCTGGGTTTGAAGTCAATATTGATGATGGTGTAGTAGGTAAAAATAACTTGAGGTTGGTATGAGTCAAAATAGAGTAGGCTTTATTCTCACAAGCTTGCAGGAGAACTTGACCCCTTGAAAGCGGAAGCCAAAGTTCTCCCTGAACACAGAAAAGTGGGGATATATATACATTATGGATCCCAGCACCAGTCACGACACAAACACTGATCTGGTCATGAATCAAAGTCCATGCAACAGTCCTTGATCACGAAGCAGCAGTTCTCTGGCAGCTGTAATCACGATACAGTCTGAGGTTTCCTGCTCTTCCATGGCCCTTCCTTTGAAGTTACAGGCATAATTGTAGCTGGCTCAGCGGGAGTCCTCCTTTAAACGGCCGTTATCATGCCCCACATCTTGTAATGCTTTCTTCCGTTTACATTTACCACGCAAGCCTGTAGAAAAGGTAAGACTTGCATGTCTGCAAACACATTTACATTTACATTTGACTATCTATTGTTATAAGAATAAAAGTTAACTCGTATTAATGTCAGAAGCAGTATAAACAAGGGGATTAGCCATAATGAAGGGTTATGCTTGTGATACATTCTAAGTACAAAGTTCAACCTTTTAGGTACAAAATACATTAACCCTTTCCCTTTAGTTACAAAATGCATTGAGTACAAAAACATTAACCCTTTCCCTTCTTCAATCCCCCCTTTTGGTCGGGGACAAGTTCAAACATGGCCCCATGACCAATTCAGAGCCAAAGGTTACCAATATATATGGGCCTAGCTCCTTCGTCAGGAAGACTGCCCCTTCTGCCTGTACACTTGCACTCGGCGTAATTCGGGCTGTTCGTTCATAATGTCATATAAATACAACAAGCAATAACAATGACAATTAATACAATCAACCCATGTATCAGATATGATCTCCACGACCCAAACCATTGCCCTAGCCATCCCGGAGGGTTGTAATTATGATATTGGTTCCTTTCATCCCGTATTGTCTTCGCTACTCGTTGGATATGATCTGCCAAATGAGTTATATTTTAATCATCTGGGATATACGTGCAGCATTCGGATTCAGTTATAGCGCACGTTCCTCCCTGGAAAGCCAACACATAATCAAGTGTCAATCGGTTCTGTAAAGCAACAGTCCGGATAGCTACAACCTCGGCTGATACTTCAGAGAAAGCTCTGCTCACCTCCTCAAACCCGTCTCTAGTGTCATTCGCAATTCTCTCCAAGGTCGAGGCCATATGTATAAGTTCCTGTGCTGCTTTTGCTGTCCCATAAAGTGGGAAAGCTATCATAAAGAACTGTTCTGTCTCACTAATGGTGAATATAGGGTACCACATATGCCAACTAACACGATCCTACCCAATCCCAAGGAAGCCATGGGTAGGCATTGTTTCGATGTGGAGATGCCGGCGTTGGACTGGGGTGAACACAGTAAGAAGTTTAACAACACCAGGTTAAAGTCCAACAGGTTTATTTGGTAGCAAAAGCCACACAAGCTTTCGGAGCTCTAAGCCCCTTCGCGACACACGACAGCGCAGAGTCGCTGAGCAGAAACTGATAGCCAAGTTCCGCACACACGAGGACGGCCTCAACCGGGATATTGGGTTCATTTCACACTATTTGTAACTCCCACAGTTGCGTGGACCTGCAGAGTTTCACTGGCTGTCTTGTCTGGAGACAATACACATCTTTTTAGCCTGTCTTGATGCTCTCTCCACTCACATTGTTTTGGTTTCTTAAAGACTTGATTAGTTGTAAGTATTCGCATTCCAACCATTATTCATGTAAATTGAGTCTGTGTCTTTATAAGCTCTGTTTGTGAACAGAATTCCCACTCACCTGAAGAAGGGGCTTAGAGCTCCGAAAGCTTGTGTGGCTTTTACTACCAAATAAACCTGTTGGACTTTAACCTGGTGTTGTTAAACTTCTTACTGTAGGCATTGTTTCCACAGACACAACAGGTACCATCATATGCAGTCATGCTGCTCATATAAGTAGAGGAGAGGCTGACCAGGACATCAGCAATGTGGCAATGGATTGTAATCTGTTGCACCAAAGCCCAGGCACCACTGGTGACATTAACCTGCTCGGTACAGTAGCTACGGCCAACAAGTATGGTTCCGTTTCTTACCAAGCAGATAGATCCCCCCTTGTTGGTTTTGCACAACATGCCTGATGGGGTTTTAAATGTCACTTTCCTTGTCCCGTCTTGGGTTCTATTCCAATCCAAAATCCCCTCTATCATTCCCGGATTTGACAAAGGGATAGGAAATAAAGGACTTTTCCCCCCTTTCCTCTGTGCATGGGAATATGTAAGCAGACCCAACACTTGCTCAAAATTTTGACCGTAATACATACAAGTGAGACATATACATGAAAGTGTTCATGTGATAGGGTCGGATTTTAGAGGATTGGTACAATGATCACTTGGATCGACCAAATCCCGTGTTAATGTACTCATCCTCCCGAGCCCTCTGCTGTTGCCGGGTACAGATCCATCCCGGTCCCTCAGCTAAACACCAAAAATTCCAGTTACATCACATTACATTGCATGGGAGACCCCAATCACCTTGCCCCTCCAACAGAGTTGGCAACATGGCATGGTTAAGGAATCCCAAGCAGCAGTCCCTGCGGGTTACCTCCCAGGGACTTATTCCATGTGTCGGAAGGTTACAATAGACAGAGCCATCGTTACAGAGGTGCTTGCGATGCTCTGCCCCCAAGTCTACACAATTCCATCTATGCTTCCCCTCCATAACTAGCAGGGCAAGGGTCATGAGAAGCAGCAAGAGAATCATCCTATCACTTAACTAATAACCCGCGCGACCGTTATACAATGGTCCAAAGGCTATACTGCCCGCGCGCCACTGCCCGCGAACCCGTTCAGCTTGCTTGGAGGTCAACCGTCTCACATATCTGTGAATTAAGCACACTATACCATTTTAACTTCATAGGGGCCCTCCCATTTAGGGACGAACCCAGGTTTGTCAAGTAGTGCTTTTACTAGGATGCAACTTCCTGCCCATCCAGGAGCATTTCAAGCTCTCTCTCCCTGTGTCTCTTTGTTCCGGATTGTCTTTTACTAATTTGCGCATCCCTTTTAGTTGGGTGCTTAGTTCCAAAACATATTCCCTGAATTCATCTTTTAGTGAACCTACATCATCGCCCATTCTGTCATTAATTTCATAAGGGGTTAATCCGGTTGTCCGGTTTGTGGTAACTCTTAATCTCATTAGTATAGTGGGCAATATCTCTGTCCACAATTTCCCGATATCTGTATGGCTTTAGCTAGTACATTATACAGTTAACTACACACCCCCTTCCATAGAAAGCTTAGTGTGAATTAAATAACACTTTACACTGGTTTTTGGCTACAGTTGGACATCTATTCATTTGTATATAATCTCATCAGAAAACATCGCATTCTCCATTAAAATCACATACCATACAGCTTCAATCTTTATATAATGTACCCCGACATTATCTCTAATTTAATCATTTGCATGGCGAGGAAAACAGGAAGCTCCTACAGAATTATGTTTTATCAATACACAACATATAATATATAACTATATTATACAAAATTGGTGAAGCCTTTTCAGGATTTTATTTTCGGGTCAATATAGCAGTGCTATACTGTATAATAAAAATAATCAAGTGGCAATAGTATCATACCACTTTACACATCATAATTGTGAGATTCAAACCCTTTTAATCCAAGCCATTTCCAATTTTAAACTGAGCTCCAGATCAAACCCCCCGCACTCGAGGAAAACAACAGGCGCTAAATCAAAACCAAAGTAGGTACAATACATACTAGTTAATTAATCAGAAACATTTTCGTTTGATTTTTAACTGGCCAGATTTTAAGCTTTGCAGTATTTTATATTTGGAAAACCTTGAACAATAGATAGCACATAAAATTCCAACGGCAGTACATAATTTTAACCAGGTTACAGAATATTAAACTATCAGATATTTGTAAGGGCAATTTGCATTGGCAACTAAGATTTAATTGATTAATCTCCTGCTGGAACTTGAAATAAGCAGAATTATAATTCATTTCACTTAACTTAAAATATTTTAAACTGACTCATAGACAGTACATTTACCTCATTCTTTTGTTCTTGCTTATCTACTTTTCCATAAAATTACTTATTTTCTCCCAATTTCTCAACTAACTCTCTCATAATCTTCACTTTAAAACAAAGGAGAGAGCACATGGTTCCCTCCAAGGTTTAAATCCTTTCTTAACAAAATTCAAACACAGGTTTATTCAAAATGCAAATTGGCTATTTCCAACTTCAATTTATGTACTTCGATTTTGAAATTTCAATTTACTTTCCAATTTTATTTAAACTCTGTATCAAACCCACTGTTGTAAAATCACAACAGGAAAGAACATCAAAACAAACAACTCTGTTAAACACACATAGACACACAGGAAGCTTCCAACACTCATTCAAATTTAACATCTTAAACTGAGATGAAAGTGAAACATTTAAGAGAATACAGAACTTGGATTAAGACGGTCACTTTTATTCTTCTTTCTTCCAAACCGTAATTACACTCAAAACAGAAGTAAATTCAAGAAATCTTATCACTTTAATCTTTAACAGTCTGAACACCTCCCCAGCTCTCCTGAGGCTAAACTAAGGTCATTTATTACCTGCAATAAACACTCCACAAGAACAAACAAAGGCTTCAACAATTCCTGCTCTCAATCTAATACAACAACCACCTACATTCGACTAGCAACCAGATCACACAAACACACTGAAATACAAAAATTAAGATCTCTCCTATCCACCTCCAGGTATGCCATTAGCCCATTCTACCAACTCATCATAGTTCGGGGTACTGAGAATTCCCATTTTAAGGATTATTTGGTGAACACTAAAGAATTCATCCTTAAAAGCCTGGATGAACGCTCGATCTCCTCGAACCTGGGTTTCCTTGTCCGGAGCACTCTTGATATACCTGGAACAACCATCTCCCATATTCAGAAGCTCCTTCCCCTTTTAGCTGTTTCATTGTGGTTATTCTGCTCCAGTTAGTAGGAGCATTCCCTACCACTCTCTGAATGTCTACCTTAAACTGGGCGAAGGGTGTCTGTTGGGCATCTATCTCTGATGTTAGGGCGACTACATGTGTCCACCGTCCCCCACTATAATCCTGTGCTGGAGGAGCGGCGGGTCCACCTGCTACCTGCCTCCACTTACCCGTTGGACAGGCTGCCCTTACCAGTTGGTGTACGTCTCTCAGGTGTAATTGGCGTCCTATCCAGATTGTGTCTAATTCTTCCCAGAATTTAGTGTTTGCGCTTCTAGGTTGTAATTTACCCAGGGAAGCCATTATCTGCTGTCTCTCACCCAGGGTGAAGGGTTTATAATTTACCTTTGGTTGCACATCTGTTCCCCCTTGGGTTACTAGCACTAAGTTGTGTTCTAGCGCTTCCCATTCCTCTGGAGGAGCGGTTAGTCCCTGTTGTGTGGACTCATAAGGAGGTAGAGTAATGGTTTCCCCTCTCTATAGCTTTTCTTCTAATAATTGGTTTTATTTTTCCAGTTCCCTTACTCTGGATTCTAACTCCCTAATCCTTTCTTTATCCTCTCTCCACTTCTTAGTAGAGGTGACGACTTGCTCAATTAGTCCAGCTAACTGATGTATTAACAATACTCCTATTTTCTTTGTCATGTTTCTCTTTTCTTTACCCAACCACTTATGCTGTTGGCCCAGAGGGTAGGATAAGTTCCACCCCCCTTTTCTCATCTGTTTAATGAATTTGTTCCTCTTCGTCATACACTCATTTATCAGGGATTCCGGAGGTCCCCACTATCTTTGTGATCCAGCCATAATACAGATAAGTTGTATACTCGCCACCTGGAGCCTTCTATTCTCCATTCTGGCTCTCCCATTCCTAGGTCGCTCTTATCAGAGTCAAGTGTTACCTGTCAGGGGTGATCAAATCCCTCCGTACCACCGCTTACACTATTAAGCTTACACTATTAAGCTTACCTCATTAAGCCGGCTTTTACTCCGGTGATCACTCAGACAGTCTCTCTCTCTCACTCACGTCTGAACATCACAGCTCAGGCAACTTTTTCTCCAGTCTTTACACTCACTTCAGAATCCATAACAGACAAATGCCTCCTTCTCCGGACATGTTCAGTTCAGACGTCTTTCACTCTCACACTCTCTCATCACACATGATCAGCCCACTGTAGTTTGACTCACCCTATTAGGTTCAAAACTCTATTCCAGTACCCAGGTTGTGGCCATTCAACCCGAGCCCGCAAACAGAGTCCCCGCAAACAGATCCCGGGGGTTTCCCGGGTTTCGGCACCAAATGTAGTAGGTAAAAATAACACTTGAGGCTGGTATGAGTCAAAATAGAGTAGGCTTTATTCTCACAAGCTTGTGGGAGAACTTGACCTCTTGAAAGCGGAAGCCAAAGTTCTCCTTGAACACAGAAAAGTGGGGATATATATACATTATGGCTCCCAGCACCAGTCACGACACAAACACTGGTCTGGTCATGAATCAAAGTCCATACAATAGTCCTTGATCACGAAGCAGCAGTTCTCTGGCAGCTGTGGTCACGATACAATGGGCGGCACGGTAGCACAGTGGCTAGCCCTGCTGCTTCACAGCTCCAGGGTCCCGGGTTCGATTCCCGGCTCGGGTCACTGTCTGTGTGGAGTTTGCACATTCTCCTCGTGTCTGCGTGGGTTTCCTCCGGGTGCTCCGGTTTCCTCCCACAGTCCAAAGATGTGCGGGTTAGGTTGATTGGCCAGGTTAAAAATTGCCCCTTAGAGTCCTGAGATGCGTAGGTTAGAGGGATTAGTGGGTAAATATGTGGGGCTAAGGCCTGGGTGGGATTGTGGACGGTGCAGACTCGATGGGCCGAATGGCCTCCTTCTGCACTGTAGGGTTTCTATGATTTCTATGATACAGTCTGAGGTTTCCTGCTCTTCCACGGCCCTTCCTTTGAAGTTACCGGCACAATTGTAGCTGGCTCAGCGGGAGTCCTCCTTTAAACAGCCGTTATCATGCCCCACATCTTGTAATGCTTTCTTCCGTTTACATTTACCACGCAAGCCTGTAGAAAAGGTAAGACTTGCATGTCTGCAAACACATTTACATTTACATTTGACTATCTATTGTTATAAGAATAAAAGTTAACTCGTATTAATGTCAGAAGCAGTATAAACAAGGGGATTAGCCATAATGAAGGGTTATGCTTGTGATACATTCTAAGTACAAAGTTCAACCTTTTAGGTACAAAATACATTAACTCTTTCCCTTTAGTTACAAAATACATTGAGTACAAAAACATTAACCCTTTCCCTTCTTCAATGGCAAGAAAACTGAGGAAAAAGCCTGTGTGAAGTCAGTTTTGGCAATCTTAAATCTAAGTTTGAAGGAACATAGGGAGTAGTTTGGTATCACATCTATGTGGTGATTTCACTGAAACCACAAGAGGACAACTGATGTGAAAGGTGGAAGCAAGGCCAATTGTTTCTGAAGTTAGAATTAGGGCAGATTGTTGGAGCAAGTGTAAAAGGAACTTGACTTTGCATGAGGCCTTACTATACCTGACGTGAGGAAGGTTGTAATTCCATGAGGCAGAAGAGGAGATGAGCCTTAATTTCTCAGTATTGAAAACCTTTACCTCAACAAAAGAAAGTCATTATTTAGACTTGAGGAAATTTTTCTTTGTGCCTGCTTTGTAAAGCTGAAAATTCAAACCTGATTAAATATACCTGGATGCAGGTAATTGCAAAGGGCTGATTTCAAAATAATTCAAAAATGTGATGCAAGATTCACTTGTCAAGATAAGAGAGTCCTATGAAGAAGGCCATTTAGTCCATTTTGATTCATCCATCCAGAACAGCCCTATTCTTGACCTCATTATAGCATCTAATTATTTCTGAAGTGATTTGAGTTGTATTGCCTCCACCACTTTACCAAGGATTCCAATGAAGGAAATCCTTCTAATGCTGCTTGTTAATCATTTGAAATTTGTGTTGTCTTGTTCTACTATCACTGATTACTTTGTTATTCCAAAATAGCCTTTTATATATACCACAATCATTTTTTTAAAATAAGATTACCTGTCTTAATACCTCTTTTCCAGAGAAGAAAAACCCAACTCTCTCTATCATCTTTGCTGATAATTCAGCACTCTAACACAAGGTGGTGTAGACAAGGTTGGCCTTGTGCCACTTGTCTACACCACCTTTAGTGCTTGAATATCTCCTAATTGTCTCAGCAGCCAGGACAGAACTTCAGATGTGGCCCAACCAGAAGACTGCACTTTGGTTATGGTAATATACAGCCAGGGAAGTCAGTTTTGGGAATATAGTTCAATTGATTACTGGTCTGCATTGATTGGTCATGTTGATTGTTGAACCTCCTAGAACTCTGAAATCTTAGGCCTGATCAATCTCATCCAAAGCTGGTTCAATGCAATTCATCAAGTATGTAATGAAAACAGAAAATGAAGGAAAAACTCAGCAGGACTGTCGGCATCTGTGGCGAGAGAAAGAGTTAACGTGTATGACTCTTCTTCAGAGACTCCTCTTGGTGAGGCATGCCAATTGTCAATTTTACATGCCCAGTTCCTTATTCTTGTCCAGATTATATTTAATTTCTTGTTCAGCTCTCATTTTCTTCAGGTCATTCTGTAGTCCTGTGTCTTCTGCCTTTAATTCCACTAGCCCTCATCTGTAAAGTTTGCCAAGTTACATTGCCTTTCTCCATCTGAGTCACTTGGTGTAAATTAGAAACAACAGTAGTGTCAGTACTGAGCCCTGAGGTACCCAATCCTTAACATCTTGCTGCTATTTCCCAAGCCCTATTACCTCCCTTGAACAGGTATGCATTGTTTTTTACCCCTTGGATCAAAGGAAATTCAAAAACATAATTTTGTTTAGTGAATTATATGCGTAGATTCTGTGTAGGTTGGGGGATTAGCCGGGTAAGTATGTAGATTTACGTAGATAGGGCCTTGGTAGGATGCTCTGTCGGACAGTCGGTGCATGCTCAATAGGCTGAATGGCCTCCCTTTGCACTGTAGGGGTGCTATGAAGTGACAAATTAGTATTTATGGATGGCCAAATGCATGAGTCATATAAATTAGTGAACCTAATTTTTTAACACACGAGAATTGGCAAACAAGGTGAGCACCAGCAGTTGTTGACATGGTTGTATATACTGTGGGGGAAAAGTCAAGTGAAGATTGGGTGGGAACATGATATCATATCAAATCACACTGGTGGAGGGTTGAAACCTTGGAGCAGGTTGCTTCTCTACTTTATTGGGTTGGGATTCTGAGTAGAGGGAAAATAATTTGGAAAGGAGGATTTTTACCTTAAAAAAAAATAGAATGCAGCTTAGACAAACATCATTCCTTTTTCATATGTTAAGAAAACCATTCTTTATAAAAATGACTGAATTTACTGGCTGGAAACTGTTAATTGAATTTAAAAATAGCTAAAACTATATTCCAATGACTTAAAATATGGCCAAATATTTGCATCACTGTAATTTCTACATTCCAAAACCATTGAAATAGTGACAACTTGTCTGCAAAGCTTCACCAGGAACAATTAACTTGGAGGAGCATGGATGGGGGCCATGTCCATGGGGTGCCATTAGCAAAGCATCCCTACTCATTTGGATATATTCAGCTGGCTGGGGGCAAACCTTTCGACATAGTCAGAATCCCTAGTGACTATGAAAAGAATTTGATCATATAAACCAGACAATTGTAATCCACTAGCCATGGCCAGATTTGGATCACTGGACAGTTGGAAAGAGATGGGTATGCGACAAGCCAGCTAACCTTTTGGGAGGGATTTTCTGGCCGCGCTCGCCCCAAAACTGGAAAATCCCACCTGAGGTCAATGGACCTATGCATGCTCCCTGCACCTTCCCCTGGCCGGCTACGATTCCTGTGGCAGGATAGGAAAATTCCACCCTTTTGTGTATTTAAGCAACTGTTTCCATTGCAAACCAGTGTGCAAGCAAACTTAATGCTGAAGGAGCAAGACCGAGTGGGTTCATTCACCTCTTTGCAAGTTTTGATTCTTGTCCTGTGATTTTTAACCATCCATATGCCACAGGCAGAAACATTTGTAAAAAACTCAACCCTGCAGCTGCCATCTCCAGAAGAATCAATAAGTCCATTTTGATCTTTAAACTGCCTTAGCGACAAACCCAAAAAGACCACTGGGTTCAGCCGGAAGCCAGCCAAGTCACTGGTCTTCAAGAATCACACAGCCTCTAACTTTACTGGACTTGAACTGCTGCTGTCCCTGCATTTAAGAAGGCAGTTCACCATCACCTTCTGAACGGCAGCTGTGAATGGGAAATGAAGGCTGACGAAGGCTGACGAAGCCAGCAATGTCCTCATTCTGTAAATGAGTAAAGAAAACAAAAATCTATCCTCCCACTCCAATATATTTGTGTGTGTGAAAGTTGGAGTCTTTTTGGTGTTTTTCTTAGGCTGGATTAAGCACAATAAATACTCCTCTAAACAAATTCAAGAAAACCTGCCAAGAAAACACATTCAAGAAAAGAATGCTGTCTTTTATTGTCACAGCATTCTAGCAGTTGACACTTATTGAATTGGCAAGCATACAATTTTTTAAAAATAGACTTGTTGTGGTCAGATGAAGAGTTGGAAAAGAGGGGAGCCGTCCTTCCCCCCCCCCCCCCCCCCCCCCCACCCCCCCCCCCCCCAACCCCTCTTCTGCTTGTAATGTGCACAGTATCTCTATCTTTTGCTTTCTGACCACCAAGGTGAACATTGGTTGACAAATTTTTTGACACTAGTGTTAAGTTAACCTGTAGATTAGCAAGTAGCTGTATTTGCTAGCAAGGTACAATGTCAATTTATTGTAGAGTAACCTCCTCTATGCAATTTATCCTCATAGTTTCTGATTTGGTGTAGAATCATTTTATCAATGAACAAGCATTGATTTAAACCCACTTTTGAAGGGACAAAGGATAGGTATGACACCATATTTAATGTTATCAAAGTATTTTGCTCAAGCATCATGAATCCTGCAGCGGCAGAGAATTCTGAAAGTATAATTTATTATTGAAAGTAAGCAAAATACTTTTCAAAGGCAGAGAGCAGAGTAATGTATTTGTATATTATGATAGGGCATGCAAAGTATTCAATGATGCAATAAACTTGCATGTGAATTGGCAGTTCTTCATGTCAGTCTTTATTAGTGTCAATCACTAGGTGATGTCTGAATAAAGAAAACAACAATGATATTGGCTGTCATCGTGAAGTATGCCCCTTTTTCAATGTGATTGATCAGATAGTAACTGAATATCTTGATTTTCTTTTCCCCCAGCAACAGTATCGTATCGGTCTTTTTGAGTATCACTTTTGAATGAGGATGTCACCAAGCAGCCTCAGTGGCCATCTTTTGAGTGATAGTTTTCCTGCATTTGACACATGATCCAAAAATATTGCTGGGTACAATTCAGCCTGCTTGTGGTGGCTTTCTTTAAGATTGTGTTTTTGTTTCGCTCAAAGCTTCGCTATGTTGCAGGCCCTTTTTTTAAAAATGGATTTGTATGTAATCAGCTTTCTAAGTGAGGAACTATTTCACTTAGTTACTTTTCTGCACCTTGTGAGCATATAAGTGCTCCGTGGAAGAAAATAAACAGGTTTTGTTTTATTGAAATTGGAAGAACTTTAAAATGTTTAAGCATTTAAGTTTTAATATAATCTGTAGTACAAATACTGTAATGTGGTTTAAAGCATTTTTTGCCGTGAGAGAGCAATCTTTTAAATAATAGAATAGTTACAAATGCAGCAACAAATGTAAGCAATGCAGCTCACATTGCGTTCTTACACAGATGCTTTCGTGTCCTTTTTATGTACAATATTTATAAGGGCATCTAAGGTAAAAGTGTTAATTAAAGTATTGGTTCAAGGTTGTTTTCAGTTTTGAGTTCCATTTCACTCTACCTATTTAAAATGAGCTTGCCTTGGGAGTTTGGGCGCCATAGTGGACCTATGCATGTTCCTTTCGTCTTCAGAATGACGGCTAGAATCAAGCCTGGGCTGATGGGATGGGAAATCTTCTCCCACTGCTGGCTTTAATGGCCAGAAGCAAAATGTGGTCTGGGCAATTTCAATTCTGTTCTTTCGTGGCTCCTGTCCCAGCACACACAGCTTGCTGCTAATTTGCCCTTAGTTTACACTAAATTGGCAGCCTCAAATTTTAAGCATCTTGGAAGTCGGCTGGAAGCATAAATAGAAATATACCAGTGGAACAATAAAAGTACATTGGGAGACACCACAGAAGGAGCCTTGTCCTTTGTTTAATCCCTGCCAGACAAGTATAGGTGATGCTCGCACAAAAAAAAGTGAGGAATGTTCCTTTCCTGTGCACTGACGCGTTCAACCTTGATTATCAAAAAAAAATCCTCGGGGGAGGAAATGCTTTTTTGTAACTTCACTGTAGCTCAGTAAGATACTCAGTGACAAAAATAACATGGCATTTATTTTTTCTCTGTGCATCCTGGGATTCATTATACATGGAGGGGGGGAAAAACATTCTGTTTAAATTCAATTTTACCATGATTCATGCAGCAGGTATTTACAGTATTGGATAAAAATAGAGCAACTCTATTCATGAATGCATTATATATCCTTGATCATTCCATCAGGAGGGTTACATTTATTAATTATTGTCACAAGTAGTTTTACATTAACACTGCAATGAAGTTACTGTGAAAATGGCTAATGAGCTGCCAAGAAATGAATTAAACTACACTTGTAAATAACTGGAAAGAATGCAGAGATCTGCAGAATAAAATATACAGTAAGAATGTTTCAGAATTATTTTCTTTTCGTGATGCTTCTAATTAAATAGATGATGACTGGTGCATTTGCATTTTTACCAGCTGAGTTTATCACATGACTAGAATTTAGTGAAAGTTTCTTAAATGCAGATGTGTGTTGTTAAATTGGGGTGTGAGGTATCCAGACAATTTATTCATAATCTAGGTAATGGAGTGCAAAAGAAAGACCTTCAGAATTAGTTTCCCTATAATTCACCATTGTGAGTTTCCATTCAGGGAGGAAAATATTTGAATAACAAAAATTAGTTTGGTTTGCAGTACATCTTGGAGGCATACCTACTGTTTGGTGTCTTGCACAGAAGTGTTTGAATAAATAATGAGCTTCTGTCTGCATTCACGCATTGCAGCTAAGTTTCAGGATTCTGCCAGCATCCTGCTTAATGTTTTTATAGCGCACATATAAAGGTGACCTATTTGGTTGTAAGACTATTTAGTACTGTGCTGCTATTGAACAAAAGGATGACGATCAGGAATAAAACTGCCGTGTTTAATTTATGAAGGTCGTAAAATTTTTCAATCGATAAATTATTAAACGTTGTGTCACACTGCATTTATAGCAACTGTTTAAAAATATAGCTAACTACTAGATGCAATACAAATAGCACTGAGAGTAAGCTATATGCTACACCAAACATCAGAATTGTGTAAATGGCCAAATAGGCTGATACCCAACTAAGGAAGGCATTGCAGTGATGTATACATTCAGTCATACTGCACACTATGAATTTTACTGTCTCTGAAAAGGTAAGGGGAGTATCTCCGTGTCTATTAACCATCTCTTGTTCTGGGTCAACTGATGATTGTTAAAAAGAAAGAACTTGCATTTATAAATTGCCTTTAACTGTAAGATGTCCTGGCCATATTAATATAAATCCCTCAACTGACACTATTGTAGTAGATTATCAGGTCATTGTCTCATTGCTGTGTGAAAATTGGTTGCTGTGGTCCCTACTTTATAACAGTAACTATGCTTCAAAAATATTTGATCAGCTGTAATGTGCATTGGGACATGTGAAGCTGTAAGGAATAATATGTACATTCAAGTTTGTTCTTTGTCCCAAAGCGCTAAATAATTATGATCCATTAAATCTACCATTCCCACAAAATATTGTGAAATGAAACAAATGAAAATTATGGTAATTTTAATCTCTCTTCCCCAAAAGGAAACAAAATTAAACAATAATGGTCACTTCAGTGCAAAAACAAAATCCCATACTGTGCATCATGTTGGGTAAGCAATAAAATTGGATCTTTGTCATATTCAGGGAGATGCTTGCTTCAGGGTTGAATGCAGCACATGGATTTGACTGCATTAAGTATTCATATGTCTGTAGCTTTTCACTATGTCTAACAAGCATGGGATTCCAGATTATGCCTTGTTCAAAATGCTCTTTTGAATATTTGTTCAAATCATTTTGAAGTACTTTTCTTATTGCTTAATTCACTAATTTAACTGTTCCTTGATATATCCTGGCACTATTCTTGAGATCGCAGCTTCATTAGATAGGTAAGTGGTGTGTGCAAAGAAAGCTTGTGCCATCATTTGACTCTGCAAAATATCATCACCTTTTTGACTATTTGTTGGTAACTTTGAAAGTGTCAAGTAAATTCTAATATTGACATTTTGCTTATTTCCAGTTGTACTCCTAGACACAACAGCTGCACTTGGAGAGCTGGGATGGAAGGCATACCCATTAAATGGGGTGAGTGAGTCCATGATGATTTTCTATAGCTGTGTGCTTAGACATGGTGGGCCATTCGCAAAAGTTTAATAAGAAAAATATTTAAACAGGGTTTCACATGTGGGAGTTGCAGCGTATTGTCACACATTGATGTTATGTCTAAAGTGATTAATGCTAGCAATTTGGGTTAATTAAAACAAAAAATACTGTTGCAGCAGTAGTGCTATTTTACACTTAAAATTTTAAAACTCATCAGCCCTTTAGCTCGTACACCAACTCCTTACCAAAGTGATTGCATTGCTCTGATCAGATTAATATGTGACTGATCCCAGTTTTTTTATAGTCACATTTATCTACAACATTAATGCTGCTATGATTGTAAATGTGATGTGAAATGCCAACGTGGTACAATTTCATGCTGCACTTAAGATTCATCTGCAGTAAGATCTGCCCATATGATAGCCTGATGTAATATTGTCTCAAAATGTCCTAGATTTTGCAGTCAGCAGTGAAACAACACTTGCTGCTGATCTGAAAGAAGCAGCTCAGAAGATCCAGCTATCTTTGCGGTGTCATTTTCCCCTTAGCTGACTGCTGGGAAACAGGTGATTGAGACTGGATTAAGATAGAAGCTAAAGTAAAGATGCATAGACTTTTTAAACAAAAAGAATTCCACAGATTATTCATTATCATGGAGAAATTTGCTATTCAACAAATATATTTACTTTTTGGGACTAGTGAGAGTATTTAGCAGCAATTATGTAGTTAATTCCAATTGATTTGATTTATTATTGTCACATGTATTAACATACGGTGAAAAGTATTG
The DNA here is from genome assembly GCF_964213995.1 of Mustelus asterias. Lineage (NCBI taxonomy): Eukaryota > Metazoa > Chordata > Chondrichthyes > Carcharhiniformes > Triakidae > Mustelus > Mustelus asterias. The sequence goes on from NC_135817.1 coordinate 45,586,219, forward strand.
TTTCTTGCGCATTATACAGACAAAGCATACCGTTCATAGAGAAGGAAACGAGAGAGTGCAGAATGTAGTATTACAGTTATAGTTAGGGTGTAGAGAAAAATCAACTTAATGCAAGGCAAGTCCATTCAAAAGTCTGACGGCAGCAGGGAAGAAACTGTTCTTGAGTCGGTTGGTATGTGACCTCAGACTTTTGTATCTTTTTCCCGACACAAGAAGGTGGAAGAAAGAATGTCCGGGGTGCGTGGGGTCCTTAATTATGCTGGCAACTTTGCCGAGGCAGCGGGAAGTGTAGACCGAGTCAGTGGATGGGAGGCTGGTTTGCGTGATGGATTGGGCTACATTCACGACCTTTTGTAGTTCCTTGCGGTCTTGGGCAGAGCAGGAGCCATACCAAGCTGTGATACAACCAGAAAGAATGCTTTCTATGGTGCATCTGTAAAAGTTGGTGAGAGTTGTAGCTGACATGCCAAATTTCCTTAGTCTTTTCACTTTCATAAGGATTTTTCTCATGAGACTAACAGTGCATGAGTGGAAGTTCTTATTCAGGTGATTCTCCATTTAAATACAGTCTGGAAGTGCCTCAGCAGTGTACCTTCTGGAGATGCATGTAATCACTTCTGGATTTCTGCATGTGCGAACTGCAAATGTTGCTGTCCGTGGATAAGATGCCAAACAGTGACAGTTCTGCCAAGAACACTATTGCAAAGTTTGTGCCATGGCGCAATTCCTCAAAGTTCTCAGCTTTAAATGCAGCACTTTTCTATAATTTCTGGAAGCTCTAGTGTGAAAGTATCTGAACATATTATCAACAGCAAGAAGGTCGATTTGAAAAATCCTGTAAGCTTGGTGTGAAAAGTTAAAAACAAATTGCAATCGATTCTTATACATCCATTATTTTTATTATTTGGACTGCAGGAGCCGTATCAGAATAGAACATAAATATTGGATAGGAGGCTTACACATTGACTTCACCAGATTCTGCTATCAAGATCAAACCTCCTCCTATTGTGTGGACATTTAATTAATTAGACTTTAAACATTCACCAATTAGATGGATTAATATTTCTGGGACCTATAGCAATTTCTCCAAGGTGCCAAACACTGTGACTGAAATCATTGAGATGGGTGTTCAGAGTATGACAATAGGGAATTCCTCACTGATTAGTGGTTCTTTTGACTGGTTTGAGGGAGTTTTATCTTTCCCTGGATATGGGGCATACACGTTGCATCGTGAATTGCATATATAGTGAGATGAACTGCAGTTTTGAATAGCCAAGCTGTGTACATACTGCTGGTATGGCCTGAATTTTTTCAGTTGATACATGTTATATAATATGCTTTTCATTGGAATTCCTAACTTCTGCTTGGGATCTATTCCTGAACCACTAGACTCTGCTTTGTACTCAATATTTGTGGCCTCTTTCCCCTCACTATGGCAGTATGGAAAATTTGGAATGTTTTCCCTTAGACTTAGTGAAATCACCGTATGGTGCTTGTTACTTTTTTGATTCTTGGGATGTGAGCTTTTGCTAGCAAGGCTAGCATTTGTTAGCCAGCCTTAATTGTCCCTCAAAGTGGTGGTGAGTAATCCAGTTGGGGTAAGTGCATCCACAGTTAGGGAGGGAATTCCAGGTTTTTGATCCAGCAACAGTGAAGGAATGGTGACACTGTTCCAAGTGAGAATAGTGTGTGACTTGGAAGGAAAGTTGGAGGTGTTGGTGTCCCCATGCCTGTGCTAGGTGGTTGAGGTCACTGGTTTGGGAGGTGTGTCAAAGGAGGCTTGACAAGTTAGAAACGTACATAGAAAATAAAAGCAGGAGTGGGCCACTTGGCCCTTCGAGCCTGCGCCGCCGTTCATCATGATCATGGCTGATCATCAAATTCAATATCTTTTATCCTGCCTCTTTTCTCTCTCTCTCCCCCCCCCCCCCCCGCCCCCCCCCCCCACCATATTCCTTGATCCCATTAACCCCAAGAGCTATATCTAATTCCTTCTTGAAATCTCACCTACCCTTGGGCCTAAACTACTATCTGTGGCAGTGAATTCTACAGATTCACCACTCACTGGGTGAAGAAATTTCTCCTCATCTCAGTCCTAAAAGGTTTACCCCTTATTCTCAAACTATGATCCCTAGTTCTGGACCCCCACCTTCAGGAACATTCTTTCTGAATCTGTCCTATCAAATCCTGTTAGAATTTTATAAGTTTCTATGAGATCCCCTCTCTCTCTTCTGAACTACAGTGAATATAATCCGAACCAACTTAATCTCTCCTCATATGACAGACTTGCCATCCCAGGATTCAGCCTGGTAAACCTTTGCTGTACTCCCTCTTTAGCATGGACAACCTTCCTCCGATAAGGACACCAAAACTGCACACACCAGATGTGGCGCCACCAACACCCTATACAATTGCAGTAAAACATCCCTATTCCTATAATCAAATCCTCTCGCAGTGAAGGCCAACATACCATTTGCCTTCTTTACTGCCAGCTGTACCGACACGCTTACTTTCAACGACTGATGCACGAGGACACAAAGGTCTTGCTGAGTATCCACCTCTCTCAATTTACACCCATTCAAATAATAATCTGTCTTCTTGTTGCACCAAATTGGATGATCTCACATTTATCCATGTACAGCACATGCCCACTCACTCAGTCCAAATCATGCTGAAACATCTCTGCATCCTCCTCACAGTTCAACCTCCCACCCAACTTTGTATCATTTGCAAAATTGTTCTCTCGTCCAAATCGTTAATGTATAATATGAACGGTTGGCTCCTAACATAAATCCCTGTAGTATCCCACTAGTCATTGCCTGCCAATCGGAAAAAGACCCATTTATTCCAACTCTTTGCTTCCTGTCTGCT